>NC_069141.1:60160438-60486688 GCF_943734755.1 Anopheles moucheti
CGGGCCAACCAATTAAATACGCATTCCATTAGCCATCCAGCCGAACTGGTGGTTTAAGCTAATGCTTTGTTTTTTTATAAAAACCAAAGACAAAGTGCGGAAATTGTGTCATTTGTAGCCGATAACATCAATCGCATCTTCGCATGCGGAGCGGATTCCGCGAGATGACGACGCTTTTCGAAGCGTGAACACAACCCAAAAACTACCCAAAAGGAACAAAAAAGATTGAAAAAAAAACCGCCAACAACCTTCACCGTCCGTTCAGTGTGTCACTTTCAGTTTCTTTCTCGATTTCCGACAGCTTTACAACACCTCCCCAAAAAACAAAGATACACCGCTTGATGGCGCTTAATGTGCGTAAAATTGTACACAACGCCACAGCCACAGCGGTCGTTTAGCGAATCGTGTACAATGAGTCGAAAACCGGGCAAGATTGCATACCCGATCGGTCGGCAGAAAGGCAGAAAGCAAACAAAAACGGGCTGCTGCTGAAGATGGCTGCTAATGATGGATGGGTGTTGAAAGGTGAATGTGGGAGAAAGAAGCTTTTATGCAATAAATGATAACGGAGCGATCAAATGTATGATTTGCTTTCTTTTTGTGCATGGCGAAGGGAAGCCACAGACAAGTGCGCAGGAGCAAAGATGGGTGGTGGAAACTCAGGGGCCACCGGGGCAAGGAAAGGGATGCACGGGAAAACAAAACACCGATTGTGTAATGATAATTTTTCATTTCCATTACACTGGTGTGGTATACCGAATTGGACGGGTTTTCCCTTTTTTTTTTGGGGGTTGTTACAAGCATAATCGTTCTGCATCCGAGATTCGATAAGGGCATTGACGACCTGGGCAACCAACGCTCAAAGTTCATTTCCACTTGTTACGTCACAACCCAAAATTTTGAACTTTGAACAGGAGAGCTTTAGATTGTGAAGGAATTACAAGGATCTCTTCGTTGGCCGTATGTCCTTTGATTGAGTTTTGTGAGCCCTCCAACACAAGTTGTCGGATTTGTAGGCTCCTAGTGGATGGCCACGTGGCAGATGTGTCTAGCACGGCAAAGATCCTTCAGGCGCAATAACCACACTGCTGTAATCCGAGACTTTGGAACTTTGACGAACATCATCTCCACGGCAACATCCCGCCATTGGTTGCGAAGTTCGGGGTACCTGCGGTGCCACACTATCCCTTGTTCGAACTCTCCAACGAACTGGAACGGTTTTTTGCCCGGTTTCCCTTTTTTTCATCTCCATTCCTTCCGTCCTTTTAGGTTGTGGGATGGAAATTTTAAGACAACTATCAACAATGCCTCGAAGGCTCTGAATAAAGAGGACACAGCACAGCAGAGCCAACAGCTGTCAAGTGTTAAGTTCCTCGAAACGAAGCGAAGGTCTTCCAGCGGTGATCATCTTCCTCGGCAGCTGCTTCGAACCGAACTAAAAGTGATGGTAGCGAGAGACCGCGTAGGAATCGGAAACCGGTGATCGAAGCGGATTGGAACCAGATGGTGGTGCGGACTGCGTCGACGATCTCCGAATGCGAGATCACTCCGGCCCAAACGATGCAAAAGAGCAACCGATCGTTTTCGTCTACCTTCTACCTAATGATGATTGAATGATCCATCTGGCCGGTGCAGTTAGAATTTCACTCCCGGGCTCAGAAGCAAAGCAAAGGTTTGCGTCCGGGGGTCACCGATCTGGTTGGCAATCACGTGGATTATGAATCACGGTGCGGAGTTATTTGCTTTTGCCCGATGGTTACACACGGAAAGGTGGGAGCTTCCGGGCAGACATCATCTCAACCCTCGGAACCCCCGGAGGATTGGGGGTGGAAACATTGAAAAAGCACTGGGAGAGAAAACGAGATGCACCCGAGTGAGAGGAACCATCACACACACACACCTACACGCAGCGGATTCAAAAAGCATCAGCAACAGGCGTAACACCACCATCATAGAGAGCTGGCCGTAGCCTCCCTCACGGTCATGGTTATATGTTGTTGGGCTTTGTTTCCATCGTTATTTCGTTTTATCTTCAAATTCAATCGTAATCGGAAGGATGCAAAGCGTACGGTGTGTGCGTGTGTGCGTCGGAGTGGGTGGGCGAGGTCAGATTATTGGAGGAAACAACAGTAAGCTGAACCTCCATTGGCCGTCCGTTGGCCGACCGGCGAGTCGGCTAGAAAGTAACAGCGGCGTTTGATGTTGGAGCCACCACGCGCGTCAGAGTTTAATGTTTGCTTCTGAGAAACTACCTCCAAATTGGAGTAAATTGTAATAAAAGTATTATGAAACAATAAAACTCACCTCAGTGAAGTTTCTAACAGGTCCAGAGCAGAGCTGGGACTGATATGTTGTTGGTACGTGAAAAAGCACTGTTTAACACATTCTGAAGAATTCTTCCTGAGCTTTCATTGCACAAATGTAAAATCGATCACTCCTTATGTTAAAACTTTCAGTAAAACTTTCATTAGAACAAGAAACAACGAACTTTTCCACCAAAAAAACAAACGGAGGTTAAATAACTGCAGTTCCGGTCTGCATGGATTAACGCGACTCACTCAACTCACACTGGCCGTTACGTTACGTGGCTGGGTTTGATGGAGGGAGGGTGAACTGGTGAAATATGCTTATTGCTCTCACTTTGATAATCAATAGCCCAACCAGTGAAAAAAAACACCCGGATGCCGTAGAAATTCACCCTTTTCACACGATTTGTTTATTTTTGATGGCGCACGGTGCAGCAGCGGCACTGATATGATTCGATTAGCTCATCTGGTGGGATGAGGATTTAGGAAAAAAGGCACGTGTTAGCTTATTCGGTGGTGGTTGAGATATGGTTGGACACCGCGACACACCGCAGTTACAACTGCGGACAGCTCCGGAACCGGATCTGAGATGGAACTGAAAGCACCACAGCGCACCGGACCTTATGCTGGCGAGGCTCTTGACAGTGTCTCGTCGAATATGCATGCCCCGAGAGCATACCGTCGTGCTGTGAGAGAAGCGGTACCGGTTTCCGAGAGAAAACTCATCCGCGGACGTGCCGGGGAGTGCACAAAACAGCAGCGGGATATATAGAGCCCAGCTTCTTCTTCGGCCATGGACGGTTGTGCGCAGCCGGGGAAACCTTGGGTGGAAAACTGATTCTAAGCTGCTCCGTGTGAGCGGGAGAGAGAGCAGCAACAGCACGCCACCCGACGGGCTGGCAATCCGAGCTCAGTTCAATACACCCACCCAGCCCGGCACAGAACAACGAACCGGCGGCGGTGGTGCACATGCTCCTATACACCAGACGCACCACCTACAACAACAACGGAGACCGAACACGAGTGGGAAAAAAACGGTGGAAAGCATTGGGTGCAAACCGCACGAAAAAAAGGCTCATAGATGTTACGGGGTACGGGCGGACGACGCGGCAGCAGGTTCAGAGAGGTTCCGAATAGCTCCGAAATGTAGCCAGGATCGCACCGTGAAGGAACGGACCGGAAAAAGGAAAAGGACAAGGGGCTATGAGATGAGAGATGAGCTGCTATTGTTTTGTGGCTGGTGATGTTTTCCAAGCCGGCGAGAAAGAGAGATGAATGTTGGACAGAGATGTATGGATGGTAGATGAGCCATCTGCTTTATGTGGCTAAGGATTCGAAGAATTGTCCTTGTTGGTATAACACAGCATCTTTTGCGTGTGTTTGATAGAAGATTGAAGAACAACACAGGGTAGCAATGTAATAATATTTTGTAAATAATGAGACAATATTTTTTATTAGAAAAAGGTTTTGATTAAATTTGACACTTATAGCTATGGAAAATCCATGAATGCATCGTAGATCAAGCAATGCTTCTATCAAACAATTCGCGCTCTGTCACGTCAACAGGGACCCCCCAACCACCCCATCGTTATCAACATTGGTATTTCCATTTTTTTGCTTTTACCCGTCAGCAAATTCAAGTGGCTGCTGGGGAATGATGAAAGGCAACAAAATGCCGTACGGAAAATGCACAACCTTGCATTGCAACATCGAGTGCAAAGCGTGTGTTGCACATGCACGCAGAGGAGTTTGATCGCTCCGCTACTACCCGATGATGGCGGTTCGACTAACGAAGCACAACAGAACACTCTTTCTTCTGGCGGTCCTTCCTAGAGAGATGGTCCATCGAAGGGAAAACACTCTAACCAGGGGTGAATATTATTGGGTGGGACTTGGGAGGGAAAAAAGCGAGCGAACGCTAAGTATCCCGCCAAACATCGGGAAATTTGGAGCAAGGATAATGGCAATAAGTACCCTCAAAACGAGTGAAGCAATATGCTGCGACCAACCTCGTGCCATAAGGGCATGCACTTTAAGGTGAATAACACGTGAATAAAACAAAGGAATCCAGATACACTTGGGATGATTATATGGCGAAGGAAGTTTTAACCAAACAACAATCTAAGTTGAGCTGCCATTTTTAGAGCATAGAAGACTTAAAATCTGTCACACAAAATAACAGGTCAGCTGATATCATTTTTAGTTTGTACCAACCTTCAAACGAGTTCTGTCAAAATTTGACAGTAGTCGGACAATATCCTAGTAGGCTAGAGCAATTTGTGTGACGCAGTTTTTGTGTTTTGAGTAAGCATGGAAAAGAATGAATTTCGTGTGATGATAAAATATTGGTTTTTGAAGGAGAAAAATACAGTTGAAGCCAAAAATTGGCTTGATGAAGAGCCTTTGGACACTGCTCCACCAAAATCAACCATTAGATATTGGTATGCTAAATTTAAATGTGGTGAAATGAGCCCTGAGGACGGTGAATACAGTGGACGCCCAAAAAAGTTGGTTACAGACAAAAAGATTAAAAAAATCCACAAGATTATTAAAAGCAACCATAAAGTGAAGTTGATCGAGATAGCTGACACCCTGAAGATGTCTAAGGAACGTGTTGGACATATCGTTCACGAGTATTTGGATATGAGATAGCTCTGTGCAAAATGGCTGCCGCGCGAGCTCACATTTGACCAAAAACAACAAGGATTTGATGATTCGGAGCAGAGTTTGGAGCTGTTTGAGCGAAATAAATCCGAGTTTTTGCGTCAATATGTTACCACAGATGAGTCTTGGCTTCTCCACTTCACTCCACAGTCCAATAGACGATCATTCGAGTGGACAGGACGCGATGAACCTGCTCCAAAGCGGGGGAAAACGCAACAATCAGTTCGCAAGGTTATGGCCTCAATTTTTCAGGATTCGCAAGGAATAATCTTCATCGATTATCTTGAGAAATAAAAGACCATTAATTGCGTCTACTATATCAAATTATTGGAGCGTTTGAAGGACGAAATCGCCAAAAAAAAACGGCCACATTTGAAGAAAAACAAGTTTTATTTCATCAAGACAACGCACCGTGCCACAAATCAATGAAAACAATGGCAAAAACTCATAAATTAGACTACGAATTGCTTCCACACCTATCGTATTCCCCAGATATGGCTCCCAGTGACTATTTCCATTCATCAGAACGCAAAAAGATGCTCGCTGGGATAAAAAATCGTCGAATGGAGAGATGGCCGCCGAAATGCCTTTTTTGAGGCAATTGACAAATGCTACTACAAAAATAGTAACCAAAAATTGAAAACCAGCTATAACCCTTGAAGGGATGTATATGGAATTATTATAATTTTGCAAAAAAAAGTGTTTTACTGTCATAGGCCAAACAATCATCAGCCCACCTGTTATTACAACTGTTGCTCGCATCATTTATGTGAATAATTTACAAGCTGTTAAACAATTATCCCCAACTCGGGAATATAAATTAGAGGAAAATTTGAAAAGCCGTAAGGCAACCCCGTGCTTTGGATTACCTTCATTAGTGTTAATGAATCATTGGGCCAATGTCGTCAAATCCTTGTACTTACCGTGTTCGATGTAAAAATAGCCGACAGCTCCAAGTCATCCGTCGTTAGATTGCTGCGAGCGAGAATGAGAATGAGAACGGGAAAGAAGGACATTAATTGTACTGCGCCAAATGGGGGTGTACCGTTTATTGCTCCGGCAAGGATAAGTTAGTTACCGTTCCGGCGCAAGTTGACGATGTTCTCTACTAAATTGAGTTGTTTTCTGTCTTTCTGCTTTTTTGCAAACTTTTACGACACGTCTTAAAGAGATGTTTACTGTCTAATCGTAGGGGTCAGGAAGGTAAACATCAACATGTACCCAGCAGGGAGTAACGTGACCTTCCCGGTACGGGGTAAAATGCCGACTATGACCACCCGCTCCCTCTATCTCTCTGAGTGTGCCGAAGACTTCGATCAACCGATTGAGCCGGTTTCTTTGCAATGGAAAGCTAAGATGTCACAGGATACCGCCCCGTGTACCTTACATCACACAATGAAAATAAACATTTTATGTGCACGGAATGTCCACCAAACTTCGGGCAATGAATGGCGTCTATATCTCACTCCATAAATTAACCCTCATTCGAACGAGAAAAAACGAAGGAATCTCCCAAACGGGATGGTTTTTGTTGGTCAACTGCACACAAGAGAGACCACCATTAGAATCTACCTGAATCACTATGAAATCTATTATCCCGGGATTTGTTTCCTTCCATTTTGGGCCCTGCACCCACCACCATCAATCCCTGGAAGGATTTTCCCAACCATGTCCAGGAAACGAGACTATAAACAAAAATTGCTGCGGACATTAAAGATACCGCACTTCACACAACACGAGGTGGAGATTTTATTGCAGCATAAATCCATTACAGCCCCCCAAGGTACACCACAAGTGGACAAATAAAATGCGGAAATGCGGTTGAGGCGGACACTCACTCCCGGGTCCGCCGCCATGAGCAATTAGACCATTGACGGGAAAAAGGATTTCTAATCACAGACCGGGTGGTCTAGACAGTGAGCAGCGGCGAGGAGTGAAAATTATGGGTTCGGTTTGGGATCAAATGATCCGATCGGACAGTAACATGAACCCCCGGTAGGATGTCTGATCAAAAACTCCGAACCCAACGACGACGAGGCAGGTCGTGAGGGCGCCGGATTGTCGCATTAGGAGAATGGTGTTCGTTTCAGAAATTAAATTGAATTTGACCACTCGAAGACCACACAGATACCGTGCGTGTGTTTGAAGCACCGACACTGACAGTTCTTGCCTACTTGTTGCAGATAAGAACTCGGACCAGTCATACAGCAGCATACGCTTACGACACTCACGGGTTAACTCTTTTGCGAGATAAATGGCCATCACAAAAGTGCGTGAGTAGGAAGCCGTTTGTCAACACCAGCGCCCTGACACCTGTGACGGGTCGGGATGATATCTGGGTGGGTCAAGCCAATGAGTCACATAGACCGTTTTTAAAACCCAGCCACAATGAACCAGCATTCCCACGGTTAGGCAAGCGCGCGTGCCTTACGTCTTGTGGTCACAGGAAAAAAACAACAGACGCGTAACATCTTTTAAAATATCACAAAACCGTGTGCCACATCACCAGCGTCCCATTCGCGGCACAGGTCGGAAGGGGACAATACGGGGGCCAGCAATACACAACGGCAGTAAATAAAGATTTGCGAAACGTCAACCGGCGGTTAATTTCAGCCAAGACTCCATGAGAGAGGCACACGCGAACCCGCGTTCGGTGAAGAAGCGTAATGTCGCTCGACGAAAGCGAAAGACGATGGACACACGGTCGGGTTGTGGGTTTATTAATAGAAGTAGTTTAAAATAAACTATAAGCCGTAGTACCACCGTACCGAACCGAGAGAGCCAAGAAGGAAGAAGGTTGGTTTGATTGAGTAGCGAACTTCCTTGTATTAGCGTGCCTGACGCCAGCAAGTGTGAAACAGGAAGTTGGTGCATGTTTGCATTTTTATAGCATCACTTTATTAGGAAGGTTGTTAGGGGCCTGCATTCCAGTGCAAACAATGCATCTTGAATGCAAAAGGGCACGGTGCAAGGATGCTAGTAAAACTCGAAATCGAAAGGAATTAGAGATATGATCGGGAAATGCAACGATCATTTTAATTGGTGACTGCCAATAAATCAATTAGAATATTTGCTATAAAATCTTTTTAATGGTTTCATAGCGTTCTATAATTTGCAACAAACCATTGATCGCGTGGATTCTCCAGAGAGGCAGTATGTCTTGAAGGAAGTGTTCGGAATGTCTAATTTATAAAAAAAAAATTATTACTATAGTTCGCTACAACCCAAAAGTTGTTTTTTGAGGATAGTTATGTGACAGTTTTTATGCAACTTTTTCGGTGATGGGAGACTTCATATTAAAGTGTACTCCAGGCATACTACTGCGCTGAGTCGTTGACGTTCATATCGACATCAATATGTGATGTTATTAAACTTACATAAAATTTTCGTTTTATATAATGTATTTTACTGATGAAAGACAGTATAATTCAGTGAAAGAGAATTATGGCAAACATTTAAATGGATTGCACGTAATTTCGGTACGTAAAGAACATATTGAATAGTTAAAAATATCCATTAAAGTAATAATTCGCTTCATCGGCTCATACTGATGTTTAGTAGATGATTATTAGAAAGTACAGGCAATCCCCGAGATAGGCGGTTCCTCTTATACGCGGATTCTGAAACACGTGATTTTTGAAAAATCGACAGCTGGAGTTAGTTTATAGCACAAAATGTATGCAAAAAAGTTGATCGAAAACACCTTTTTAATTAATTCTAATGCATTTCGTCATAAAGTCGCCTACTTTGCTGAATAAATCAAGTGCACAAAAGGAAGTCGACTCTGTGACTTTGAAGTATAAACGAAATTGCACCAGGATTCGGCTTACTTTGATGATTCGGAAATTCAAGGTACGCTGATTTTTCCCGGGTTGAAGCGGTCCGCTAAAATAGCGTATTTCGGGGACTGCCTGTATTCTGCTTTAAGAAAAGCTGCGAGTTCCTGTTTGTGTTCCTAGTCGTCCTTTTTATTTTCGTTTCTTTTTTATCATCATGTAGTTTATTTTAAGCTTAAGTCTATTTTCCTTTAAAATAAAAATAATTCAAATTGTGAAATTCGATTCCACCTCAGGTATCCTCAAGATATTTGATCTTTTCATCTGTCGCGAGTTGACAACATTATTCGATTCGAATGCATCGTCGATTTGCCATTAAGCTGACATTTAGTTGACCATGTCTCAATCTCTCCGCTCTCCGAGCACTAACATGATCTTTCTTTCCACCCACAACTGCAACCAACAATGTAATGCATTCCCTTTTTATTCACAACATTTGATGTGCTACAAACGATTCTACAAAGTAAACATTACAAATATTAGATTTTATGTACGCTTTCCTATGCTCAATCACCATTCGCTTCCAGACCGGACACTATGGCGGTGAACAAACGGGATCCGATTTTCCGTTAGCGGGAAAGGATGGAGAGAGTATTATACCGAAGCAACAAGCAAATACGCCGGTCCAGGGGTTGTTCTAGAACACCCCCAAACATACAGACACAGACGTGGTCGGTTCAAAAATAGCGTATAATAAAACCTCCCCCCGAATGCACATGAAGTCCGGCAAAATACGGCGCAAATTGTACGATCGTGTCTTTCATTGTGCGGCGGGGCGAGAACCCCGATTGATTGTAGGGGTTTCGGTAGATAATCAAGCAACGGAAAGAGTTGGCCGCTCAATTAGACCACCGTTGCGGGCCGAATTTAATGTGAGCAAAAATGGCACCATTTCATAAAGGTCACAGCACACTGGTGGCTGGGAGAAGAAAATATGGGTTTTGCAAAAGCTGGCCTTAGAATGCGTTCTACACCTACACCGTGTCTCGGACACGTATACATCTCGGTGCTTGTGATTGGAATGACGCACACGAAAAAGGAAACAGAAGGACTTCGGGGCATCGCAGTTGATTGGCGATGCAAACGTTGGTGGAACGAAAGTCTTTACAAAAATAGATTCAATCGACATCGCATTCAGTCGCAACCATTTAAATTGTTCCCCAAAAGAAAAGCAAACTTATCTTACATACACTGCAGACATCCATTAGCGAAGGAAACTCTGTCTGTTCGGACGTAGCAGTAGCGCCGCAGGACCGAGATAAAGCCATCGCGGTTTCATTCTGACTACTTTCTTCAGGTTATCATCTGGTAAAGATCAAATATTATAAGGTCCCGCGCAAAAGGGCACCCAACGTTAGGGGCTACTGTGTGCGCCGGAGATGGTAGTACGGGGCAGATACTTAGAATTGCAAGACCGGTTGGTGGACCGTTTGTTCTGGTTTGTTTGGACGTTCCTGTGCCTGACAGCCAGCACAACCAGATCGGGGAAGCGAAAGGAACACAAAAAACGATGCTCCGTAGATAAAAGCACTAAAATATGCGCCTTATGTTCTGGCACTGGTCGAGCGGGAAAGGCCCCGAACAGATGATCCCGTTTGCCCACGTTCGGCCACGTTTGATTAATCGAACACACTCGCAATTGTATCTAAAACTCAACCGGCGCACCATCACCACTAACCAACACAATTCGGTTTCGGCACAGCCGTGCTGAAAAACAACAGATGCGATTGCGAGCTTGTAGAAGAGGTAGATTTTCCATACATCCGAAATACATCTCCCACACGCCGTGACGCTACATTTGGAAAACCCCCAAAGTCAATGTAAACCGTGCATGAAGCATAGGCAAAATGGAAACTTGGATCAAACGTGCCTCTTGTTGTGGTCTGTTCTTCTGTGATCGAGAGGGGTGAGATGCGGTGGTACCACCACATGGTATGTCGATCAATCTTTCACTTTTTCTTCGACATTTCGGGCGAATGGACCGCCGTGTGGCACAGTTTTGTGCATAGCTTTGCGAAATGCTGCTAGGAAAATGGCAAATGGTGGTGTGGTTGCTTTTAAAACGTAACGTTTTCCGCATGGTCCGTCGGATATTGATCACAACAAACAGTGTCAACCAGTGTTCTGGGAAGATGCTGGGAAAAGAACATCAATCAAATGAATGGGAGAAGCAAGTTTAGTAACATTTTATTGATTTTTTTTGTTAGAAGGCTTATTTTCACCACGCCTCAGCGCTTCGGGGAAATGGTCCGGGATGGGATTTTCCACGCGGGCCTGTCGTTTCGTTTGTCATTGCGATTGTTTTCTCTGCCCTAAAATTAAGACCAAAAAGACATTTCAAGCATTATAGCCAGTTTCGTAGTGGCCTCGAATGTCAACTGCACATTCAAATGCAATAATCTCGATAAGAATGTTTTCAAGATTGGTGGACATCATCTCTCAAACTCAAAAATTCAAATTGAATTCTAAAAGGTTTTCATTAATCGGAAAATGAAAGCAAGCTTTTGAATTTAAAGCAATTAATATAAATATAAATAATTATATAAATATAGATATTATTTATACAAATATAAATAAAAATCTGTCTGTATGAAGTTCGCTGATGAGCGACTAGCCTAATATAGACTGAATAAATTGTTTAAAACCAAAAAATGACAGAATAAACGTATGTGTTCCATTTTTGTTATACATTTATAGGAATTTTCAAGAACAACCTCAAAAATTGTCTTTTTTCTGGTAGCCTTCCACTAAGTACTACTATTAAAATCATCATTTTAGTATAAGCGCTATGACAAAGTGATAAAAATGATTAATTACTTAACCGCAAAAAAATATTAAATTATATAAATATTAGCAAAAGTAAATTTTGGAGCATTTTGTAACTTTAAACGATAAACAAACTCTCCTTTTCACGTTGAAAGCAAAAGGGAAAACACACAAACTGTAAATAGAAATTTGTACGAATTAATCAGAGCATTTTTTCGGTGCTTTGCTACGAACAATTTAACTAATTTGACAACCGTCATTAAACGTTGTAGACCTCCCCAAAAAACACAGTTTACACAGCATTGCCCCATTTCACCGATCCGTAACACATTAAGCAATGCAGGCAGGAAGACGAAACATAAGACCAAAAAACAACAGTTGCAAACCTTAACGCATAAAATTAGTACCAGCTACTACCAGTGAAGGGTACGACGCGATACGTAACGAAAATGGTGGCAAATGGAAATGAAAATGGCTTTGCACAACCCGACCACCCCACCCGGCCCGGCCATATCTTTTCCGCTTGGGGGTGACTTTTGGTGGAAATTGTAACGGATCGATGGGGTGGGGGTGGGGGGGGAGGGGCGAAGGCTAAAGTAAACAGAGTCACAATATAAACCCATAACGTACGATGGGCGATCATCGATCATCCCCGCAACAAAAAAAAACAAAGTCGAAAAGCTGCAAAATGACGGACACTGCAATCGGGGTGTGGATAGGTCGGAAAAATGCATGCATTTTCCGTGGAAAACCCCCGTTGTGGAGTTTTGCTCATTCGGGCGAACTTACCCGCTGCTGCTGGGGTAAGTGATATAAGTAAAGAAGGAAGCAAACATTGCAGTAAAACCGTAACAGAAAAAAACAAAAGGAACCCCCAAATAAATGGATCAAACAAGCTCGGTGTGGGCTCGGTCAGTTCACATTATGCTCGCCCTGCCATGCTACGGGGCAGCAAATCATCGGGCTCTCTCGGGCATTGCATAAGCCGCGAAGAAAGCCTGCAAGAGTTTGATGGGTTTCTTTTCTGTTATGTATATTTTTTGTTTGAATTTTCGGTACTGCTTCGATGTAATGGTTTGGTGCGCAAACACACAAACACACACACACATGCTGGGGGTCTATAGCGCCTCATGGTGCATCGTCCCCAGCCAGCTCTCTGCATTTCCAGCCGCAGCATGGTGGTTATGATCAGGGGGAGCATTTTTCTGGTTTGTTTCGCCTTTGAAGTCTTTCCTTTCGAATGCCGGACATACCCGGCCGTTGTTCGGAATGCCTTAGAAACTTCCGAAGAGACGACACAACATTGTCACGCAACCCATGTGCAACCACCGGATTTTTTTTCTGTTTTGTTCGTTTGTTTATGTCCGTATCGGGTGACCTGCCGTCCTCGCGCCGTTTCGGACGCGGACTGTTCTGTCTAATGTTTATGTTTATATATACACAACCGCCGTGTGCGCGCCGGGTGATGATGTGGGGCTCCCGGGAGCTTCAACGGGGAGCCGCCGCGGCGGCTATTGACTTTTTGGCAGTTTCTTTCGGTTCGGACTGTCCGCGACCTTGCACGGTTTGCTTGGCTGGGCTGCGCGATGGCGCCGGTGCACTACACGCCGTGGGGGGCTAAGAAACTGGTGGAGTTTGAGTGCCGCCACACACACACACAAGGTGAAAAACATATTCGTATTTTCAAAGCATCCTAAAAAAAGAGAAGCGAAATCATTGATCCGTGCGTTTACTGTGGTATGGAAATCGATTGCCGATTACCGTAGCACAATAGCCGTGCGAAGTAATCGGTATCTAATTTCTCGTGAAGTTGCTCAGGTTCAATGGCTGGTTTGCTGGTCAAATTAAAAGTTATTTCCGGATTTTTTTAATTGTGTTTTTTTTGTTTTTGTTCGTTACACAAGTTGGATGATTGATAAATCAAGGGCATTAATTAACACACTGGAGGATCGTCGTCGGTGATCGCTAGAATATATATCTAGCCCTTAGACATCTATTAGTTAATTGGGAAGTAACACGGATCATTTCCGTAGATTATTTCATTCAGCCCTATATCTGGCATGATCAGAGGCAGATTTACACTTTTCCGTGCTCCAAGCGATGGTAGCTAAAGGGGTCCTCAACTGTTTTCCATAATATACACAATCTAATATTAGGAATACTTGAAAATAAATAAATAAATCATTTCAGTTTCATCAAGTACCATTTAATTTTCTATGCAAACCAGAATCTTCAAAATATGCTACAATAGATAGCCTAATGTAATGCTAATAGATAGCCAGGGAAGATAGCCAATCTTCTTTACCAGCATAGGGACCTCTAGAGGTCTAGAAGCCCTTCTATTTGAGGCCTTCTAGAAGGCTTTCTTTGACTTCATTTACCCGTAGCTGGAAAGCCAGTCCTTGCTGCGGAGAATTGGTCTGGATGAGATTTTGGACCGGTCCTTTCATGTGAAAACTGGCGCCTAAAACCAAAAATACCATCGGACCACCCCAAAGATGGGCATAACCATACTTATTTTACCTAACATTATAGTCAGGTTTATATAATTAAAATTCATAATATTACTTATGCTATTTTTTTGTTTAATTACATGTATGTTAATTTTAACGCCTTTAGCAATTTTTTCTTTAGCTTTGGAGTATGAATGCAATTATTTCTGTGTTTACGCAATTTTTTGATAAAAAATCCTGCCTTCAAAAATACAAATTAAAACATATCCCTTGGTATCACAACTATACTGCTCGTTATGTGTCTTTAAGGCTTAGATGTACATTACTTAACAAGTTTATTTTAGAAACCAGCATCAACTAATGTTTCACTAGTAGGCCAAATTTAATCTTCAATATTTCTTGGTTGGTATGAGATAAAAATTGCTTTTCCAATAATAAAATCGAAATAAAATGTTTAATGGAAGCACGTCTTGCAGCTACGATTCGGAGCCCTCTTAAGGTTTGGGACACCCACCGCCGCTTACAGGAAGATCCGCCTCTGGGCATGGTACAAGACATGCAAACAAGAATGAACCCAAAGTGGGCTCTTATAGAAAGCGAAAAACATTTATCACCTGAAGAGACTAGAAAATGATTTATAGACTAGAAAATGTTTTAAAGACGAGATATTACATGAAAAATACAAATGTTGGATTACAATGCATAAAATTGGGACCTCAATCTCCCGTAAATGCCTGGGATTGGTTCAATAAAGCTATAAGAAATGCCTAAGATTTTACAGAAATAATTGACACTTATTGCAGCAAGCCCGTAATTAGTATAGAATTAAATAAATACATACGAACTGATAATTTATAATAATTTTTAAATCAATAATCTAGCGATGGTTCAAATTGGATTCAAGTTCAATTGCCCGTGTTGTACCCATTACACTTGTTGCTTAATCCTTCTAAGCTCTAGGACAAGATGCAGTAAAAGATGTCGTCTATTGAGCGTTTCAGAAGCGGTCAAGTGCTTTGATAAGAAGAGTTAAATCGTGCATTGACTACAACGGTTTCACTTTTAATTAATTTGATACAGTAATGCGAGCAAGATTCCGCGAAGTAATTAGTGGCGGTAAGATGCATCAAGATGATGAAAAGGAAGAAATTTGAGAAGAGTTTCTGTCAACATGAACTTCAGGAAAAAACCATTCTTTCATCCACCAAAACCTTGACCCGCTTTAAATTGGGTGCACCTGGAAAAAAGGGTTTGTACTACAAAGGTTTTGTGCAAAGTCCATCTACCGACCATGACCGAACCGACGCCTTCAAGTGGTTGAAGTGTCTCGGTGTTCGATTGATTCCCGCAATTCCCGCGCGTAACTAACCGAAGCGAGGAAGTCTGGTACACATCGGCAGTTTCGCTATAACGCAGCACTGGCCGCCGCGGACAGATTGGTGGGATTTGTGTGAGGTGTTGTATCCACATAACAATAGCTTGTAAACTTGGCAATATTCAAGTGGTCGGAGCTTCCCGGGTGACGTGTATTCACGCCTGGCAATCCGCATGAAGTAACGCAATGGAGTTATGTCGCCGACGCGAACGATATTACAGGGTTTTCAACGGTCATCTTACATAGAACCGAACTACGCGATGGTAATTCCATCGAATGAATAGCTGCAAGATTTGTTTCATCTTACTTAGCGCGCACATCGCAACATTTACGGCATGAAATCGATAATTAATGCCACATGTGGTGACCATACTGGCGCATTATCGTGCGTAACATGGAACGCAACGCGGTTGTTTACCACGATCTTGATATATCCCTAACGGCAAGCATTCCGGGAGTTCACGATCGCGATGTGATGCGGCATCGTTTGAACCGCCGGGATGGAAAACTATTATTGCCATCCTCTCCGTTGGAGAAGCAATTACGTGCGTGTGTTTGTACTTTAATCGCTTTTATTATTGACGAAGCATCGAAGCTCCACAGCACGGCGCGGGAAAAAAGAATCCGATTACCCGCTGGAGGAATGTTTTAATCACTCGATCGAGAATGATTACTGGCAGAAAACTTAGTATGAGATCATGAATTTTTAAGAATCGTCTACGTCACCCAAGCACGCGTGATGATTATGCATTACTCTTACTAAAAGGGGGAAAATTCAGTTCCAGTAGGATTAAAAACTAACATTCGTAATGGCGCCCAAACCGTGTGCGGCTTCCACTGCACGCAATCGATCATGTTATTGCAGCTGCCATCAAACGGGCTGCAACACGTTACGATCATGGAAGCATGATGCAAAAACAGTGCTTTATTGTACGGTTTCCTGCCCGGTGTTACAATCCTGACCACGGCATGCACCCACCACCACCATCACCCGGCACGGCGGCATTCGTAACTTCTACGAATTCTTTCCATCCCGTGAATTATGCAGCTGGATGGGCAAAGCAACAAAAATTGACCGCGCGCTGGTAAGTGGTGCACAGCACCCGGGGAGAATCGTATTACAACACACTTTCACTGTCAAAAGTGTGCTCCCACCACCTGTGGCCACCTTTTCGCATTCGCTCTTCCTCAAAAAGGAGATGGGATAAGACCGATCCGGCAAAGTATCGGATTCAAATAGCAAATTCAAAGTGTTGCGGTTTCGCCATACCCAGACGGGGGTGTCCATCATTATACTACGGTGGAGAAGCGCGAAACAAGTGATTACACAACAGTCAACCCCAAGGTAAACCATCCAATCGCCAGCAAAGCGACAAACCGCAAGAGCCTTCGCGTCCATTCAAAATCACAAGAACACACGTCTGGTAACGAACTGTCAAAAGGTTCGTTTTGCAGCTTCCCGCCGCTCGGTGTTCCCCAAATACTGGCGGGCCCCTTTAGTGTCCCTTCAGCCGTACAATGGATGGCACAGTTTCATTTCGATGGTTCTGTGTCAGGTGTTTCACCGGGCGATGGGATAAGCAAAAACTGAAACTGAAATGCGATGCACCGTCACGAGTGACACCGCAAACAAATTCAATCGAAAGTCAATTTATTCAATTCCAAATTGGCGGACAACGATCGCGTTTCGAGGGGTTTTCTGCGTGTTTCAACATTATTCCAATGGTTTTACCCTTCTCCGTATTAGTATAGTTTACTGCTGGAAGAACGAAAAGTAGATAAAAGTTGACTGAAATGAAAATAGCACGCTGTCCACTTTGTGTGTTTGTGTTGGTTGTGCGGAGGTTTTGGTTGGGTTTACATTTTCGCTGTGGGAATCATCATCCGGGGAAAACTATTTTCCTTTTTCCATTTCTCAACCACAAAGGAAATTCTGTGCGGTATGCAGGATGTGGAGAGTGACGTGGGAGACTCGCTTCCGGTGACATACGGTTTTGCAGGGTTTCTCGATGTACTTTCAAGGCACGCAAAACGTTCATGATGGAAAAATTGTGACTTTTGAATGTTAAATAGTAGTTTTTTGTATCAAGTTCATTTTTGAAGACGTTTTATACAAAAGAGTTTTATGTAATACAATTATCGTGAGAGTAATTATCCTTGGTAACCTGATTAATCGATTTTTCCATCGATCACGAATCGAATAATTTGTTTAAAAATAGAATTTGAATAAGCAAATTAAATTCTCTATCTTTTTTTAAATTATTCTCAAACTACATACAAGCATACCTTCTAAACTAATCGTATCTTTACGCCAGAACGCTCCTGATTTCCTCATCGACACCGCATCATCGATTTTCCTCATCGATGAAGAACACGAGTTCTTTCGATCTTTGACTCTATCTACCCCGAACACTTTTTCGGTCTTCCAGTTCATCTTATCGTTCTGCCTAATATTGTATTTAATGAATTTTTCAAGAAGAGTTAATCATATAAATTTAAAGCATTGAATGCTAGCAGTAAATATATTAATTTAATTTTTTCTCGAGAGTTGTCATGTACAATTGTACATATAATTAATTTATCTGTACACAAATCTTATTTCAGAAGCAAATTAAATAGCAACAAGCATTAAACCATGTTTCCACAATGTCTTTCAAGATTTGAATCCATGAAGATTTATGAATCATTGAGGATTAATGTATATTTGTAATAAAGGATGAGAATCATTTATTTCAAAGATTCGATCAAGTTGAAGAATCTGCATTAGATTTACCCACTTATACACTTGTACTGAGAAACCCTGCTAGACGGCCTGTCAGCATCCGGTGAGCAACAGTCCAAACGGTGTCCACCCGCAGTTAGAAGTCTTCATCAGTATGGAAAATAAGTCACAATAACCAATCCGGAAGGTTTCGATCTTCCTCATACGAACGGTTTTTACATAACTTCCACACGCATACGATCGGTTTGCGCTCTCCGCAAAACGGAACCAACTCGATCTATACATTATTTAGCATCACCCTCTGTGCTTAATGAAGCGAGTTTTGGTTGGTACGACGGTACTACCAAAACCGCTGCAAATGGGGTGTTCGTGTTTATTAAAATTGCTTCCATTTAACTTTCTAGTAGCGTGCACCACATGAACGATGCAAAGAAATATTCAATAGTTGGAAATTTGGATGCGATAATGCGAAGGAAAGGCGAGTTCGAAACCGATCGAAACGTTCCGTAGCACCCATTAGTGAGCGATGTGGTTGTTGTGGTTGGGTGTAGGCTGCTGTTTTCCCATTTCCATTTTTGAAAACAAATCCCGATCCGACCCCGGATGTGAAGTCTTTCCCAGTTACCTACACACGGTCCTCGTGCCGACGTCCCCTTCCGGCTAGAACAAATATCGTGGGCCATCAGCACGAATCGAAACCAACAGTTTAGTATGGCCAGGCGGAAAAGTCAAGCATGTGGGGATGAAAATAAATTGCACCAGCTGGTGGAAAATCATTTTCTTACACAAAACGCGCTTCGGAATGAAGCAAACGGTGCTAAAACGAGTTTGCTTCCTATTGCACTTGTAACGAAGCTTGAACCACAATTGTTGACCTATGATGGGAGAGATTCTTTGAAATTCTCCACAGCGACAGCAGGAAGAATGGTTGTTTGAAGAAATGAATAAACTTCCTGCCTTAATAGATGAAACGCTCGAGGAAGCAAGTCAAAAACACGTGGGATTTCCGACATGAAAGGCCCAAGTGTGTGTGTGTGTCAAGTGCGTCTTCGACAATGTTCGGCAAAGTCGGCCAAGAACCGTACTCTTAAAATCAATACTAATATCCGCAATGTGTCGACAAACACTAGCGCGGCCGGGGCCGCGTGTGTTACTGAAAAGGATACGGTCCAAAAGCAAAAGCCAGCCGAGTGGCGTTGGTTTGTGCTGATGTTTAAATAAATTATTCACAACCCATCCATTCCGGAATGGTATAAAGCAAGGGCCACAACAATCCAGTTCGCAGCTCGTTCCAATCCTTGGGAATATCCTCGTCAGGGAAGAAAACCGTTCTTTTTGCTTGCCCTTTCCGGGTTGTGATTAGATATGTTCCAGCGTTTGAGAATGTGTGTTTTATTTCACTTTACGGTGTGTATGTATGTTTGTTTTCTTTTCTTGAACTCCAGGCACAGGCACAGAGTTCGCAGCAACCGGATATGCGTTTCGGTGGCCGTGAAAGCACAGGGTGTAGGTAAAAATAATTCCCAGAGCCACATACCGGAGCCGTGCTGGGATCTTCCAGTGCTGCCTTTCTGGACGGGGCATCGGGACCATTGCACTGTGTGCGAGGTCAACACACAAAGCTGTCAAAAGCTGGCAGTCTCTGCTACGCGGTACAAACTTTCTCAGACACCAGAGCGAATCAGAAATCGTAATTGGTAGTGAGAAGATAGAAGAATAGCTAAGAATGAAAACTCATTCGCCGCAAAACGCTGGGACTGGGTGGCAGAAGAACGTTAGAAACTGTCCAACGAGAGAGATATAAAAGAAAAACATGGAATGAAGAAGAGAACCAAAACAGGAAGTCATTGACGGTGAGGAGGTCAGATACACTAGGCAGCAAACCAGGTTACCTCCTCGAAGCTGCTGCAGAAACCTACCGCTTGGTTTGCTCTAAATTATTCATTTTACGATTATGGGTTTCGTACCGAGTTCGACCCCAAGCAAAAAAGCGGAACTTACGAGTACGAGCAGTAGTACGAGCAGTTGGAGATGGTTGTTTGGAACGAGCCTGGCCCGAGTATGGACCTGCCACTTCGTTCTGGTGCCCGGACCACATTCAAGGAAAGTGCTGATAATTATTTTCTTATGCTGGGAGCCTATAACCAGACATAAGGCGGCCGGAGAAGTTGATAGTTAGTTTCGGAAGTTATGCACACCCAATAACATGTGACCTGGATTATGTTTTTCGTCTGTGGTTCGTTTGCGAGACCCTCTTGCGGAGCTCTTGACACACTGAACTTAAGAAGAGGCCATTGAAGTGTCACGTTTTTTTTTGTTCGGAGTTGGTTTGTTTCAGCATCCTGAGCGATATTTATCGGTGCGATGATTGCGATTGCGAGAGCATTGATTCAAGTTCTAGGCGAGTGCTGGCTGATGAAATTTGACCATCTTCACTGCTCTTCATAATTAGACCCTTTTCGAAGAAGTGAAGCAGCCTACCAGGAAGCAGTTTGGGTGTGTCGAGTTAGTTTCAATCGCTTGAGTACATGGTGCTGCTGTAGTTCAAGAAAGAGAACGAGAGAAAGAAAAAAACACGACCCGAACCACCACAAGAACGATCACTGGGTGGATCATCCTCATCATCTACAGTTACGGTGCAAAAAACATAAAAAAAGAGCAGCCCAACATAACAAAACGAGCATAATAGAACCAGATGATGATGATGATGGGATGCTCATTTCGCGATGAGATGGACACGCACTTGAGACACTGGCTGGCAAAACCCGGTGCTGGCATTCGTTTGGCGTCAACAAGAATCTGCATCTGAGAATGATTTGAAATTTCACCCCGCGCGAAGAAGAACAGGACGCAGATGGCACTTCTTGGCGTTTGCTGAAGGAGGTGGCGGAGGATCATCAAGAGAGGGAAACAAAAAAATACCAGAAGGGAACAAAAATTGATACTCAAAGGCATCAACAGAAACAAGTAACGCAAGAAGACAGCGCGGATAAGACGCGCAAGAACGAAAGACAATGTGTGGAGAATTCGGTTTTCGAAACGGCAAATGAAACGGAGGCCTCGGTCCGTGTAAGATTCAAATCTTTGGCGAAATTGAAACTTAAGACGACCGGTTTGCAGAAGAATCCAAAGAACATGAAGCGATTTACTGCAAACCCCGCCAGGTTTATGATTCTGGGCCCTGCAATTACCACCCCTGTCCATGTTGTTGCCAATTTGCACGAAGATGATGACACTGCAGCACGAAAGATGGCCGGTGCAACGAATCGTGTGCAACAACAAGCTTATCCTAAATCTTATCCGTGAAGATGTTCCAAGAAGTTGGGTTGTTAACAGTAATCGCACAGGTAAGCTCAAGGGTTCCCCGAGCTCGGGGTGAGTGATAGGCTCTAATTAGAGCGATAAATTATGAGTATGGGAAGGATGTGTGCCACCGCCAACACAAATGGGACAGGGGAAATACAGAAGCCCTAACAATTAATGGCATCGCTTGGAAAGATTACAGTCGGCAGAAGAAAATAAAAACAACCAAAACATGCTCGCTGGATAATGATGAGAAAAAGGTCACATGGCAGTAAGGGGTATGTGAAGGCATCACCAGATTTGGAGGAAATGCCTGCCGAACTAGAGCACCCGAACAAGTACTTCCACACTTCCACCATCTGTAAAATATATTAGTTCCCAAAGTTGGTACTTATATATTTGGAATGGATATCATAAATGATTTAAACATTCGTAAACCGTGGGAAACTCCGCATACTTTCCTGGTGGTGGTGTAGAAAATTTTGGGAAACCCCTCATTTATTGGTGTTGGACCCGTCTAACTACCATCCCATTTTGGGAAAAACCCTCCAAACCTTGCTGTGTGTGCGGCTTTCTGTCCCTCGAATCGAATTGCACCGGATGTACACCATGCACATACCTGGTGGGTCTCTGTGCACGGCACATATTCTTGGGCAACCTTTTTGAAGCAAATTTTGCTTCCTTTTTAACTTGTTGCGCACCGGAACGAAATGACCGAGGGATGGACCCGTTCATGTGGGATAGAAGCATGCGAAGTTCAACTCATTCGTAGCTCATTTACAGCTCCAAGTTGCAATCCAAGTTGCATGGACGTGCAACATGAACAACCAAGAATGACCTTTGACATGTAGCACCATAATATAACCTTGGGAATTAAATAGGCACAATGAGCAGTTATGCTGGTGCAACAAAAATTGTGAGGTGCAAAATGACGTGCTTAATGTTGCATTAATATTCACAAGACAAGAAAAGGGTTTAATGTTTCTCCCCCTCTACGAACTTCAACATTACTTCAACTGATGCTTCATTTTGACATCCATTGTGGCCATATTAATGATGGATTTGTTTCAAACCAAAGAAAAAAGAAGAGCTTTGTACCATCATTATGAAAAACAAAATCTGTTCCATTCCGATGCAGAAAAATTGGGACATCTTTTAACGAAGAAGAGAAAAAAAGGGCAAAATGGAAAACTTGGAAGCGGTGCTTTCGAAGGTGAATCAGTGAGCTGGCGCGCCGACGTTGATCTAATTACTCGTTTGCCGGTACGGTGTTATTAAGTTTGAAGTTTGAGGTCTCTCCCTGGCTCACTCCCTGATTTTGGAAAGTGTCGACGAAGTCGTCTGAAGGGGTGTGTCACGCTGAAGTGAGTTACTTAGTGGTACTTCACCGATAAGCTGGAAACGCGGGAAGTGGATTCAAAATTGAGAACTGCCAAAATGACAGCCTCAAAGTCGGCGGGCGCGCTAGTTCCTTCCTCTTTTCGGCCGTTGTCGCAACACTTTTGGCCCTCTGTTGGCGAACGAGACGGGCCAAATTGCATTTCATTACCCAGCGTCTACCTTTTTGGAGGACACACGTACAAAAAAATGATGGAGATGTATAAAACAGAAGCTTCACGACAGGAAGGCTAAGACAACCGCACTCAACACGACGGCACACACCACCAGCGAAAGACAAACCAACATTCATTATAAACGATTTAATATTTAATGACATAATACGAACCAGACAGAAAATTGTCGCTGGCCTACGAGGTGGAACTAAGAAGACCTCCCCCATACTCTCCGCGGTGTTTTGTGGTTGTTGTTCCAACACCAGATTTCGGTCTTCGGTTCCCCACTAGAGGCACGTTAAATGCACTATTTGTGCAGTTGGGGAAAAAAACACATTAATCATTTTTTTTTGGTTTTACCCACACAAACATAAAATAAACATGCGCACGGAAGCACCAAACCAACCCACTACTAAATCCCGGTAGCCAATATCAAAGAGAATTCGAAAGCGAAACTAGGTTATCCATCTCTGTAAGGTCGTTCCGGGCCACGAGAGCTGGACGAACGACGGATGTCCACGAGAAGCGAACACGACACCAAAAGCAAACTACAAGATAGTCCACCGAATTGACCATATCCTACCACTGTGGGAGTGTGTTGCTAGCTGCCCGGTCAGCTGATACACGCGTGGAGCGCTTACTGGTCCGCTAGATAAGGGCCCGGACGAAGAAGGGAATACTTCCGATCTTTGTTAAAAGCAACGTGCGCTCGACTGATAGTTGGCGTGTGTGTGTCATTCCCCGTTGCGAAGAAAGATGCCATGGGAACCGAACGGGGGAAAGGAAGATCGATAGCTGATTAACCACTATCGATACGTCCACACAGTACAGCACAAACACATGCTGCTTATCGAACAGTGCAAACATGCGTCAAGTTCTGGAAGATACAAGAATTCCTCAAAACACCAAAAACTTCACTTCCTTTGCACGGTTCCTCCGAACACGGTGTCGAGCACGCCACGATAACATCACCACTTAGTGTACGATCGAATGTGTAGATCGAAGTAGATCGGTGCGTTAAGTTCAAGTGCACCGTAAACTGCGGTGTTTTATGAGCTTATTTGTAAGACGACGGTGAGCGGTGTAAAAACGTGTGCAAGGTTGAATTCTACACTTTGGATGTTGTTGTTTACATCCCTGACCACCCGAGATCTTTACGATCGTAATGTCACTGATCTTTACCAGATGATGGGCTTGAGGAGGCATAACTCTGATTGCAGCACCACCATTTCCGGGGGAGTTTTGTACAATTATATCACATTAATTTACGCTATAATATGAGCCTCAATATTTATGTCTGTCGTACAGCGGTAGAAACGCTTTCTCAGAATTCTAGCGACTTGAGAGTGATCGTAAACATAATTGAACGAATGCATCGATGGTTTTATAAGCAGGGCGCCAGCCATGATAGAGTTGTCAAATTTCCACGTACGGTTCGCGTCATCTGACACCTTTACACCACGAGGAAGCCCTTGTCTGTCCGGATGTCGGCAGGCACTGGTAGAAAGATCAATCTCAAGGGCACACACACATTAGGGATTCCACGGTTTGAAGGGCGTAAAGATCTCGAAGACTGATGCTTTCCTTGACGTGTCTCCCTCTAGTGGATCGTTCAGGGGAAGAAATGGGATGAACTCGGTAAAGGTTATTTAAAAATGTCTTGTTGAAAGATATGCTCCAGCGTCGTAACGCGCTCCCTTCATTCATCTCAACAGAGGCGAGAACATAACACTTCACTTATGCTGCGTACACCGGTAGGTTCTATATCCCCGTCTAAAGAGTTCTCTTTCTCTCGAATAGAATTCCTCGCTTTTTCAAAAGAGCATTCTAACAAATGTGCTGTTTTTCTATTTAGTTTGGGCTTCGCATTGCTTCCACTCCCTCTATCAAAACGAAGTGTCTCTGTAAAATAGCGATGATGTTTAAAAAGTTCTACCCGCGTGGTAGTATCATCTTCGGGTCGTCCGTGCTGACGGCAACAGGAAACGACCATTTCTTCTGCCTTCCACCACTCGGCAGCCTATGCCGTGGCCGTGCCCGGTCGACGGAAGGAAAACACGGTGTTGTTTTTGTTTGTCTACCAACTGGCAAACACACGTGTGTGCATCCACATGGTGTTCGGGCAAGCATTAGAGTTTCCCACTCACTCGGATGTGTTTAACCGCGAGCAATACTACACCAAATGGGGGTTGGTGGGGACAAGAATTTTCCTTCACCAAAAACGGAAAAACCCACACGGTGTGGTGAGCGGAAGGAAAAGTCATCCGTCACTGTTGTAGCAGCGGTTTTGGGTGTCAGAATGGAATGATTGTGTTTCCTTTTCTATCCTTTTAATATCATTAGATTACAGGAATGTTTTAAAAGGGGAATGTTTGAAGCTTCTTTGAACATTAAACGTACGTGGGAAAATGACTTTTATTGCGCTGCGAAAGGAAATCCCGTCGCACACGGCTCGCATGTGTGTTGGCTGCTGCTCGCGTTACATGTTTTTCTATTTGTTTTGTAACACAAGGCGTTGGGCGAATTATGAATTGGCTATCCCTTATTGGAATTAGAGATGAGAATAATCACTCTTTTCAATGATTTTAATCAAAGAGTCAAAAAGTAAGTTTAAAGATTTGAAACCTTTACTCACTCTTTTGCGATTAATTAAAAAGTATTGCAGTGCATTAATGTTTTTACCACTCTTTTGCGTTTATACTCACTCTCACTCTCTCTGTGCCGACTAGAAACTCACTCAGGAGTGAGTAAAATTGTTGAATCACTCTTTGGATTATAATCACTCAATCACTAATTCCACGTTGAAGGTGTCAACTCTTGAAATCCCAGAAAATCCCTGCTGGCAGCAATGATACCCCGGAGGTATGATTAGAAGAAGGATATACATTTAAACGCAGTTCAACCAAAATTAGTCCCAACAAACATGGGCCAAAGAACCGGAGGAAAAATGAATGTACAAAAAATGTGTTTAAATTAAAACAAATTTTATATTATAATTTACAAAGAATCATTAATTACACGTACAGAATCATTTAAATCCAAAAGGAGTGATAAAATAGTTTTACTCACTCCGGAGTGAGTTTCTAGTCGGCACAGAGAGTGACAGTGAGTATAAACGCAAAGGAGTGGTTAAAGAAGTCATAAAAACTCTTCATGCTGATTTATACTATCTCGAAGGTTTCAACTCACTCACTCACTCTTACTCAGCGTGCACATCTCTAATTGGAATGCTAGCTTTATTAGTGTGTTTCTAAAGTAATAAACTGAATTAAATAAAATTCCCCAGAAACGATCATAGCAGCAACTGCATTTAATTGCCCCAAAACAGTCAATGCTTGCTAACGGAAAGAAGGACTCATGCTCATTCCGCTCATGCTCCACATTTTGCTCTACAAGAGCCTTCTTCCTGCTTAAACATTCATGTCCCGTGTGCAATATACAGTGCACGGGGTGGTAAAGCACGAAACAATAATCTCTTTCCATCCGTGCGGGAGATTTGGTTAGATAAAACCGAAGCCGGAGAAACGTGTGGGTTTTGTTTCGGATTATTCCATATCAAGACTTACAACTAACTCACAATTTTCCGACATTCTCCTGCTTGTTTCCCCCCCTCCTTACAGCGGGCCGGCTGCATATGTGACCAACGGACGACAAAAAATGATGAATATTTAAACCGATCCAGCGAGATACCATTAGCCCGGTGTGTCCCGGGCAGAGATTCGAAACATTACCAAGCATTTGCCCCCGTCGCCGAAGAAGTCAACTGACGGCCGGAGCTCCAATTGTTTCGATTGTTTTCGTTTCTCTCTCACGTGCTTGTTGTAACTTCTGCGCACCGGTGTGGGCGCGTCGGTCCCGGAGGCGACCCAGAAACGGGACACAACATTGAAATGGGATCGGACGTGTAGTAATCCGGGGAGGTGGAAACGGTGGAAATGGGTTAATTTATTAGAAATCAGTGGGGAACTCGCGGTCATGTGCGGTATGGAGCAACGAGGAAGAACTTTTCCACCCGGTGTGGTTCGAGAACGGGACACACTGTGCCCTTTTTTTTCTCCCAACCGGGACACTAACAATAAAACGAAGTTTAGTCGAGGAAAACTAATGAAAAGTGAAGTTGAAACTCGATCCCCTCCCCCGGGGCGGACCACCGTTAGGGGCTGTGTGGCGGACACGGATGGGTAAGGTTTCCTGGTCGTGGCGTTTGTAGCGCCTCAGGGGTTGCTACTGCTCGCTGTCATTGCATGCCCTATTGGTCACTGGAATTGATGATGGGGGTGGGTGGTTTTGAATTTCTCCTCCCTCTCTATCCAGTTCGATGACACTCAGCTCCTAAGATCGGCCACGCGTTAACGACCCCCTGGAAAGTTAATCGCGATGGTGACAACAATCGTCACGAGAGTCTTTGGGGTTTAGTTGAACGAAGTTTAAAACAAATCCTTTAGTAAACATTTTTTTATCGAAGCCACAAAATTTAATAAAAACTTAATTTATTTGACAAAAAAATAACAAAGAAAGAAAAAATTACATGAAAATATGCAAGTAACATAAAAATATAACCTGACTTTGACAAAACATAAAAAAAACAATGAAAACCAAATATAGAAAAAATAAATATAAAAACAAAATGTAAATTCTTCAGTGCAGTACTAGCAACACGAAAAGTGATTTAAACATATAAAACAAACAGTAAGGAATATAAAAAAAATGAACGAATTCAATAAAACTTTACAGCTTTAAGCTCACCGTGAAGACCGTGTCATGTCGTAAAAGAGAACGAAACCAAAGCGGACAGCGCGGGGACAAACAATCTTTTCCAACCGATAAAGATCAACCGGTTTCTTTAGTTTCGGTTGGCCCGACGAACCGATCTGTAAGCGCGATTGGAATGCAGACCGGAGATCGGTGCACCACCGGTGTGTGGTGGATAAGTCACCGGCGTCGTATTCTACCGCCAGCGTATGTGCCGCCGTACCCTCGGAATCAAAACGTCTTGCACGTGCATTGGGGAAAGCCTTCGGAATTCTTGGCCCACGAAGCAAAACAACCCTATACGAAAGCCTATGGTAAACGGGAATAAATCACGCCATAAAAATGTGGGTCGTTAAGTTTGACGATACTGAGATGCGTGATGTCGCCGTCCGGCACTGGATGGATGGACGCCGGTGTTCAATGTGACTGACCAGAGGAACATCATGAACCTGTGACCCCATGGATGCGTTAGATGGGGTGTACCGGGACGTGGACGATTAATTTTCCCATCGCAGACCGCAGTGCATTTCTCTAGGCGGCATCATGCGGCCGCTACAAATTCTTGAGCCCCGGTGCGCTTTAAAAGATCGATGAACGGTCACGTTTCTCTCACCTGTCCGTTTGTTGGACGGTTCGTGCAGCTTCTTCGTGGCGACTGGCGACGTGGTACACGACGTGGATGAATCACTGCCCGTTGGAAAATAGTTTCTACCAGCCACGCCAGCAAGCAAAATTAAAAAAAAAACGGAACCAGTTCGGTGTGAGTAAAGCCAGCAACACAAAGTTCCATTATCTGGCTGGTGCTGTTCCAACTATGGACAGGAATTTTGCAGCTAGCATCTCTGCCCTTTAGAACACATCCGCTTTCCCGTTTGGCTATGGGATGAATGCAAGGAGGTGCAAAAATGATGGACAGCTGGGAAGAAATGGAACGAAAACCGAGCATAAAACATCCCCAACCGATGGGGATGGGGAGGTCGTTGTCCTAGAAAGCCGTACCGGGGGCAACGATAAAACGCTTTGCAAAATAAAAATGGGAAGAAACGTTATGGGACGACATCTTCATTGTAAATAAATTTGCCCCCAACGTGACGTGCTTCCACCCCCATTGCCTTGAATGTCCTTACTTTACTCCCATTTTAACTTGCCTAATGGAAACGAAAAAACTAGGAAATGGTGGGAAAAGTTTCCACATTAAACATGCTGTACTTTGCTGGCACGTCCGTTCCTGGGACCAGCATGATCATTTTGGGGCTATTTTGCCTATATTGCTGATGCTGATGGCAGAACGCCTCTGCTCGGAGGGTGACAATGTGACAGCATAATAATGAACGAACGAAGGAAGGAATGGAAGGACACATAAGTTGGGACACAAATCGATGCTAATGCACGACAAACACGATTGAAGCACTCGTTTGTGAGAAGAAGTTAAGGATATGGGTGGTAGCGCAAAAAGGACCACCTTCTCACCCCCCTTTCGATTGCTGCCCGTATTATTGAAATTAATGATGTTTTCCAGTTTTTTTCCGATGCGTCAAAGCCACCCCCAAAGCCACCAGTGATGAGGAGGAGGGATACAAAATGACACCCATAAATGATTTTGATGAGAAAACTTTAGCTTTTCGGTTAGCGCTGTTGTGCTTGAACGCTTAACAATTTGTTCTACGTGTAAAAAAGCGGTACACAACATGTTTCCTGACACAATAAGGTGTAAGAAATAGCATATTTTTTAGCAACATTTTACAGCGATTAAGACGCTGAAATTTAATGAATGAAATTTCACCATTAATGCTCTCGGGGCGTTTAAATTCTTGGCGAATTAAATTAGCCGCACCACGGTAAACAATGATTCATCAGCAAACGATGATGATTCCCACTGATTGCAAGCCGAGAGTCTATTGTTCTTAGCTTTGCGTTTCCCGTAGGGCGCACACAGATCAGGCTGGCTGGTACGCGGAATCGTCTACACCGATTATCTAATGCGCGTGATAAAACCGTCGATCGCAGCAAAACCGTTTCCTCTTGAGAAATTCGTGACTCAGGCCGACTGGTTTCGCAATGATCAGAATGATCACACGCGCATATCTTTTGATTGATGCAAATTTAACGCAACACATCGTCGCAACCACCATTATTATTTGCCGGGGCTATGTGCTCACATTGCGTGTACGCAAATGTGTCACCTTTTGCTCGGATGAAGAGCATTGGAAAGTGCCCCATGCCGGGTATTATTCACCGGTATGCTGGATTAACACACAAACACCGAACACAAAGAGCATCGCGGAATGTCACAACACACGCTGTACGCGCTGGTGTACGGCAGCATAAGCGCACAAAGCCGCCAAATAAATCATGTCCTTTCGCTGGTGAAAGCCTGACCATTTAAGATGCCACCAGGCGTACCACGGTAGTATCGAAATTGGATACTTTCAGGTCAGGATGGGAGGCTGGGGTATAGTGGTTTGCGAAGAAGATTTTCACACGATCAGACCGGTAACGAATCTCATCAGTTGATAGGATAAATATTTTGGCACCTACTTCAACATATTACAGGGTATCCCACAATTCTTTGACAGTTTCCCAAGGTTTTTTGATTGCGTCCCATCAATTTTTGAATACGTTCCACAATTTTTTGACTACGTCCCACAAATTTTTGAATTCGTCTCGAGGTTTTTTGACGGTTTCCCAAATAGTTTTGGAATGCTACTTTAAATAAATTGTCTTTCGGTTGACCACAGTATCCTGCAATTGTATTGAACCACAGATAAGGGAGAGAAGGTCACAGGTTCAGATGCATTCATGGAAAACCGTTGGCCTCTCTGTATGTCATCTTTGAGGCGAAAAATGGTTAGGGAAAATCCATCGCTGCGGATGAGCTGCTTGGTTAGCGTGCTAGCAATCCGCATAGAGATTTTACCGTCAAGCTCATCACCAATGATTGATTAACCGTAAACATCTTTCTTTCTTGTGTATCGGCACAACAACCTGAAGAGGCCTAGAGGCCTATCATTTCTGGCTTTTTTTGTTTCTATTTATCCTTTGTCGGAGAGTCTGTCTCGTGTACAGAAAATTGTTCTGGATGGGATTTTGGACTGGTCTTGTCGTGTGAAGACCGGGGCGGATACCTATAGATCACCGGACCGCCTCAATCAGAAAACCTCAGAATGAATTCAAAATTATATGGGAAACCGTCAAAAAACCTCGGGACGAATTCAAAAATATGTGGGACGGATTCAAAAATATATGAGACGCAGTCAAAAAATCTTGGGACGGATTCAAAATTATCTGGGATGCAGTCAAAAAATCTCAGGACGGATTTAAAAATTGATGGGAAACTGTCAAAGAATTGCGAGATACCCTGTAACAGCTACAACAGAATAAAGTCAACAATTAGAAAGAATTAGCGGCAAAAGGGTATTTGGTGCCGTGACCAGGATATTTTTTAAAAAGTGACGTTTAGTGTATTTCTCCGGGCTGATTGTACCCGCGAACCTAAGGTAGAATGTAGAGAAATGGTTTTGTAAATCCTCTAGTGTTAAATACTTCAATTCTTCTAGTATAATACAGGTAAAGATTAATTGAAAAACTAAAAAAAAATGCCTCCTGTTTGTCACCGTGTGACATATCCTGAGTGAAGCATTACATCGTAGTAGCCGGTCTTAAATCATGCGCTGTACCCCCCACCCCAGTCTGTGGTCTGGCTGGTTGCTACCGGTTCGTCGTATTCCGGTAGTGAGAGCAATTTAAAGCAAAACGACAATACGTCGGAGGCTGAAGGGAAGGCTGGCGATAAACGTACCCGTCCTGCCGGTAGGCAGACAGGATCTGAAAAGAATGATTCATCGTCACCGTATGGATGGCAAAACACAGAAAGAAACTGGCTGCTGTGCCACCAATTGGTTTGTTTATATGCACGGAACGTTAGCGCGCAGATGTGTGTTTATATGTCGCTCTTCTCTTGCCGTTTTTCCCCCCGACAATAGAGAAACAGTGCGCGCAATGTTGTACGACACCATCTGAAGTGCATGGAGGGTGTTTGACGGTGTGATAATAATGTCTCGCCAACCGACGTCTTATGCTCTGTCTCGCGTTTGCTCGCTTAGCCCAAGTGTTACTTAGTTACACTTCAAGCAGTGCGCGACGGGCCAAAGAAGATTCCACACACACTCACTGTTTGGACGGTTCCGCTCGGCACGGCGAAGCATGAACGGGAAAATTTATGTCACGCTCACTTAAGCCCAACCGAGCGGCTCCGGCGGATACGACGCGGACGGCGAAGAACAGGCGAGAACAGCCTGGAAGCTGCGGAAGGCATGGCGGACTGGGAACAAAAGGGATGCTAGGAGATGGGACGCCAAAAGCCATACCTCATAGAAGCGCCGCTGCCGGGCAGAAAAGGACGAGCCCGTGTGAGTGTGGACCGGTGGTAGGTGGTACGGGAGAGCTACCGGTTTTTTGGACCGGCCCGTAAATGGAGTGACCGTGTCTTCATTAAGTGTACTGATTGTTTTAGATTGTTTCGAATGCGGATACGGTCGGAAAGCCGCCGCTATCCTGGGGCTGGGCTGCATTCGAAATGCCTTTGCTTTTATGGTGCCCAATCGAAACACCAACGGTCGGATAAAACATTATCGAGAGTGTTATCGATCGATGCCGAAAGGCAAAAGCCTCCGTTCTGGATGAACAATGTTGAACGGTTTCACTCTGATCCGTTGAATATTTTATTGGAAGCTTTAGAGGGCGATAACGATTAAGTCTAGACCAAAGTCTTGTTGGCTGTACACTGGTGGAAATAAATATATAGGCACAGTTTAAGTTGACCATTGATTGCTATTAATCGCAGCAATTTCTTTAAAAATAGTTCTTCATTTACAGTGGTGGCAATTGGTATAAGTCCACTCGTGTGAATTCGTTACATTATAAAACTATACACTGTTTTTTCCCCCTTTTTTAGATTAAATAAAGAATCTGGATTGGTTTGATCAGTACAATAAGATCACTTGTCGGAAGAAGAACAGTATTAAGTGAGTTATAATGTGTTGTTCCATTGTATAATTCAGCTTCCAATTAAATTTAATTGAGGAAAAGCACCTTTATTTATTTAATTATCCGACTATTGATTTTGATAAGTAAATTATGGAGGGTTTGCATTTATTGTAGCATTACTGGACCTGTCATTTAGACAGGTACACTCCATTTTTGTCACAATATTTGTTGAGGTTAAGTAATTCTACCGATATTGATGAATGACTTTTGTATAGCTGTTCTATAATACGAACAAATAAAATGAGAAGAATTCCAGCTTTCGATTATTCTTAAATAGGTTCTCATAAATCATGCTTATTGCATAATTTAGGGTTAATGACATTTTGTTTGAAAAATAAATCAACTTTCCCACCCAACACATTGATGCTACTATTATTGCTAATAATCAATACTATTTAATGTAAAAATCATTTAAGTCAAAATTTAATCTGTTTTATGAAATTGCTTTACAATTGTGGAAGACCACAATTAAGTGACCATCACTGTACCTTTCTTTAATCAGTAGAGTTTCTCTACACAATACCGAACTAAATTGGCCAGAATCATTCAGTCACCACGTCTTCACATTTAATATCATTAGTGTAGAAAAGTTTAGATTAAATTTCCATTTTTATGGCCTTTGACTGATTTTTAAAGTTGCTATTAAAATTTAAATCGTTTCGTCTAAGACTCGAATGGGCAATCGTGCCCATTTTACATAATTTAAATGGAGCTGTTTCAGCGAATTGTTTCAACCATTACACTGTCAACTTAACAGTATAAACAAAGATAAGTACATTTGCATGGAAAGTAACCCAGCTCCTGAACACATATACGTACAGTGTGAGCAATAAATACATTGTTATGCACTATCAACTAACCGTGCCCTCGTTAAGGTTCATTAATGCAGCCATTAGCACCCCGGTAAGTATCATTTTACACGTACTGGTGGGGGACTTTCACAAAAAAAACGTTAACCTCTCGCGGGGAGATTCACCATGTCTTAGACACGTGATTTTTCTACATCATTCTACAACACGCCACTATTTAAACACGATTCTGTAATGGCGGGGGAGGAATAAATAGGCTTACTGTTGTTGTTCTTGCACATGCTTGTTTATGTGTTTAAAACAAAGCCCGTAAAAAAATGTTACTCTATTAAAGATGAATTTACGTCGCTGTTCGCTCGTTCAAGGGGGAACATAAAAACCCCGAACCATCCCAAAGAACCGAACCAGTCGACAATGGGGTGGGGGGAGGGAAGGTGTCCCATGTAGCGTTTCTTGAAGCAAGAGAACGCATCACTAGACAACCAACCCCGGAAGTACGGTTTGTGGCGCATCGTAATTGCATTTCGGCTAGGGGGACTTCTGCTCGGGCTGATAATTTCATCCACTCTCCCCCTATACACTTGGGGGCTCGGGGACAGTTATGGCTTTCGGAATCGTTTCACGATCGGTCGATCGTTTGAGTAAAGAGAGGGGGGAAATGCAACACAACCAGGATGATGTTAAGGTTTTAAAAACGCCTCCAACAAACATAATTTATCGTTCGTAATCGTTTGCTCTGTATATAAATGGGTCTAAAAATGTCAAGCATCGCGTCAAGAAATTCAAGTTCCGGTCATTGCCGGTGAGAGACGGAAACCGCACCATTTCGAAACCGCATCTCGCACACGCGTGTCTCCTACGCCGTTTTTTGCTCATACATCTACAAAGGCAATTGGTAATCGCCAACGGGGGGGGCAACATATGCGTCGCTACTTACATCTGGGTCTCATTGTCACAGTGCCAACTGTGTCTGCTCGTATCGAGCAGCGGTGGTGGTGGCGGCGACGCTTGCTGACGGTCGCTGGCGCTCGTTTCGCACCGTGCCGTTTCATTGACCACCGGCGGTTCCAGTAATGGATAGCCGGGGTTTCGCAGGTTGATAATCGCTGCCGCATGCTCGATGACGATCAAACTGTCACCGTCACCGTTGGCGCTTGATGCGGGCGATAAGTTACGCAGCTGTTCGCTCACAGCCTCCACCGGTGCGACCGGTTGACCTTCGGCGGCTGCCTCGGTATCGTCGCGTTGCGCCGCCGAGGTAAGCTCCATCGTGACTTCCACCTGCATCGCATCGGTGGCGACCGTTTGCACCGCACACAACACGGCGTCGTTCGGCTCCAATAACAGCTTTCCCTCTTGATCGTGGTCACCCGATAGCATCTTATCGGGCTGATCGTTGACATTAGCGTCGTAGCGATACGGGGGGGACGATCCGAGACTGTCCTTCTTGAGCTCTTTTTCGCGCTGCTGCAGCACGTGCGCGTCATCGTCGTCCGGTTTGGTTGGACCGTGCACCGGATCGTACGATTCGAGTGGTTCCATCTCTTCGATCACTTCTTCGGTCGTTTTTCTTCTTCTCGTCCTACCGGGCGCATGTTGTAGCGATTCTTCTTCACCGACAGTGAGCCTTCTCGGGGACGAAACTACATCTGCCATAATGCAATCAACGCACAACACACACACACAAACACACACGCGAGATCTTCGCAAACTTTATGGCTAACGACACACTCTTTGCTCAGCAATATGGCGGAGGAAGAGGTAGCATAAGATCATAATCATACACCGAGGAGGGAACATTTCATTTCGGTACACTAATTTATCTTGCCCGACCCCGCTAGGATATCATTTTTCACAAAGCATCATTAAATAGGAACACTTCACCATTACGCACGTACGCTTGCACTGGGAGTGGTGTGGAATTTTCACTCACATTTGCACACACACACACAGGAAGTAAAGCGAGGCGTTGTTTTGGCATTAACGTAATGTAAGATCACACCAAACACGGTGTTGATATGTGTAACAGGACACTTTGTGCCGTTCGATATGTAACTGATATGATTTTGCTATTCGCTTCGATCACTAACTGCTATAGGAATAAATCAATAAGTAAACAGTTGTTCACGTCGTTATATTTACAAACAATATAAGCTCCCTGTTTAAAAGAAGGCTAACACAGTTGAAGTTGATCAGTTGAGGAATAATTTAGGATATCATGAACTATTAACACTACGAAGGGATTTAAGCGTTTTGTTTGAGAGTAGTTATTCGAATATGAATTATGTTTCAATAGGTCTAAGTATGTATTACAGAAATGGGTTAAAATGGTAATATTTTAAAATAAAAAATTGTTTATCCGACGTCTGCCAATCCATTATCCCGACCTTTCTGGTGGACTCCATTGCAATTTGGGCCTACCACGCCTACTCTGTGCATATGGACAACCTAAAAGGACTTTACGGGTTGGGTCGTCCGGTATCATTCTCATGACGTGACCGGCCCACCGGAGCCTAGTGAGTCTAGTCCGATGTACGACAGCATCTCAGACAGAGCTTATCATTGCAGCGGCTCTCACATTGTCCTTCCTCACAAACGGGATCAAAAATCCTCTACGCAACTAAGAGAAAGTCGCCAGTTTGGGACAAATTTTTGGGCTCAAAAATCGAAAGTCCATGTCTCAGAGGCGTATGTTAGTACTGGAGCTATAGAAATTCTAGAGAAATTTCCTCAGACTGTAAAAAGACTAGTTGGCAGCCTGAAACCGACCGGGTATCTCAACATGAATGTCATTGTCGGGACAGACCCTTAGATAGATGAGTTTTGGACGACTTCGAAATTGCGATCTTCATCACTATGTAAGTTAGAATTTGATAGTAGAGGCCGTTGGTGGTGCTGCGATCAATTTGGGTTTTGCCTGACGTTAATCTTCAACTCGAGGTTTTTTGCAGTCTGCTCGATCTTCGATCCGCTACATAAAAGAGTCATAAACCAATGTCTATGTCGTCAACGTATGCTATTGACTTACGTTGGATTGGAAAAAAAAAATTTAATATATTCTTTATGATCGCTGTAAAAGGATGATCTTTTGGCCGCTAGACCAGGTGCCAGCAATTCCCCATCATAGAGGCCGCAATATAGGAACTAAACCAAATCGATCCCATACCATTCTGTTTTATCGGCACAATAACCTCAAGATATCTAGGGCTGCCATTTCTGGCTTTCTTTTCCGCTTTGTCTTGCGTATACGAGATTGGTCCGGATGGGATTCTGGACCGTTCCTGTCGTGTGAAGACCAGCACCGCTATCAATACACCATTGGAACACCCCATCTCGTCCCCTTAATTTTCGATAATTTTGAACTACTCACAATATTTTTAAAAACTTATTTAAATTTTTGGGCTCAAAAACCGAAGATCTTACAAAGGAGGCCCTTAAGCTAAATGAAAATAGCTGTGTATGATGGACATAAACACTTATGTGGAATTAAAAAGAAGCGTTCAAATCGCATGAATTTTTATTCCGAGTTCTCAATTCTCGATATTTTGAAAATATTGCTAAGAAATGATCGTCTTTGAAGTTTAAAGTCACACAGACACTCCATGCTAGCTGAACTGTAGCTCAAAGTAATTGTATCTCGATGTTTAACAATAAAGCATTTTTTAAACATGTTTAATGTACTTCCCTCGTAAATAAACTAAAAAAACATTGTTAAACTCATTAGTCAGTGTACAGCTCACTTCGATAACATGCAGTTTATCATGCGAGAACGGCAGAATAATCGATAAAACGGTAGCCTTTCTCTTCGTGAAACTGGTGCAAGAGATCTCCCGGTTTGCAATTTACGCATGTCACTGCGATCGATTACAGGAAGCATTAATTATGCAAATAATGTAGCCGCATCGAATTAAACATATCTGCGTAAAATGGTAAAAACCGCTTTCAGTTCTGCTGGCAGTTGAGGCGTTGGAAAAGTAATTAGTGAAGAGTGGGGGTAAAGGGGTTTGCAAATAATTAATAAAAAGAGATTTTTGAACATTGAAAATTGTGCGCGCCCGCAGGGAAATGGTAGCAAATGTACATCAGCAGTATCGCTCTGTATCGCGCTTTCGGGACTGGGTTGCTTCCCTATTTTTTCGAAAGTTACCATACCACCGTCGTTGGCGATGCACTCGAGTGCACCAGTTTGCACGAGAGGTGGAGCAAGCTATCGAGACGTAACAAGTGCATTTGGGTGTGCAAAATGCAGTCTCTGACACATAAATACCGCCCCCGTCCAAAAACCAGCCACCCTCCCGGATTCGAAGGAAGGTGTAAATTATTTTCGCAATCGATAGAAGACGCGCACGAACGGAAGCGCGTGCGGTGACGGTCGCGGGACGTGGGCCGGGGCAGGTTGTTTATTGATCACCTGCAGAGAGAGAGAGAGAAGGAAAAAAATAAGTCGGCCATCCGAGCGCGGCCAGAAACGGTTAGCAGATCAATAGCCCAGGGTCCAGGGCGGCCCTTTGTTCGGTGGTTCGTCAGGGTTGCGTGCCGGTTTTGTGCCTTTTTTTTCGTTGTTGCTTCTTTCGCATGATTTGGGTCGCGACTGGCAAATCCATCCATCAGCAGTCACGATTCCAGACCGAATGCACCGAATTGCTTCTCTTTCTGCCACCACCACTCCGCTCCAACAAAGTCTCAGTACACAATCAGGGGTGGAAAAAATTGTAGAAGACGCATCCAAATGTTCCCCACAGCATAGAATGAGGAACGAAAAATGCACCAAAGTTCAATGCCTTCGTTCGTGCGCCAGAAGTTGGGTGCTACTGCTATCTGCCGACGGCTTCTAACTTCAAAAGCACGCACCTGCATCAGGTGGAACGAAGGAAGCTTTTAGGTTTGGTGCAGGCGAAGGGGAAGCGAAACATTAACGACCCTTCTTAATCTGCCCGGGAAGATTGTGTGGCTGAAGCTGGAAAAGCGTACCGAAGGTAGCGGCTAGTATAACAATAATAATAATCCACAAATATTATCCCCTTACACGGGGTATATAGCTGCCGGTAGGGCATGTACTTACTGTACTGCTCTCCCCAAAACAAAAAACTCCATGGAATGCGTAGATACTTTCAAAGCTACATAGCACATTGGAACCACGATGGCAACGTGCAAGGCAACGTGAGGGGTTTTTTCCGGGAAACTGAGGAGGGAGTCTCAACGGAAGGCAAACAATGCTACAACTGCGACTGACTTGGGATGGCCGGCTGTGGGATCTTCTGACACCAATGAGACGAACATCTGCTGCCGGGGCGATCTTTGGGTCACGTTCACATTCACTTTGCGGTTTGGAAGGTTTTCGTGTGTGTTGTCTCCCGGAAAACAAGCAACATGTAATATTCGTTTACTTTTATGAATGATTACCTTTGACAAATAGGTTCTTCTTTGCATACCGCAGGGACGGTTAAACACGGCTTTTACTGCGTGTCTCGTAAAGTACAGTAATTCTTGTTACGGATCAACAGTACAATACTAAACCGAAGTAAGTACAGTTAGTACCTGTGATGCACAATATCATTCACAAGCATTCTCACCAAGTAGAAGAACTCAAGCGAATCAAGGTAATATACTCAAAAAAAATACGGAAACATGAATATTGTACCAGTTTAATTAAATATTTAAAAGAATATAATTATTAGTTCATGGTTTGAATTAACAAGTTAATAATTATTTTATCCATTTGACACACAAATTAATTTTACCATTTCCAACAACACAACTATCCAGAAGTCTGCTGAAAGTTCAATTCCCAAATGCATTGATATTTGGATTTGGCATCAGTATCATCTCCATAAGATCTTCGGTGGATGTTTGTGTTTGATTCTCATACTTAAACTATTAAATAACTTAACATGTTCATTAGATTGGTTGGTAGGAAGATTCTACAGTTTTATAGATCTGAGCAGCTTCTGAACATTAACGGAAAATGCTCATTATTCGAAAACTCGTTTTATAGGAGTTTTCTGTATGATATTAAGGTTTAAGTATGCGAATACCAGAATCGTTTACTGAGTTGTTAAATTCCGCTTGTACCTTAGATCGATTTGATTATAAACGAATTATACTCGTATTTACATCAATCAATTGCAAAAACACGTGCAGCTGCAGCGAGCTACAGTCCGTTTATTACGACGTGTAAGTAAACGGTTCGTTAGCACCGGCTGTGTGTAATAATTAAAGAAACACGAATCCAGAGCGATTACTCTGTTGTGGTGGTAGCTGAAATTAATACACACTCTATTAAAACTTTTCGCTATCAAAAAAACCAAACAAACAGCTTCATCGTCGAGCTTGAGAGTGAAATGAATGAATTAATACATTACGCATTGAAGACGGCAAAGGTTTGCAAAAAGGTTTGCTTCCCCCTCGGGGGTACGATCATCGGCGATCAACAACCGTTTTGGTCAGGTAGTTTGATCTTGTTTGCCTCGTGCCTGAGGTTTATGGACCGGTTGGGAACCAAATAACAGGTCCGCGCGCTGGTTGATTAGCCAATAAACAGTGCGCGCATGTATCGGGTGGCCCGGTGCTAATGGATGGCCCAAATTAACAGCTCACTCTCCCTGCTTGTGTTTTTTGTCTTCTTCTCCAAAAATCGCTGCTTTCCAGCTGCCCTTGAAGCGGTCGCACGCGGATAAGGATGGTAGTAGGTTAACGCGTGAAAGGTGTCCCAGCAATAGCCTCATGTGAAGAAACTCTCAAAACAAAATTCAGTAGAAAGAGCATGGATTTTTGCAGCACCAAAGCAAAAAAAAAAATCCTTTCTATCATTCTAGTTCCTTTCGAACGAACACAAAAGGTCCCGATTTTTGGCTAAGGATGGTTAAGGAACAAAGCAATTCCCGTGTGTATTGAATTCCGACTTCCCTTTCCTAGTTTTCTTTGTTCAAGGTGAGATACGAATCACATCCGTTTGAGAACGAAATTCAGGATCCTTCCACACAGTTCTAGCCAATCAACCGTGCGCTGTAAACGGACGCCTAAAAAAGGACATCAACACCAATACGCACACACACACCTACAGTACATGCAACAGGCACGATTCCTCATTTCCACGTGTATTCCAAGGGGCAGCACAGTTTTCTTTCCACGGCGTTTGTAACTAATTTATGCACAGCTGTTAGCCGCTCACACAATCCAAGGTCATTGGTTCAACGGCGCGAAACTTTGTAAAAATCACCTTGCGGCGAACGTAAGCCAAGGAAAACCTTCAACTGATCAACTTCATTTGCGCGCGTACACTCTGAAAACGGCAGGTGATTCCTGGGCCGATGTTATTTCTTGGTTTCTTCTGACCGCCTGTGTATGGTCGTTATCTGCCTTGCTGATCATCACCCTTTGGACGCGATCGCATCGATATGTTGATGTTAAAAACGAAATGCACTCCGCACAGACGGTGTAATATAATGCACACACAGCCGCATACATTCACACACGGTGTCGCACAATAAACAATACCAATTGAGGCGCTATTAGGGCACTGCAAAACTACACTTACACAACAGGCCGCACTTGTCGATGCGTTGCACTGTTTCCGAATGCAGTCACGGTCGCACTATACGCTTGGGCCGAAAAATTATGCACGATTTTAGACTACGCGTTTAGCTCCCAACATTCGCGTCCGATCCGTTTGTTTATCTTTTTCAAAATGCCCGTTGGCTGACAGTTGCGGTGGTTAGAGCGAGTGTGCCCATAGTGCATTTTGACCGTGAAAGAAATTCACACTGGGCGCCGATGATTGCCTTCTTTGGCCTAAAACCAATACGCGAGCGCCATCTAGTTTTGAACGTACAAACCATTGCGTTACATTTTAAAATGCCCGTTAGAGGCGACATTTTGAGTGGTGGTGCGTAAAAATATCACATTAATTTTTATTCTCTACGTTTTTTGCTTAATAGAGGGAAGAGTTTTGTATTAAAGAACATTCTGACATGCGAAATAACATGATAATAAATACACTTCACTCTATTCTGTGGTGTTATCAATGTACCAGAATGTAAAAAAGTGTGAACCGTATTTATAGCTACATTTGAATGTCTTTTATCCGGTGTCTCACTTACAATCCCATCAATTGAACAATAAATTGAATCTTCGATAGCATACCGTAACAAACTCAATTTTGTAGTCTTTTCGTCCCGAGCACATTAAGCGCGACCAGTCCCAAAATTAGTCAAGCGTAAATCAATCCAGCAGACACGAAAGGTGTCTCGTAGTGGACCAGTATATATAAAAAAAGCTTTCCCGTAAAAGTAAACAAAGCGAGATAGGGAAAAGAAAGCTTTTTTTATAAATCGCAATGATCCACACCTCGCCCATGGCTCGATTCGGGTATTTGCAAACAGATTTCCACCGGAGACCGGAGATTTCCCCCAGGCGCGCTAGACCGGATGGTGGATGAATTTTGTAGAATTCTCTGCCCTACAAAATGGTGCGAATTAATACTAGGATAAATCAACGAAACGAAACGATACCCTTGTCAATCGACCAGAAACATTCACCGCCGTCAACCGTCAAGGGTTTTTGGGGATGCTTTTTTCCCTGCTGCTGCTATTGTTGCGAAAAGCGAATGTTTTGTTTCTAGCCACCTTCCCTACAAAATAATACTCTTAAGAATTCCCCATCATCACCGCTGGCATCATCGCACATCGAGCCGGTCACTAGGGTTTTGCAAAGGGTCGTACTGTTCGTGGCAACGCCCTTTTTGTACTGCCAATGTGTAGCCCATTGTGCTCTCGAAGGGATTGGGAAGCATTTGTAAACGAATCTATTTTACTACGTGCTAAGCAGTGTACATCATCGCCCTTCCCCACCGCCAGCTGGCCTTTGTTTCTTTTGCGGTACACGGGTGGGAAAATTTTGATACGATAAAACTGCTGCGCGGCGACCATAAGTTAGGCACGGTATCGGGTGGACATGTAGGGATGATTTAGGAGGATGAATAAATTATTGCGCCAAATCGTGGCGATGTTTCCCGGGAAATCAGGGTAGATGTCTTAGTTGAAAAAATTCGACCGCAATGTTTAAGATTGCAGGGAAACTTCTTGGGCCGTAGTACTATTTTGTCGGAAAATTCTCGGAAAAAACACGGTTCATCGATCGATACAGTATCTTTTGCTTTCGAGGAGCTAAAAAAGCGGGAAGTAGTTATCCTGTGTCTGTCACATTTTGCTGGTTGTACATGTCTGTTTTACTTTAAACTCCTGTGAATTCGGAATTCTTTGGAATTTCTATAACCGACATTGATCTCCTGTGACCGGATTAATAAATGATCCTTAATGAATTGATCATTACCCGAAGGACTAGCATCCCTTGTTTCGGATGATAAATCCACCACATTAATCCATAACATGGGTCACTTGCCTTGTCTGGGATATTACAACTCCCCGAAACACACATTGCAGTAACCGAATTGGATGTCTAAAGTAAACGGATTACGGTGCATGGATATGAGGTATGTTTGAAGCGGCGATTACCATCTTGACCAGTGGAACAAAGAAATCCACACGTAGAGTAATGTCATTTGCTTTGCTTTCGTTTCTTTAAGAGCAAACAAGATAAAGAATGAAAGCTTCCAAAGGCAGGGAAACACCATTCAATTACTCACCTGTAGCGCATGAAGGACTTTGGCAGGGAGCGACTCTTGAGTTTCATCTCAAATTTTCGCTTGATGGAACCGGGCGCTAACGTTGTCCCTTGTCCCACGGTTCGAGGTTTGGTCGACTGAGGTCTTCAGGTTGGGATGCAAATCACGTTCGCGGTTGTATCGGATGTACCGCGGGACGACGACGATGACGATAAAATCCGTGGGGAAGAAATGATACAGATTAGAAATTGGGTTGACGGTAATATGCAACAATGAATTATTAAACCGATGTCCAGCGAGATGATTGTTTGGTTTGAAAACAAAAGGAAAAACAAAAGTTATTAATTATGTTTACACCTTTCCCAGATGTAAATGATTGGTGTTAGCACATAAAGTGAAATTATTTATCTCTCGCACAGATCGACCAACGATTCACTTTTTCATGACAAAAAAAAACAAAAACTCGCCTGATATCATCCCTGTCTAACCAACCGAAAGATAGATTATCTTTCCGAGAAAAAGAAATTGAGAACAAACGTAAAAAGTTAAGCAAATTACGTTTGTTTCGCTTGTGCAGCATTCCACGGAAAAACACAGCCACCCAAAGTGAAAGCTCAGGTGACGAACGGTGCGCAGACAGCAACAGCTTCATCCCCGGTTTCGTGTTCGGCTTTGCGTCATTGCCAACCGTGTATTTTGTCATTTACGGTACCAGGGAAAGGGCGATAAAAAATCCTCCCCGACTCCTGATGAAATATGATTTTCCTTCCACCGCCAATGCCGAGGAGGCAGGAAAAAAAAATAAAAGGGTTCCCTCCCGCGAGGCAGAAGAACCTTCAGGGTGGTAATGATAATATTTTCTCACCCGTATTCAACACCACCACCGCCCTGCATATTACACGCTATCGTTTTGGTTCAGAAATTCATATGAAAATATTCATACGAGAATGATGCTTCCGTTTTTGAATGAACGGATCTACGGGACCGGTCTTTACGAGTGGTGGCCATCGCATCAATACCACCTGCGTGGCACATGTCGGGCCGAAACGTTGAGCCTGAGCAAAGTGTGTGGAAATACGGTTCGCTTGATTTCGGTATGAATTTCCACGGCCGTCCGTCTTGTCAATGGACGGAGCACACTTTGACAAGGATACCGGTGGCATTTGATTTGCAAAGGTTTACCGGAACGATGACAGCACAACCGGGAGTCCGGGAGTTTTATGTTTTGCTGGTGCGGGAAAACACATCGATCAGTACCCGATTATCATGGACTCGACAGGAGAGCAGATTGAAAATAATAACAGATTGTCACTGTGTGAAAGAATGTTTGACAATAAGTGGGGGGAAAAAAACATATTACAGCATGATGTGATAAATTCCACAGAAAAGAGGTTTTATGCGGCCCGAACAATGCGAAGCTAATTTTTCCTTACATTGGAATGTTTTAGTTATTTTATTTTTTTAAAACAGGAAAAATGGGCAGGAAAATTAATGAAAATTGCTCTATTGATGTGGTTTGCTTAAAATCGTACCGATCGTAGCTCACTAGATTGGTTTCAAACGAAGCGTTATTATTGGGGTGCCATGCAGATTGCCCACATTTAGGCGCATTCATATTTTGTCAAAAGGAACGTGTTGTCATGAATACGCAGCAAAATTGTACGAAACGTTGTTGCCCGATTCGTGATCACACCTCAACGAAATCATAATGAGGAATGTTTCAATTCGCATTCTGCGAATTATTAAAACGCGTTTTAATTGATATTACTCGCGCTGATTGCTTACCTTGCTCGGGCGTCGCGTGGTTCGATGCCAGTGCCAGTGCAAGCTGTGCCGTGCTGATTGCCAACGGTCGTTTGCTGATGTCGCTGCTGTTTGCCCTGATTGGTACGGTTGATTTTTCCGTTCGCGGGCAACGCACCCGGTACCGTCGCCGCCGGCGGTGTCATTGATGCTGTGCCGCTATTACTTTTCACCGTCGACGACGCACCACCGGAACAACTGCCAACTCCACCGACGGTTACGACGGTTTGACCGGTACCGGCCGGTACCTTCCCCTTCGACGTGGAGGCACGGTCACGCGTAATTGGCATCTCGTGCTCACCGAGAAACGTTATCGAGTTTGCTTTTATGATCGTGCTGATGATGTTGCTGCTATTGCCACCGGCACCGCACTGGCCGTAGCCGGCCGATAGGCCATCGCTCGGACCGGCAGCAGCACCGTGGGCGGGTTTCGCTGCCGGACCGGATGACATCCGGTAGGACATTGGGCCGGCACCATCGTCATCGTAGAATTCAAAGTTTTGCTGCTTGCGTAAAATGCGTTGCTGGTGTGGTTGATGTTGATCCTGATGATGCTGCTGCTGTTGCTGTTGCTGCTGCTGCTGTTGCGGCTGCTGCTGTTGGTAATAGTGATGCTGTTGGCCGAAGCTACTGACACCACCGTAACTGTTCGCCTTCACCGGCACCGGTACGGCGCGCCCGTTCGCGGATGTACGGGTAGCCGTTGGTTCGGTCGCCGCTTTCGACGTGTTCGGCCACATGATGGCTGAACCGTTGCTATTGCTACTGCTAATGTGACTACCATTGCTACTATTGCTACTACTGTTACCACCCGCATCGCCACGCGGCCCACCCGCACACTCCTCCACGGCAGCACCATTGCCAATGTATATCACTTCCGCCGGTACCGCACGCTTCACCTTGCGGCTCAAACAATTATCACTACCCGATTTGGACAAGTGTTGCGCATTCTGTTCCGGCGAATGTTCCTCGCACTGCAGCGCACTTGCAGTTGCGCCCGCGGACGACACGCCACAGTGTGGCCAAAAGTCACAGGAGCTAGCGGTACAACTGAAAGTATATAAGAAAACATGCGTCATGGTACATGGAGCGTATTTACGGCAAGCCAAACGTTTGCTGGGTTTGTTTCGGGCTGTATTAATTGCACCGTGATCCGGTTCCTTGCACCAAACTCCCCCCGGGGTCGGTTAGATTTAGCGTGTTAGAAGGAGCTTTTTAGAGGAGCTTGTTACTGCTTGAGCAATTGATTTAGTTTCGTTTTATTTAACTTGCCGGCACCAATATGTTACGAGGGAGGGTGCGTAGGAGGTTTGGTTCCTTATAACTACCATTCTCGTTCCAGAGCACCTTAAATATTCACCGAACACTTCACCGCGAAACAAAGTTCGTGCACAGTCAGACTTTTTTCAACTACTGGGATCAACTACTTAGTACATCGAACGGGTTTTAAAAAATCTGTACATTAACGCTTTGGTTTAACATGTAACCGATTGAATGCTTGTTAAAATATATATCTCCTTTTATCCTCGTGTTTATAAAGTTCAATATGTATTTGTACACCTGTTTGTCCACCCGGCTCAGCACAGCGAGCGGTTAGCTGGTCGCACACAGTAGGCGGCTACGTTTATCGTTAGTAAATTTATACGCTAGTTTAAGACCGAAAGTTCATTTCTTTAACACCACAACATCGTGCCGTGATTGTTGGTTTAAATTGTTTAACGATCGCAGTTTAAGTTGCCAGCAGTGTTTTGGAAGCAGTGCTGTGTGTAAGTGTATAGTCGTGTGTCGGTTTTTTTGTTATTGTAGAAAAAGTTTAATAATTCGTTATCTATATTGTATATCCTTAGATTGTTTTGATTAGTAGTAGTAGTAGTGGTAGTAGTCAGTAGCATTCGTATCTCCCATGTTGATTAGTGTGTAAGCGCGTATTTAAGTTATTCGTTTTTAAAATCCTTCCCATTTACTTCGAAATGGTCCAAAACACACACATGACTTATTCCGTATGTGTGTGTGTCTTTGCTTCTGTTTGTAGTGCATCCCGCTGTGTAAATATTTTACGCGAGTACCAGCAACGGGTTGCCAGCACCATTCGTTATTGACACCAGTATTACGGGGTTTATAAGGTAGCGGAAGAGGCATATTCATTATTTCACCAGCGTACGATGCTGGCCACCATTTGACAACACTGTGTGCATGAGTGTTTACACGGTTAGTAGTGGTTCTGTTTCGGGAAGGTAGTAGCCTGCCGTTCTTCTCTGCCCAATAATGCACATGGATATCCAGATAAGTGAGTGTGAGACTACGTGTACGTGTCGATGTGTCTGTCTACGGTTAAGTGTGCATCTACTACACACACGAAACGCGTGTGGTGCCGCGCTCAGGGATCGTTACAAAGCTTGTGTGAAGCGCCATCTGCATTAGCTTAGTGCGGTTAGTGAGTGCGTGCCATAGTTCAATACCTTCCAGACGATGGCGTTCCGGCGATGGTCGGCGGTGGCATTGCATTCCGCGCCGCCGATTCCCGATGCATTTGCACCTTGTTCTTGGTGGCGTACAGGAATTTCTTCACCAGCTCCGCCTCCTTGAAGGTGGCTATCGGTTGCACCGGTCCCGGTTCCGCACCGTACTCCGGTGTCATTCGTCGTTCGTCGTACTCGGAGTCGGGTGTCTGCTGGCGCATCAGGTATAAGTCACTTGGTTTTTGATAGCCCGGTACGGGTGATCGTTCCCGCGATACGGCCGATCGAGCCTGTCGGTAGGCCGACCCCATCATGACGGGCGAGCGTGCCATTGTGACGCGGTTCAGCTCGTACGGTAGCTCCGGTTCGTACAGCCGGTTTAACCCACCGAACAGCGAGGTCTGTGGGGAACGGTTGCGCGACGTGGATGACTGGCTGGTGGCGTACTCGTTGCTGGAGGAGTTGGTCCCGGTCGAGCCGAACACACGATCGTGCGAGTACGAGCGCTTCTCGTTCGTCACGTACGTGCGCTTGTCGGACATTCGATCGGCAAGCGGCATGCCAAGATTGTCATCGAACGATTTGCTCTTGTCGAACTCGTACTCGTACGGATGGGTTAGACCTGCGGCTCCCAACCCGAGTCCGTAGTTGTTGTTGTCGAAGGATTTGCTCTTATCGACCACTTCCAGCGTGTGAGAGGCGGTTTCCCGGCGCAGACGATCGAGCGTACTGCTTGGCGAGATGCGACTGTACATGTGGGCACCGGCCAGGCTCAGACTTTCCTGGCTCAGGAGCTGTGCCGTGGTAGGGCCCTGCTGCTTGCGGCCTCCACCCATAACGTTTGGTGTGGCATAGGTGGGACGCTCCTTCGGCGGTACCGTTCCCAACCGAACGACCACCTTGTGGGGCATCTGCTGCACTGGCATTTGCTGGCGACTTGGCGATCTTTCCGAGAGTTGGAGCGACCTGACGTGGATCCCACGTGGAAACGGTGCCGAGATGGAATAGCCCGGATGGAGACAGGAAGAAACATTAAATTGAACAGAGAGAGAGAGAGAGAGAAATAGAACAGGGAATTAGTGTGATACGTCTAACGGTCATGAGCCTGCACTTTGCGCACTACCGGACGTGGACAGGCAACGTTCTTTACGGACAACTTGCTCTACAGTATCTCAAATAGATCTAGAGAACATAGGCCTACGCAGAGCTGAGTAATATAATACTAAGGATGAACCAAAAAGTCACAGCCAAGCGGCGGATGTGCGGATGGGATAATAGGGTGTGTTCCAAATGTGTCTGGTAATGCTAATGCCCGTTATCATGCCCACGATTTTGGCTTCTTTATCTTGCTTCTTGGCATTTCCCAGCTGAGTATTCGAAGCGGAAGCGTGTTGTTTGGTGTGAGGATGTGTGTGTCTGCAAGCGCGTTCCAGTGTCGGTTGAGCTAGGCCAGTGTCTGTAAGGTGTAGATTAAAGAGCTGTGCTACATATAGAAAATCGAAGTAGTGCCATTTTGTGAGCCATCAACGCTTCTGTTTCGATTCGTACAGGACGACTACGTCACACGTCCTCCCATTTTGGATTACCACCAACAACCGAACCGTCAGTGTCCGATCCGTACCCAGTTTGAGGCTAGCAAGCGTACCACCAGCGTTCGAGAATTATCAAAGCAAAGGTAGTTAGTATCTTGGTGGTGGGGAAATAGAAGATAAATCCGTTAGCGTTATAGTTATGGAGCATGTGAATATGAGGAGCAGTATGAATGCAGCGAACTCCAGCAAATGGAGCGAACAGACAAATGAAATGGTAATGAGTGAATTTGGAATGTCTGATGTGGCATGTTCATTTCGATAGCGTACAGCACTACAGTAATTGAAGTTCTGAGATCTTTAGTTTGGAGCAATTGCTCTGGAAGAAATAGACTGTATTCTGAAGATCACATCGTGTGATCTCATTGGAGACAGTGTAACAGATGTGTGGAATGTCTAGCATAGCATTGGGGTTACCCCACGCATTTGAGAAGGGGTTCGGCTCTTACTGTGGATTGTGCTCGGATTGTGCAGTACAGTACGAAATCAACACGAAATATATCGAACGTGAGTGAAGATCGTGAAACAGAGTGATAACCAAACGAGTGTGTGTGTGTGAGTGATGTTGGCGGTGATGATTGCAAGCACTAGGTGACACTACTGAGCGGCAACGGAAGATACTATGGAGGTAGAAAATGAAGCCACTACTGCCACAGCTATCACCTACCTGGATCGGCGTATTTTGTAATCACCACCGAGGGCCGTTGGACCCGGCTGAAGTCGCACATTACCCCGCAGCTGATTGCGCCGATAGGTGGAGCTGGGGCTGGTCGTCGGTACGTTCTCGTCCCGGCTGTAACTCGAGCTGGACGAACTCCGGCTACTGGTGCGCATATAACCCTCGTCGTAGCGTAGCTGCTGCCGCTCGAGAGTGCTACTGCGGGAGCCCGAGCTCTGCCGCGATACGAGCGACGACTGCGAGCTGTTGTTGCCCTGATCGCCAACGCCTTTTCGTTTGCTGCGATCGTCCGGTGTCCGGGAGCGTTTCTCCGGAGTCAGAGATCGCTGCTTCTTCAGGTTCCGAGCGCTGCCATAATCGTCGTTGTTGTCGTAAAGTCGTTCGGGTGTTAGCGATCGCTGCGATTTGAGCAGACCGTGCGATGTTCCAGCTGATAGGAGTGCGCTCTGGCTCTGACTAGGACTACCGCCGGTAAACGATGCGCGTCCCTTCATCTGATTAATGTAGGACGTGGATGATTTGTAGCTTAGTGCCAGGGAGGAGGACTGATCTTCGCTGATATCATCATCGTCGTCCACGTCGTCGTTAGAGTAATCTGAAAGTAAAAAGATGGAAATGGCATGTCAAACACTGGCCTACACACGCATCTCGAATTCGTAACTCACCTGATCTAGCACCACTATCACAGGAATTGAGTCGTTGATTACCCACCGAATCGGATCGAAAGCCGTACGGCAGGCCCGGCGCAGAGTTGGCCTTGGTCGAGAACTGTGATCGGCGGGAACGGTGACCCGCGTTGAAAGCACCGCTCCCGATAGATCCACCCGCAGCATCGAGCGACTTATTCTTGTCAAACTTGCGCAACGACTCGCTTGATGCGTAGCCCAGTGTAGCTCGGTTCACCGTGAGACTGTTGCCCGGTATGGCTTTCGGAAAGATCGGCGAGTTGAGCTTGGCTGGTTTCTCCTTTTTCGTGAGATAGTTCGGTGAGTTCCCGGTAAGGGTAGCGAACGTGGGCGAACGGTTGCGCCTTATTAGAGAGCTTTTGAGTGGTTGCTGTTGTACAGCGGCGGCAGCAGCAGCAACAACCGGCTGCTGTTGCAAGCTGCCCATCGAGCCGGTTGGATTAAAATCGTAATCAAAACTTTTCGAAAAGGCATCCGTACTGCTGCTGCTGCCCGGTCCTGTCGATGCCCCACCGTATCCGCCGCCCCGCTGCTCGGCCGCTTCCTCCGGGGGGCGCCGGTTCCGTCGATCGTACTCAAAACTTCGCGAAAATACCATTCCCTTCGGATTGTGGTTTTCATTATCCACCACCGAGAGGAATATTCTCGTGCCGGGTTTAATGTCCCCGAGGCGGGTTTTATTGGATTGTTGTTGTTGTTGCTGTTGCTGCTGTTGCTGCTGCTGCTGCGTGTCCTGAAACGCGGGAGGTGGCGAAAGGATGGGAGTCACGGGCGGAGGACTTCCATCCGCTAGGTTACGTTTTATCGAAAGGCATGCCGGACGGTTGCCTAGCGAGGCGGACGATGCCCCCGGATCTATCTTCAGTATCGTTACATTGTCCTGTCGCTGCTGTTGGTTGGATGGACGGCTACCTCCCTTGCCACGCGATTCGTTGCGGTTGATCAGATCTTCCAGCTTGCTGGGACCGGTGCCGGAACGGCCTGTGTAGCGGTTTTCATCATACTCGATGTATTTGCGTGTTACTTTCGGACCTGCTGCTGGTATGCCAGCCGACATGCCGGGACCGCCCGTGCCGAGCGGGTAGGATCCGGGCCCTCCCCGGCCCGGGATGGGTTGCTGTGCGCCGGTGACCTGCACCCAGCCCGATTTGTTGAGAAAGATGCCATTCTTTTTGACGTTTTCACCGAACAGGTACGTCGGCTTGCCGCCGTTCGCTGCCGTCCGGTAGTGCATGCTGCCCTGTTCGTCCTGCTGTTCGGCGTCCCCGTCCTCGCCGGTTCGTTCGCGGTTTCGTTGTTCGGTTTCTAGTGATAGTACGGTTGCGTCGTCCACCAGACCCGCGCCACCATCCTCCGCATCCGTTGCCGTGAGGAAGCTGTCGGAGGATGTTGGATCCTGCCTGCTGCTCACCGGGAGCTCCGGCAGTGGGAAGTCACTGATGTCACATTCATCGTTGCCAATTAACTTCGTCAGTTCACCACCACCATCGTCAGCGTCCGGCTGCAACCGTTCGCTTGTGGTTGTTTGTGATGCGTCTACGTTCGCGTCCGACGCGAGTGTTCCAACCGAAGGCTCGGAATTGGTCGGCAGCACTTCCTGGTCCGCTGATGGCGTTGATGGTGACTGGTCCTTTGATCTGTCAAAGCAATCAAAGAGAAATGGATTACAATGGATTGCAAGCTATTGTAGGTGTACAGGTGTACAGAGAGAAAAGCTGAAGCATTCACTTAATTAGAGGGTTGAGTGTTCGGTAAAAAACAAAACCGGTGTCGCGAAGTAAAATTCGCCTTAATGGGAGTAATAGTACGCTTTCTGAGCGAAATGGATGTTTCTCGTATTAATTCACAATTCACTGCGCTGTGGAAGCTCTTTGTCGGAAGCAATAATACAATTTTAATTAAGACCATTTGTGCGAATGTACTACTTACACAAGTAAACTTCTAGTGGTCCACATTTAGGCAACAGTAAAAGAATGTTGTTGAGCCCTGCAACACACAAAGCTGTTGCCTTCCCAACACATGCGATTGTTTGTACTGCGATGCTTTAGATGGCAAATGAACATAAATTGAAGCCCAGTTGTCCCAGTTGTAATTCTGGCAGGAAAATGAGTTTCATTTTCGGAAAAAGGCATGAAACAATGGCGGAAACGGTTGCATGATTTCCGGGTTTTTTTTTCTATTTTCTCTCCTGCCATTATCATTATCACGAAACGGGACACATGACGGCGGAAAAAAATGGGTTTTTCTTTTTCCAAACTCATCCTCGCTTTAGGTTGTTATTGCGCTCTGGAGCGATTTTCCCGTCAGTTCGTCGGGGAAGTGGGTTTTTTGTAAAATTAATGAAACTCATTCAGGAACGTTGGCTCGGAACCTTTTCTTGACACCAATTTTTGCTGATGCGAGATGCCACCACCGGACGCTAGAACTGCGGCGTGAGTGAAAACACAGTCCCGGCTTCCGTCCCGTGACCGACAGAATAGACAGGCAAATATTTGCCGATCTTGATGTCTTTGCTCGGTTCGGGCGGAAACGAAACCCCACCGATCTTGCGTTTCTTCCTTGCGGGCACAGTAGACCATTCTTCTACACAGCGAGATGGTAGGATGGTTTTCGTTTTCAGTGGCCCCGGAAGGCGAAGGCATTCATCCAGCTCGGTGCCGGAAAAAAGGCGTCAGTAATTAGTTTTTCCGCCGAACGTCAAAAGCGTGTTTGTTTGTCCCGTTTGGAAAGCACACAAGCGCCAACGTGAGTGAGTGATGGGTGGTTGGGAGGCTGCTTCGAAGAGACGTGAAGATGAAGCTTTTCCCATTGCCATCAAGAGTGTGATAAAAATCTTCACTTTCTATCAGCATGAGGGTAAAGCAGCGTTGATAAGATTGCACGATAGCGTAGCTTATTATATGCGATACGAAGATCACAACATAATCAGGATTTGTTTGAAGAATGTGAAGAGAGAGAAAATTCAAGAAATTCTTCGAAACAAACGCAAAGTGTCCAACATCGCGGACATCATCGTTATCACTGACTGTAGCCAAACTGCAAACTGAAACTTTTCTAATTATTTTTATCCAAACCGATCTTTCAAACGGACCAGGTACGAGCTATTCCATCATATTCATTTCACTTCAATGACCTCCCCCCCCCACACCGTGCAAATCCTCAGGTGCAATTACTTTGGACCACTTCGGTTTGGGAGGGGAAAATGGTTCATTCTATCCAGCAGGGTGAAAAACATTTTCCCAAAACCAACCGACCCCCGGAATTTCCACGCGGCGAAACCGCTACATTCCACGGAGATCCACGATCTACCCAAAATTTGCGCCCATGACAGTCACATTTGGCGTGTAATCATTTATCATTATTTTAAATAACTCTTTCATCAAACCGAAACCTGTTTCTGTGAAAGGTGTGACATCGGTGTGACTGGTGCAGGCAGGCTCGCCCACGCGCAACCACGCGGACGAAGATTGATTTTGAAAGCATAATTAGGGAACCGTTGCCGTGGGTTTGGTGGCAGGCGAACAAGCGCATTCGCGTTCGGATGCGGCATTTGATTAATGCTTCACGGCTGGGCAGTGTTTGTGTCACCAGCAATGGTTTGCGTGTCACGTTGGAGGTTGTTTAAATTCTGGAGGACACACAGCCGAAGGATGTAATGCAGGGTGGATAATTTAGTGAGCTTAAATTATTTGTGAAGGATGTGGTTCCGTTTCTTCTGTCATTTAAAAACTCTTCGCAGAGATTGAGCGAAAATCGTCCTAGTATGTGGAATTGTGGCTTCTTGTGGAGATAGTTGTAAAGAAATACAAGAAAACAAATCAAGTAATGGGAATTTTCTCAATTGAAGAAATCTAATTTGCTTAATCACTGATCCTCAAAAACCAAAAACTAATCATGCTAATACACTTGACGTTAGTAAAATAGATCAATCATTCTGTGTGGCACAAAAGTTTCGAAATTTTCTTTCAAATATTACCGAAATCTTCGGCGAACCTTCCGTTTTTTTCCCGGGAATTGAACTGAACTTCGCCGTAGTGGTATGAAGCAATTTAGCCGAAGGCACAAGTCACTAAAGCACATCAAAAGTTTCGGGAACATCCCGGAAGTCGTGTGTACCATGGCGAATTGCTCACTGAGAAGCCTCAGGAAGCGACGAAGCATCCAGTTGGATCTTACGAATTATATCGTTCCAAAGTCGAACAATTCATTCCGCACGCACATTTCATACATGTTGCATACATTGGGAGTTTCCAAGAACTCCGCTTAGCGCAGAAGCTTTCGTTTCATTAGAATTAATGTCTGCTCTGGTCGATTATCTACCTACTGGCCCGTGGAGTAGGTTGACCAACTTTTTCCACGAAGCTTTCGGGGTAAATGGGAAAGTACGCAGCTGACGGTGAGGTTTTCTAAATCCATCCATCGCTCACGCTTGCGTTTTAACAGAACACACGCAGTTTGTTGATGTTCCGGTGCTCGTTAAAGTTAATTACTCAACAGCTTTTCCCACGCTCCCATCACTGACGAACGGTGGCGTGGAGGAAAGCGTTATTCGATTCGCAGATTGGTGGCGGATGGCTGCGCAGGGATAATTCGGAACGATAGCGCGGGGTCCAAGTCGCAGATGTATAAAAAAATAGACTCCACATTCAGCAGTTCTAACTGCTCCACTCAGGGGAAAAGCAGTGCCCGCTGGATGATAATAATTTTCCAGTAGAAACGTTCTTACCATCTAGCACTTCTCTCGCTTTCTTTATTGTACCGTGACAGTGACCCATCAGCCTTTTGTAATTTGTTCCACGAAAGGAGTAAAAATGATTACGCCAGCATTACACAAGTACGCGAAGGATGAAACTGTGCGATACGAATTTCCAAAACAAAAAAAAAAAGCTCACCCGGCAAAGGCAGCGAAGATGTGCGAAAATTAACGTGGAAAAAGGCGGATTGTAAAAAATGTGAAATCAGACAAAATGAGAACATAATTACTAATCCGCTGTGCCTGATGGTGGCCTAAGCCTAACGAGAACGGCTTTCGCCGCTCGGATGGGCGCCGCTTGTCGATCGCGGGTGTGTGCTGTATGTATGTGTGAAGCAGCGAAGCAGATGGGTTCTACTCTCCCGTCTCCACTGGTAATAAAATGTTTAAATATAGCAGTTTTCTGCTGTAGCAAGCATACTGTTCAGTCGCTTTGGCTGCCATAATCTCGGATAATCTCAATGGGATGAAGAAGGGCAGAACGGTATGTTAGCGTACTGCTTCGAGTGTTCGAAACATCAAATGGACGAGATAAGGCTCGTGAGTGAAATGTTATACGAAGATGTTGCGTATTTTAATTGCGCGTAGCGTAGATTATGGTAAGAATGCTTGCAGAAATGATCTATAAAAATTGTTAATTTTCAAGCCAATCTTTAACATATCTTCAAAATTATTCGTTTTTTCATTTGAAATATAAGTAAATAAACCTTAAAATATTCACAATAAATATATCCATATAAAACAATAATTATAAAAGGACTAGAGTTACTTTACTTAAAGTTTAGAGACAACTAATCAAAAGAAACTAATAGCGAGTAATGATGAGATCAACCTCATGCTTATGTTCCTCAGGGTTCGACCAAGTTGAGGTAAAGGTTGTGGGTCTCATCTGGAATGGATGTGGAAAAATATGTCAGGGTGATTTTTTCTGCCAATAAAGGGCTGTTTGAGCCAATAAAAGGCACAAGTTTTCTGCCAATAAAGGGCTGTTTGAGCTGCGGTTATAGCTTTCGATTGGTTCTGTTAAGTCCGATCAGATGCCTGTTGCTGAGTGACGAAAGCACCTTGGAGGAAATGGGAAAATATATACTTTTTTATGATAAAGTAGATTCAATGAGTTGAAAACGTTCACATCAGCGCGCAGTCAACGTTCAATATATAACTCCAAATCAGAATGTTTTGACAATGTACTTATGTCTGTTGAGTCGTGCCAGAGGTTTCTTCTCATCTTATGTCGATCGTTGACTAATCTTAGGCCTAGATACGCTAGACGTCAGGCGTGATAGGGCGCAAGCAATGTTTGTTGTCAGCCTAATTTTTGGTAACACTGACGCTCCTGATCTCCTGATCCTTAGTCCCTTTCTATGCCTTGCACAACCTTAGAACTCGCGATCTCCTGTGTTTACCATGTCGCCATACCAAATCCGAGCACCGTGAACCGTTTTTGGAACCGTTTTTTTCTTTACTTGCTTTGATTTTAAATTGTCTCTAGCTGCTTTCCTAACTTGACTCTCTTCCTCGAAACTTTAACTTTACATATCCCCATATACCAACTTTCTCTCCTCTTATCCTCTAAACCTGCTTTATATCTATTGTTAGATTCTAGGTGTAAATGCATCCTAAGATTATTGTTAGTAAGTTTGTATTTTAATTAAGCTTTTAAGAAAAAGCTTTTAAAAAGATAATAATAATGAAATAAAATGAAATGAAGAGAATAGTTGCGAAATATTATCAATAACATAGATGCATATAAGAGCATAAATTGACAAACGTTGTATTAACCTTGATGTAGCTAGCAAATCTACATTATTTATTGATGGAGTTTATATTTGTCTAATTTAGGACAAATCTTAAAGCCTACATCTATCCGCTTCTGTAATGATGACAATATTTTACTATCCGAGGAACTCTTGAATAAACATTTCATCGGGAAGCAATCCTTAGCCACTGCATGATGAATTTGTTTTGTTGATTGAGCACCCGGCATTAAGTCCATCGATTTTCGATAGCCTACCACATGACGGAGCACAACCCCAACTAACCCACCAGAAACCGTTTAGCGCTAAGAACTAGCATGTTTTTGCGAGACCCAATCGATACGGAATAAATCGCCGCTCCAGCCGCATTAATAGTGCGAAAAGTATCGATGCGTGATAAACCTATCTCTCACGCCGCAACGTAGTTCCCGTCCCGCAACGCCAAGTTAATTCTGTGGCCCATCGAATGTATCTCACCCTCCCGGTGGCACAGCGCATAATGGCGATTGGCATCGTGTCACGCGTTTTACGAGTGAAATAAAACTCCATCCACCGAAACAACCCCTCCGGGGGACCTTTCAACGTGCGGTGCCATCTTGCGCGCTGCTGGAGTTGATTGCGGTTTGGGACTGCCCGTTTCGCGTATGGAAAGCATGGCGAACGAGCGACAGAGAGATAGAAAGAAATCTGTATTCCAAAATAAAGAGATTAGACGTGGCGCCACAAGTGAGGCACAAGAAAGGCGATGTGCCACATTGGAAAAGGATCAGATTCAACGACGTTCGGGACTTATGGTGTACTGGCGGCTGTGCCGGATAGCACGAGTTCGCAGTTAAAAGGCTTTCGCGGGCGGGTGCTTTCATCAAAGAGGCATACATAATTTAGCGGAAATGGTTCCTACGATTTCCGGGTGGCGTATCCCATTACAAAGGATTATTTTACGAGCGAAAACGGGAAAAGCGAGAAAAATCTCTGCTTTTGGGGTGGAAATTGCTTTAAAAGATTTCATATGAGCAGTAAAGAAAATTGGATGTATGCAAGGACAAAGCCATTAAATCATGCAGTACGGTGATGCACAGTTTCAGATAACAAAAGCACCTCGGTTATTAAGAGTAAATCAAGAAACTGAAGAGCCGATGTTAATTTTGATTGGTAGCAGACGAAACAGCACCAATATCGATTACTGAGCTTGGAATGGCTTTAACGGCTGAGCAAAGTTTAAAGTGCAATTTAAAGTTTTCCCAAAGAAAACGAGCGTGTTTTCCTTGCGATGTTCATTTAATGGTTGCACAAAGAACAAAAAAAAATAAGTTAATTGCCACGTGTTCTGGTTAATTAATAGCGAGCTGCTTAAGTCGAGCTTTGGCAAGGCCTACTCTAACGACAGTTTGAAGCAATTTCGGTTCGAACGTTAAACGGAACAGCAGGCGGCGGAAAGTTTTCCCGCTAAAAGGCTCGGCTTCCGTGCACGAAGATGCCACCCACCCCGAGGGGGGGTTAGTGGTACAATTGTTATGAAATCATTAAAACTTGTGCGGTTTCGCCGGTGTTTCGGTTCGCAATTATGAAAATGATCGGTACTGTCTTTTGGGGCTGGAAAAGCCTTGCCCAACCCAGTAGGTGGGTGGGTGCTGTAGAAAATGCAATCAATATTTCGACACCCGGCAGTAAAAGTTTTTACCATGTGCACCACCCACATAACGGTGTGACCTCTTGCTATTCAGAAAAGAGATGTCCCAAATTGGGTCATATATAAAAAGGAAAATTAAGTTAACACCTCCTCACTGCTGGTGCTGTGCAGCGCTTCAGATCGATAAGAAAGCCAGCGGTTGATTGTGATAGCATACAGCACAAAAGGGTGAAACAAAAGAGAAGCTTTCCGATACGATCGGCGAGAGAAGCATCGTCAGATGTTTCACAGCAATAGAACGTATGTGGGCACTTACTTTAATGAATATGAAATTATTCTCCGATTCTGTGTACAGCAAACACAGTGCGGAAAAAGCAACCAACAAAAGACACGAAGCACTATGCTTTTCTTTCCCCTTTTAATCCCTGCAGAGTTTCCCGAGTTTTCCTCTCGAAATCGATTACATTGCTGTTGTCGTTGTTGCATTCTGTTCTGAACCCGAACATTCCAACCAGGAATAGCACGAATCGACGATATCCAGCCCTCGGCATTTCGGTATCGTACTTGAACGCTTCACAATAGAGAGGCACACTTTCACGCCATTTGCCCAAAATTCTCCTTTCATCAGTGAAGGTTCGATCTATGGTGGCTCCCCGGTACGGGTGCTTCCATTTTCCACGTCCCGTTCGCAATGATTTTCCATTTTTCCGCACCAATTTCCCGTAGTTTACGACTGAAAAGCCTGGCCTTTGCTAGGATGGTTTATCAGCGGAGGAAAAACCAGATAAATAGGCTGAATGGAAGCAAAGATAATATTTTACTAGAGTGGTGAAGCAAACTATCGTCTCCGCATTTTCCAGGAAAATTCCACTTTTCACGTTTCCCTCCCCGCTTGGTTGGGAAATGTTTTCTTTACCGGCTTGGGGAAGTGTTGCGGGTGTGGGTGAGGTAAATAATGACATTTGGCCCCGTAATGGGTTCAATAAAATGGATGGGTTTTGTAGAAAGAAAACGGTAACGATCGTTTATCATAATGCACTTATTAGTTTTGTTTTGATAATACAAACTTTTAAGTGACTGATTGGCTTGGTAAGGAATGTTGAATAATTTTGAAAGAGAAGAACAATTTAAATAGACCGCTTTTAGAATGTATTCCTACTTAATATTATTTTGAATAAGAACAACAAATATAAAAGTGTTTTATAAGTCATAAGTGTTAAAGGATAAAAAAATAAAAATATATATAGCTTACTGAGCAACAATTAAAAGTGAAATATAATTCACTGAAAAGTGAAAAAGAAGCACAAATTAAATGGACTGCTTTTAGAAAGTATTCATGCTTAATATTATTTTTAATAAGAAAAATATACATAAAAGTGTTTTATAAGTCATAAGTGTTAACGGATAAAAAAATAAAAATAAATATAGTTTCACTGAACAGTGAGAAAGAAGAACAATTTAAATAGACTGCTTTTAGAATGTATCCATGGTAAATATTATGTTTAATAAGAAAAATAAATATAAAAGTGTTTTATAAGTCATAAGTGTTAACGGATAAAAAAATAAAAATAAATATAGTTTCACTGAACAGTGAGAAAGAAGAACAATTTAAATAGACTGCTTTTAGAATGTATCCATGGTAAATATTATGTTTAATAAGAAAAATAAATATAAAAGTGTTTTATAAGTCATCAGTGTTTAAGGATAAAAAAATCAAAATAAATATAGTTTACTGAACAACAATTCAAAGTAAAATATATTTTTGTAAGAAGCAAAGATACTAAATCTTTCAGAAATTAAACCAAAGACTGTTAAAGTACATCTTCAAAACCAACAGCTTAAAATAAATGTATTCAGGGAAAATCTTTCACTTCATGTAGTTATCCAAATTTGTTACTCTGACGTTCACCACAGCTTCATCCAAAGCCGATATCGAGTATCTTAAATCTATTAGTAAGTTTTTTTAACTTTCGCTTACAGATCCACCTGCTTCTACGCCTGCGAATAGAATCCCGTCTAACGAACACCGACATCCACCACCGGGAGGAAATTTTAAGCCCGAACGAAAACACCCCACAAACAATGGCTTAACTGTCGATGGAGCAGCCTGGTGGCTGACGGGTTGTCGGACAGGAATTTGTGAAGGATCATGCGGTGAGTCGTACGGTTTAATCTATTTGCCACCACCACCACATACACACCGAAAAAAAACAACACTACTGCATTTAACCGTAACCTTTCGCTGGAGAAAGTATTAACTACGTCCAATGCAATACACCTGCAGGAACCACGAAACGAACCAGGAAATCTTTAGGGGGCTCTTGCAAATGGAAGTCTACGCCACGACGAGGCCTAATCCATCTCTAATCGGATTGGAGTTTTCCCGTACCCGTTTTTGGTACGTTGGGTGACGTATGGGAGGGAATGAAGTTCCTTGTGCGATCTGCTCCAAGTCCGATCCGTTCGATCGCCTTAGCAGCATGGGCCAGCTAAAACTATCCTAATGATTCGAAGGCTTGAGTTTGGTGTGCACCGGGAATATGTCCTTGTGAAGTTTCATCGAACGTACCAGCACAACTGCGTCCATCATTTATGCCCTTTGTGGACGCACGTGGTGACGGTGGATGTGAAATAACCAATTGACCACCGTCCTCCCCGATCCCAGAACCAATCCGGATGAAAAGCTTTTACGGCAAATTGATTATTTTCCTTTGTTTTCCACGTAATGTATCTCACGCGGATCCAACCTAAGCCAGTCTTAGGTAAAGATTTTCTAGATTTAATATCTCCACCCCGTACGCCCACGACGCATTCCCTCCATTTTATTGTGCCGATAATTAATGTACGTTAAAGCGTGATAACTTTGTCGATAAATATTTACCACACTTCCGGGCCGGGAAACGTGGACGCCAACCACGCTGATGGAATAACTGGTTGTTAATTGATTTCGTTGCCTCACCGAACGGCGCGCCGTATGAAAGGTTTTGTTGTCTGCGGTGAGTGAAGAATTATGTAACAAAATGGCCGACAGTCAGTTGACGGGTGGGGGGGGGGGGGGGGCGGTTTCTGGTGCGCCATTTCGGTTAGGACTTGTGAAAACAAGGACGTGCGTTCGCCTATCATCCGCCGTAAAGCTAATCGCCGTAATAAGAGCGAAAGCGAAACATTGTGTGTGTGTTGAATGGAAATTAAAATGAAAAGCTTTTCTCCGATACCGGATTCCTTTCCCTTACCTGTGCTGAATGAGCATTGTGCTAATCATTAGTCAGCAGCAGCAGCAGGCAAAGGTAGGCTGATGCCAATTGATGCAAATTATTATGATTGATGAAGCCTTATTCGCCAATTTGGCGATTGTTTATTGCTGAACAATGGCCGTTCCGTTATTAAGTGGTGTCCATTGATCGAATTGTCAGTCGAGTCGGTTTTAATGAGAATAAATCGTTGTTAGGGAGGTTCACTTCACAAGAGCTTTCAGATGAATTTTGGGATCCCAAGATAAGAAGATAACAAGAACGAGGCGAAGCTTTCTACTTGATTTATCCTAGTTTGAACGTAAAAATGTCGGATTTCTTCAAAAGTTTATATAAAAAAACACAAAGTACTCTTTCAGGTCTCAGGACTAATATTAATGTGGACACTAGAGATGAGAATAATCACTCTTTTCAATGATTTGAATCAGAGTAAAAGAGTGGGTTTAAAGATATGAAACCTTTCAATCACTCTTTTGAGATTCATTAAAATGTATTACACTGGATAATTCACCTTGATACCGAAAACCTGGAAATTAGATTCGTATTCCAATACGTTATGAAATTAACCAGGAATGCAAACTTGGAAAAATAAATCGTATATTTATTTAATTCCATTATGACGGCCGAGGACCGTGTGATCAATTTTTAACAGTCCTTGTTAAAACAAAAAAACAGTTTAAACGAAATTATATTTTTACTGTGGTTTGCAATAAACAATTTTGATGGATGTTATTGGCAAAGCCAGCTGAAAAATAAATGTACAAAAAATATGTTGATATTAAAACAAATTATATGTGAAAAATTTATAAAGAATAATTAATCACACCTACAGAGTTATTTTCATCATCCAAAAGGAGTGATAAAACAGTATTACTCACTCCGGAGTGAATTTCTAGTCGGCACAAAGGGTGACAGTGATCATAAATGCAAAAGAGTGGTTAAAGAAGTCATAAAAACTCTTCATGCTGATTTATACTCATTCACTCTCGCGAAGGTTTCAACTCACTCACTCACTCTTACTCAGCGGGCACATCTCTAGTGGACACCACTAAACAAGAAATACCTTCAATTAAGCTACTATTCGAAGCCGTACAATTAATTCTAAAAAAATTCGCCAAAATTCTGCAACACTTTTATCGATCTTCGCCAGCTTTCACCAGAGCTTGAAACGTCCCCGATTACGTGGGGTTCGCCATAATGTCGATCATAAAATCGACCACATTTAGATTGCATGCCAGAGCGCTTATCACACAAGTGTGTGCATATTTATTGCCGGAATGTGCCGATTAGATCCGGCCTAAATGATCTGTCTGGTTGCATGGTCGCCGTGCTGGAGAGATAAATTGCGCTCTTTGTCTCTGTGCGCTGAATATCAGCTGGATGTGTGAATAATAAGCATACGCGGGGTGGATTATATATGTACGGGCTCGGGTTACATAAAACATCCCATCGATCTGGGCACACCAACCAGGCCACCAGGAGGAGCCTCGTGTTCGTGTGCTTAACAGAGATTACAAAACTGTGCTTTAAAACGAGCGATAAAATGTTTTATGCATCGTACGTTTCATGGAATGTGGCATGTGTGTCAGCGAAGGTTTTCCGCGTAATGTTCCGCCTTTCTTTCTCTAGGCCCCTAGCAAATTGGGATGTAGATATTGAATGCAATGAATAATATAACAAGCTAATGCATGATTGGAGCATTTTTATGGGAGCTTAATACTGAGAAATTTTCTTTTTTTTTACGATAAATTACCGCAGAGCTACTGAATGGTTGCATTACTGTAATTAAAAGGACGCTTCGTGCAGGAAAAGCATAACAATGAGAAATGTCAGCAGAATCGAATCGAGGGCGCAATATCGATGCCGGAATCAACTCAAACCAAGTCAAGATTATTTGCAATGTACAGGCAGTCCCCGAGATACGCTATTATAGGGAACCGCCATAACCTGGAAAAAATTCGCGTAACTCGAATTTCCGTGTAAGTCGAATCCTGGTGCAATTTGGTTTATACTTCAAAGTCAGCGAGTCGACTTCCTTCTCTGGACTTAATTTTTTCCACCAAATCAGGCGATTTTAAGAAAGAATACATTAAAATAAGTTAGAATTTGACCAATTTTCATCTTTTTGCTAAGATTTTGTACTATAAACTAGCTCATCTGTCAAACTTCCAAAAATCGCGTATCTCCGAATCCGCGTATAAGAGGAACCGCGTATCTCGGAGACTGCCTGTACCTGCACTGACTAGCATTCGATGAATCATCAATGAGTAATTCGCCCCGTACTTGATCAACAAGTACGATGGTGTAGAAGATTTTTCTCGAACAGCTTTAATTGTACAGTTGTTGGAATTATGCTACTGCTTTTAATGTTTTTAAAGCCATAACGAACGAGACCAACATTGCTTTTAATCTCTTCCAATGAAGCAAAGCTTACCATCTCAACAGGTTCCAGTGCTAAAATGAAGTAAAAGTGCGGAACGGCAAACCTCCAAACGGTCCATTAGTGGAAAGCTTTTTTTTTCACAACTCTGGTTGGAAAACCTTTTAAAGTAAGGCCGTTGCAACATGTGAATGTGAGCATTGCATCTGTTATTGCACTTAAATGCAGCTTCCATGGCTTGGCCAAACAAGCGTTTCGCTACGGAATACTTTCGGAAAAAGCTACCGGTACCGATGGCACACATACATGCACACGGAGAAAAGCGTAGCCAGGCGAGCAGGCTGGACCTTATCACACTACGCGCCACCAAACACACATGCAACCGATCGATTTCTGTCGGAACTTACCGTTCGGTAAGTTCCGGCTGCCGGAAGCAGACAGGCCGTGTTTCCGGTACGGATTGCAACCACCCGGCACACCTGTACAAGCTCGATGTAGTGTGTGTGTGTGTGCGATTGTACGGCTCGTTTGACAGTAAGGACTTCCGTTTCGGTGGTGCACTCGTGCGAATACTGATAAGGCATGGAGGCAAACATTCACCGTAGCAAACAGAACTGGAGCACCTACGACGAGGCGCAAGAAGTAGCAGCAGAATTTCATAGTTTGATTATTCTATTATTGAAAATTGCATTCGCTTCTCGTTACCCAATCTGGTCAGCTTCCGTTCCTTGCGTTGGCAGCGGCGCAGCTGAAGTGCGCGAAGGTGATGAAGTACGTGTGTGATGAATCAATTGCTCTGCATCATTGATGCGTTTGTGTGTCGATTGGTCGCAGTAGACGGGGTGCGGTGTTTTAGAGCACCGAAATGGAGCATTGTGTTTGGCCCGGGAGCTGCCAAGCGTGTTAGGCCGCTGCCGGTGTTTATGTACGGCAGCAGCGGAGGGTTAATTTGTTAGTAGATAGCAGACAAAAAACAGGATGGAAATCGAACAATCTGCAGCTTAAAGGGGCTTAGTTAAAGCCGAATTGAAGCTCGACCTGGAAGGGATTCTATCGCCACGAACGTATTGGATCAATTAGCGCATACCGGACAATGTCACCCTCGGTAACCATACGACAGCCACACTGGCATAATTATGTCTAACCTTTCCAGCTTCCCATTTAATTACGCCGGGATGTGGTGTTATTGTGGCGAGATAAAATTCACAGCCAATGACACAATTTTCCCCGCTTAGTTTGTGTGTTTTAATTAAACAGCTATATGGGTGGGATGTTTGCCATTCAAAGCTCTTTGTTTGTTTTGCTGGTTTGAAGTAATAATATGATTGTTTATCATTATATTAGCGATTGCTGCAGTATACCGGGTATGAATAATGTATTCTAAATAATTAAATAATCGCTACAAATATACGCGAGAGCGTTAAAAATAGAATTGAATACCATGGAAATTTATACTCATGAAAATTAGTACAAAAGCTTATTAAGTGCTTTTTAGCTAATTTCACGAAGTGTGCCATGGCAGGGCATTAAAATTCTGGGAACTTTTGGTTGACGAAAGTCACAATCGGATCTAAAATAATTTTATAACGAATGATTATTTTGAGTTCTGAGTTCTATTGGTTCTTTTTTAATAAATTAATTTATTAAATTTTTACTCTTCTTAACTTAATTTCCGTAATGAGTTCCAATAATATTCCATACTTGCATATATCTGAATAAAAATGTGTCTTAGATCAACGTAGGCAAGCTAATTTTGACTTTACCAAATATTTATTCCTGAGTGCCCCATGTGTGTATCGAAATTATTCAATTGTGTTTCCCACCTGGTTAATAGTTCTACAGATTTTTTGAGACGATTCGCCTCGTCCGAAAATACACGAAAACAATGAAAATGTCAATTAAAAAAATGATTCCTTCATCTTGACACCTTGGCACTTCCGTCTAGAACTTTCTCACCACCCAATCGAGCCTCGCACGATCAAATGCTCTCAAATGGTTCCATCCGGTTTCCGGTGGCCGTAAAAATGAGTCACACTTTGTTGTGATTTGATTCTCCCATACCGCAAAATCGCAACCCATCGATAAGGTTTGCAATACGCCCCGCGCTTAGTCAGTCACATGCAGCCAAACGACGCGCCCGTATCGTTTCGTCAATGAATAATATCGATGGCATTACGCTGCAAAAACTGCGAATACGTCCATGGAACATGAGATTGCATCGCTTGCCACGGCGATGCTGGACGGCAAAAAGCTTTCACAAACTGATTGTCTTGGACTAAAGAAAAGCGCTTGGCGCTACCATCTTCATGGTGTTGTTTCGCGATACCATTCGGTCGCTAGAGATTAGTCGCCTTATCGATTGCCAAAACGGCCACCTTCTCGAAACATATTGGCTATCAATGAAAACCGGATAAAACCAACTCAGGTCGTCCACACGTGTGTATCATCCCCCGGTGGTGTGTATTCTTCCAGGGGGCTTACTTTATTGGGTTATAAAGGGACCCCGAATGGCCGCGTGTCTGACTGCGGGGCTGTGACTCAATCTTGGGGTGTCCGCTCCGCTTCTTCCAGCTGTGTTTATCTTATCACGATGCCGGGGAACCAGTATTGGTCGTGTGCTCGATGTGCGGCCCCACGAATGCTTGGGTTTTGATTGCCGGAAGGGTACCCAATTTCCTGGCCGAGCGATACGGGCAAAACATTCGCGCCCTATGCATATCTCGTCGAACAGATACAGACATACACATACAGACAGAAGAAGACAATTGATTATCACACCTTCATATATAGATAAGCTGGATGGTGTTGTTATAACAAAAAGCACGTTATAAGTGGTGCTGTTAGTCACTGCGAATCGAACGTTTCCCGCAGGTGAATCTCTCGGAAGGAGGATCAAATTTTTACAGTGAAGTAGGAGCAGTGCATTTAAATCATCAACGGTATGTAGTGCAGTTAGATTTGGATCATAGAGATAATGCTTTTGGTGCAATTGTTTGTGAAGAAGCTGCTGACATAGAGTTAATAGTGTAATTAGTGTAAAGATGATAAGTTTGTCTAAGCAAATTTCGTCGTGAGTGCTTAATGTTAAGAGTGAGTCAAACATTCCACTGGATGAAGATATGAAGGTTTGATAAACGTTTTCAAACCGTAACATTGTTAATGACATACGTGACAAACGTATTGTGTAACGCGTAAAACGAAGTGCTTAAGTAACGAGCAATTAGTTTTGGTCGAGTTTAGTGACTCATCATCCGTTGTTCACTTCGTTACAGCAAAATGGACACGTCAGTAGAAGCGGTGCTGACTATTAAAAGACAGAATATTGTTGGTGACAGACCTCTAACGATCACACTGAAGTTAAAGATATCCCAAAGTGTCTCAAGAATAAATGTTTGCAAAATATTAAAGTGTAAAAGTTAACGACTTATATAAACAACAAAAAGATTGAAGAGAGAAACTCAATACAATGCAAGTATCTCTGTAGTGAAAACGCATGGAATTCTAACTAGAAAATAAAGACCATCAAAAAATTCATTTCAATGAGTTCGGTTAATTACACTTGTGACAATTTGACAACGTAAAGTAGTTTTTCTTCTTATCTATCCAATTTGTTTTGTGATAACATAACAGTTTACTATCTAGTAAAGTGTAACAACGCACTTAAACAAATCCCTTTACGAATTCAATTCATCATAAACGAACGTTGAACTGAAGTCCCAACTCGTCTCGAAAAATTCCCATCGAGAAATCAGTGCGATCAGTCACAAGACCCAGTTATCATTACGGCCACGCCAATAGTGATAAGAGTTGATTCTGGTTATAAAATCACACACCCTGTAATTGATGTGTTTCCATCCCTTGTTTCTACAGTGTCGCCGTTTGGGGGCCGATAGACAAATGGCAACGAGCAATTGGGAGAAGTTTGTGCTTCTCCTGTGGAAGAACTGGATCCTACAGAAGCGCCACTACATTCAAACGCTGTTTGAAATTCTAATACCGGTACTGTGCTGCTCCATTCTGCTGCTCGTGCGCGGACTGGTCGATCCGGAGTATGTCGATCGCGACACGGTGTTTAAACCGCTCGAAACTGACCGGCTAACGCATCTGGCTAAAATGGCGCAGGAGAAGAAGTTCGAGTTTAAGCTTGCCTACTCGCCCCGGAATGGTTTGCTGGAGGAGATCGTACAGAACGCAGTGCGATCGTTGAACGCGAATGATCCTGAGGCGCGATTAAGCTATGCGTCGTTTGCTGATGCGCGGGAGATGGAAAGCGTACTGGTGGAGTCGACATTTTTGGCGGGCGTCGAGTTCGACGACAGTTGGGCCAGCTGGACGATGGGAGACGCAGTGCCGGATAACCTGACGTTCGCTGTGCGGTTTCCGGCCGAGCTGCGAAACGACGAGTTCCAATTTTCGAACTGGGTTACAAACATGCTGGTGGTACCGTTCTCACCGCGGTTGCGAAATCCGGAAGATGACGATGGTGGCTCTCCGAGTTATTACAAGGAAGGATTCCTCGGGATACAGGGAGCCATCTCCAGGGCATTGCTGGAACGCCGGCTAGCTGGTGTCGCGTTGCCGACGGTACATGTGCAGAGATACTCGTACCCACCGTACTACGATGATGCGATTCTGGAGGCTTTGCAACAGCTGTTAGCGCTTATCATCGTCATATCGTTCTTCTACACCTGCATCAACACGGTCAAATACATCACCATCGAGAAGGAGAAGCAGCTGAAGGAAGCGATGAAGATTATGGGCCTTTCCAATTGGTTGCATTGGTCGGCATGGTTTGTGAAGTGTCTCATCCTGCTGACGGTCTCGCTTTCACTCATCACGCTACTCCTTTGCGTAAGTACCAGCTGGAGATAATGAAGCGAAGCCAAGCGTTTGATTAATCGGTGTTTCTCCTTCAGGTTCCCTTTAGCTCGGCGGCCATCTTTGAAAATTCCGACTGGACGCTTATCTGGTTCTTCTTCTTCATATACAGCATCAGCACGATCTGCTTCTGCTTTATGATAAGCGTGTTTTTCAGCAAGGCCAACACGGCGGCCGGTATTGCCGGGTTGCTCTGGTTCGTTTCGCAGCTCCCGTTCAATGTGAGCCAGCAAAACTACGACGAAATGGCAACGGGCGCAAAGATAGGCATGTGCCTGCTCTCCAATTCCGGCATGTCCTTGGCAATGTTTCTGACCGTTCGGCTCGAGGCAACAGCGGTTGGACTGCGGTGGTCAAATCTTTTCGAACCGGCCACCATCGATGATGGTTTCAACATTGGGCTGGTGATCATTATGCTGCTAGTAGACGCGGTGCTTTATCTGCTGATCGCGCTCTACGTGGAGCAGGTAATGCCGGGCGAGTTCGGTATAGCACGACCGTGGTATTTCCCCTTCACGAAGGAGTTCTGGGTACGCAACCGGACTCCATCGCGTGACACACTGTTTAATCGCGAGGAGCAGAGCGCCACTACCGATTCCCGCTACATCGAGCAGGATCCGGCTGGGTATGCTGGAGTGGAAATAAAGCAACTTCGCAAGGTGTACAAAGGAAACAAGGCGGCAGTGGATGGGTTGAATCTGCGGATGTACGAAAACCAGATCTCCGTATTGCTCGGACATAATGGAGCAGGCAAAACGACGACCATGTCCATGTTGACCGGTGTCTTCTCACCCACTTCTGGGACGGCGCTTATCAACGGGCACGACATCCGTACCGATATTGAGGGTGTACGATCATCGCTGGGGCTTTGTCCACAGCATAATGTGCTGTTCGACGAGATGACAGTGGATGAACATTTGAAGTTCTTCTCACGCCTCAAGGGTGTGCCGGTGCAGTCAGTCGGTGAAGAGATCGATCGGTATCTCAAGTTGCTCGAGCTGGTGGACAAACGTGATGCCCAATCGCACACACTGTCCGGTGGTATGAAGCGAAAGCTTGCCGTTGGCATGGCACTATGCGGTGGTTCGAAGGTGGTACTGCTCGATGAACCCACCTCCGGTATGGATCCGTCCGCCCGGCGTGCCCTGTGGAATCTACTGCAGAAGGAAAAGCAACATCGCACGATGCTACTATCCACGCACTTCATGGACGAAGCGGATGTGCTGGGCGATCGGATAGCGATCATGGCGGAGGGCAAACTGAAAGCGGTCGGATCGCCCTTCTTCCTGAAGAAATCGTTTGGCGTTGGATATCGGTTGATCTGCGTGAAGGATGCACGCTGTGACAAGCAGCGCCTGTTGGCTATACTGCGGAAGTACATCCCGGACGTTACGATCGACACGGACATCGGTTCGGAGCTATCGTTCGTTTTGAAGGAGGATTATATTGACGTGTTCCAGCGGCTTCTTGAGGATATCGAACAGCAAATGGATAGCTGCGGCATCACCAGCTACGGTATCTCGCTCACTACAATGGAGGAAGTATTCTTGAAGTAAGTGTTGAGGAGTTGTTTGAGAAGAATTGCATTTAAAGTGTAATAATTGTTTGTTTTTTGTCTTACCCAGAGCCGGTAGTGACAGTTTTGATGAAACGGGAACTCATACAAACGGTGCTGTTGTAGAGACAGGCAGTTCAGAATGTAAGTGCGCTTAATGAGATGTTTTCGAACAAGAGTTACTAAGACGGGTATCTCCCTGTAGATGCATTAGAACGACTGCACCTGCTGACCGGTAAGGAGCTCCTGTTGAACCAAATACAAGCGCAGCTGCTCAAGAAGTCTTTATCGACCGTACGCGCCTGGATTCAGCTGGTGATGATGTTTGTAATTCCAATATTCTTCGTCTGCATGACGTTCATCATCACGAGAAGCATCTCGGCAGGAAACGATCTGCCCGCACTGGCGATCAACATGGATGCTTACGCTAAATCCATCACAGTACTGCAGGGTACGAACGGTGATCCGGCAAGGGTTGAAGCCTTCCAGAATATGTTTGCAGAGCAAGGCGATCTAGTCACGATCGAGGAGGATATGACGGAGTACATTGTGCGCAAGGTAAGTTTCTCTCGCTTCTATCGATTAGTAGGGGCCGTGAAGGCTTTAAATTCCATGTTCTTGCATTCCAGTCCAAAGAGGACATAGCCTCGGTAAATACGAGATATTTCGTGGGTGCTACCATCGCCGGCGGTTCATCGTACGTGGGTTGGTTTAACAACAAAGCCTTCCACACGGCACCGTTGGCCCTGAATCTAATATACAACGCCATCCTGCAGGCCCAATGCACCGAGTGTCGGTTGCATGTGGTGAACAAACCGCTTCCGTATCGGTTGGACACGCAGCTGGAAAAGCTCAACACCGGCCTGAACGCCGGGTTTCAGCTAGCATTCAACACGGGCTTTGCGATGGCATTCGTGACGGCGTTGTACATCATGTTCTACATCAAGGAGCGCACGTCGCGTGCCAAGTTGCTGCAGTTCGTCAGCGGTACCAACGTGACCATGTTTTGGCTGCTTGCTTTCATGTGGGACTACACACTGTTCGTGCTGAACAGCTTGGTTTACATCGCAACGGTGGCCATCTTCCAGGAGGAAGGCTGGTCGACATTTGAGGAGCTGGGGCGAGCGTTTCTGCTGCTGCTTTTCTTCGGATTTGCTGCCCTGCCCGTCACGTATCTGTTCTCGTTCCTATTCAGCGTGTCAGCCACCGGGTTCGTACGCACGATGTTCGTGAACGTTCTGTCGGGTGCTATATTTTTCACCACGGTCAACATTCTCAAGTTTAAGGGCATTGATCTGAACGATGTGGCCGAGGGCCTTGAGTGGGTGTTTATGTTCTTCCCCAACTTTATCCTGAGCCACGGGTTGAACAACCTAAATGCGGCGTCCAGTACGGCGAACTTATGTAGGAAGACTTGCGAGCTGCTTGGTCCTCTGTGTGACGTTAACAACTTGTGCGCGAACGATGCACGTTGTTGCGATCTGGAGGTGTTCTCTTTCGGCAAGGTTGGCATCATACGGAATCTACTGTTCTGTCTGTTGATTGGATGTGTCAGCTTTGGATTGCTGTTTATGCTGGAGTATGGCGTACTGCAACGAATGTTCCGTCGGACATCCAAGCCTAGCCCATCCGGAACGCCTAACCACCCTAGCAGCACCGACGTAGATTCGGACGTGCTGGATGAAAAGCGTCGCATACAGAATCTCAACCGAAAGGACATGGATGGACATAACTTGCTGTTGCGCGATGTGACAAAGTATTACGGCAATTTCCAAGCGGTAAACAGCCTATCAATTGGCATCAACCATTCAGAGTGCTTCGGGCTGCTGGGCATCAACGGGGCCGGTAAGACCACGACTTTCAAGATGATGACCGGCGATGAGGAAATTACGTCCGGTGATGCTTGGGTAAAGGGTATCAGTCTGCGTACGGATATGAACCGGGCACATCGTCAAATCGGGTACTGTCCACAGTTTGACGCACTGCTGGAAGATCTGACGGGCCGCGAAACATTACGTATTTTTGCGCTACTGCGAGGCGTACGAAAGCAAGAGGTGAAAAATGTGTCGTACATCCTGGCGGAAGAGCTGAACTTCACGAAGCATCTCGACAAGCGCACGAAAGCGTACAGCGGGGGCAACAAGCGAAAGCTCAGCACGGCGTTGGCACTGCTTGGTAATCCATCGGTGGTGTACTTGGACGAACCGACCACCGGTATGGATCCGGGGGCAAAGCGACAGTTCTGGGATGTGATTTGCAAGATTCGTAATTCGGGCAAATCGATTGTGCTGACGTCGCACAGCATGGAAGAGTGTGAGGCCCTATGCACCCGGCTAGCCATCATGGTGAATGGGGAGTTTAAGTGTCTCGGTTCGACGCAACATCTGAAGAATAAATTCTCCAAAGGATTCCTGCTAACAGTCAAGGTAGCACGGGGAACTTCCGAAGCGCAGCAAAAGCGTGTCGCCGGTGTGAAAGACTTTGTAATGAGTCGCTTCAATGGGGCAGTGTTAAAGTGAGTATTTTGGCTGGGTGGTCGAAAGCAGCGCCTATTTCCATAACGATATTTCATTGTTCAATCTTTACAGAGAGGAATACGAAGATTCGCTCACGTTCCACATACCGGTGACGGACCTGAAATGGTCCCAGATGTTCGGTCTGATGGAAAGCTCCAGACAGTCGCTGGAAATAGAGGACTACGCTCTCGGTCAAACGTCGCTCGAACAGGTGTTCCTGTTCTTCACCAAATATCAACGTCTTACAGAGTAAACCCCTCTGTGACTGTGGCGCGTCTCTTTAATTGAGACTAGCAACGACAGACACGAGACACAAACGAACAAACATTTTGAGAAATATGTTGCAAAGTAAGCAAAAGCGATGTTTGTTTCAACGACAAATTAAAAAGGGGGTGCACATTAAATGTTTGTAATTTATTGTAAAAAAGATTGTAGTAAGAAAGCAGTAAGTTTAGCATGAAATAATTTAATACATCGCAAGTCAAGGTTGTTATAATGTAATCCGTTGTTAGATGTAGTAGACATTGATGACACAAAAATCAATGGCAGTAGGCCGGTTGGACGGTGATTCGTAAACAAATCTAAATTTAGCTGTCACATCCATTGCTTTTTGAGTGTTGTGAACATTTTGAACTATTTAGAGGTAAGAAAAGTAAATAAGTAAATTCCACTTACGAATTGTGTATTAACGAACAAATTTAGCGAACAAAAGTTAGGTGCATTATAGACGTTTTACCTGAAATGAGAAAAAGAAGGTTTCAGCAATTAATTAAAGATGAATTCTCGTGATTAGTAGGTGAGTCTGAATTTCATAAAACATTGTAAGTAATTGTCTGTTCATTTTTTCATGATACATAATTTGAGCCTGGGTGATATGATGGATAGAGTTGCGCCGGTGATAAGAGGTTAACGTATCTAATATTCAAGTACCATCATACACCGTCAGATATTGGGCGAGGACATTTACATGCATGTGTTTTAATATTCCTCCCCACGCCTAATGGCGTTGACGTGGAGTGAATAATACACACCTATCCGTTATAAAGTGTTGCTTTGAATAAAAGTACCGTGGAATGCCGGAGTGGGGCCAGATGGTGCCGGAAGAAACTAAATGAACGTTTGCATCGTAAAACGACGGCCCCAGTAGTGTCAACGGTAAAAGGGGTCATCGATCGATTTCTTTAGGAAAAATCAATTTTCCAAAAGGTCACTACCGTTGGTAACCTTTGCTGCGTGTGGTAAAGGACATTGGTGTGTTATTGGAATAGTTACCCACACACGGATACAGATTGCCGGCTAATAGTTGATGACGTTACGGGGTGGTTTTATCAGCCCCCCCAAACTTCAACACCACCGTAAGGTCACACGCAAACAAAAACACCTTCAGCTAGCGTCACGCGTGGGAAAACACGCGTTCAAATGCAGAACCAGCGTGTAATAGTGCTTAGTAATGCTCGCATACATAGGCTACCCGGGCCATTAGTAGCCAACCTACAAAGTTGGCTGGTGTTGGTTAGCGCGATTTGTTGATAAACATTCGTACGAGTGCCGTAATTGTGGAGCTTGCGGCTCGTGCACGATGGAGACGACCGCAAGATCGTACCGCGAGTGGCACAAATTGATTCGGCCCACAATCAGTTCAACGTGGACATGCGGCACAAGCGGATCGTTCCTGCTTTTTTGCACGGTACAGTGTTTCCGGTGGGAAGTGGTCAGTGACGTTGGGAAGCATTAAAAAAATGGTGTTCATTCAGTGGAGTTACATTATTGGTCTTGTAATACTTGGTTGAGTGTTTTGGCATTAGACGGCAAAGGAAGATAGTTGTGCAAAGTCTGCAAACAGCACAAGTGATACCGATAGTGACGCAACGTGATCGTGATTGTGACGCATGCACGCAAAAGGTACCCGTCCAATTGGCTCAGATTGTGCGTAGAATTTGATAAACTAGAGAAGTTACGCGACGTTCTCGCTTATGGAAAAAGTGTGTCCAGACGCGATAAGGGACAGGGAAGATATTTATTCTATTCCGTGACACATGGCGTACTGCTGAATTGCGCTACCCATGCTTCGACTTGATGCTGGAATGATAAGAAATGAATTATCATGCTGGTCATAGTGCATGGAGTATGATTCACTCAGTATGATTCCCATTGAAAAATGGGCCAATCATATTGTGTTTTGATTCCACATTTATCATGCATTAGGGGTTTTAAACGACGAATTGTGGACTTAGAAAAATTGAAACTTGTCAACCGAATGACATTGAGGTGCGGAACTGTTAAGGACACTATTTTCAAGATTTCTCAAACGCTTCGCCGAAAATATTAGAAACCAATGTGAAGTTAACAAGTTTTTAAACAATTTCGTTCCACTTGCTTAACACCACCCATCGACAAGCGTGAATCGTTTTCTGCAAACGCTTGTTATCGTCATCATAAATGTTTATCTGTGAAACGCTATTGAAGATAAAATTCATCAAAAGCCAATTACATTCCGAACGCGTGTGTGTGTTTCTATTGAATGATAAGATGAACGACTGCTAGGATTAGATAAGTGCTATTCATCGCATTGATGAGAACACCCCGTTAAAAACATCGCCAATTTTGAGTGCAAGTTGTGATTACCTTCCCAAAGCGCTACAAAGCTGGACGCAAATAAAACGTTCCGGTTCCTAATGTAACGTTAATTTTTGGACGTTCAACAGCCCTGTTCCAAAATCTCCCGCAATGGCGTCTACCTCGCGCTGGAGCAAGTTTGTGCTGCTGCTGTGGAAGAACTGGATCATACAGAAGCGCCACTATGTGCAGACGGTGTTTGAGATCCTGATACCGGTGTTCTGCTGTGCGATGTTAATAATTGTGCGAGGCCTCGTTGATCCGGACCAGGTGCTTAAGCCAACGATCTTTGATCGTTTAAATATAGGATCACTGGTTGATCTTGAAAGTGGTAAGTACACTGTGGCGTGCTATGTGCTTGTATGTGGTTTCCTTATTAAATTTAATCATTTTCCTGAATAGTTTTTCCACCCGTATCGTTCAGTGTGGCATATTCACCTGAGAACGAGGTACTGCAAAAGCTGCTCGAAGATGCGCTCGATACGGAGATCAGAACGATGCGCAATGTGGCATTAATGTCGCTGGAAAATGCACGTGAACTTGAGAGCCGGTTAATGCAGAGCAACTACATCGGTGGAATCGAGTTCCCGGATAGCTACGCTGTGAGTAATCTATGTCGGAGATTAACAGTATCCAACTCTCCAACCCATTAATTGCCCCCCCCCCCAAATCTTACCACTTTAGAATATAACCGAGCTGCCACAAAAGCTTCGCTTTGCCGTTCGTCTTCCGGGCGAATTGCGCTTCACCGGATGGACATTCGGTAATTGGCGCACCAACTTCATGGTCGTACCGTTCGTGCAGGGGCTGCGGAATGCCAACGATTCCGATGGTGGCAGTCCAAACTATTTCCGTGAAGGTTTCCTCACACTGCAGGCCGCCATTTCGCGAACGTTCATACGGCGGCAGAGTGCCGATTATGCACTGCCCGGTGTATCACTGCGGGTAAGTGAGTCATCGCTGGTCATCGAAGTTCGCACGAGTTATTTAATGTTGTCGCATCTAATGTCGTCCACAGCGATTCCCTTATCCACCGTACTACGAAGATTTGGTGCTGGTAGCAATGGAGCGTTTACTGCCGATGATTATACTGATATCGTTTTTCTACACCTGCATCAACACGGTGAAATTCATCACCATCGAGAAGGAAAAGCAGCTGAAGGAAGCGATGAAGATTATGGGCCTACCGAACTGGTTACACTGGACGGCGTGGTTCGTACGATGTCTCATTCTGCTGTTGATTACCATCTCGCTGCTGGTGTTCCTTGTCAGCGTAAGGATGCGCACCAGCAATGCTCGCGACAGGGAGATGTATCTCTTTCACTCTTTCCCTATCCCATTGCAGGCAAATCTAACATCAAACACCGATTTGTCCGTCATAGAGTACGCCGACTGGACGGTGCTGTGGTTCTTCTTCTTCACGTACATTTTGGTGACGATATGCTTCTGCTTCATGATGAGCGTCTTCTTCGACAAAGGTAAGCAATGCCCTGTGTGCAATCCAGAAATCTGCTGCTGATGATTAATCATCTTTTGTTTAGCGAACACTGCCGCGGGAATCGCTGGACTAATGTGGTTCCTGTTTGCCATACCGTTCAATATCGCCGTGCAGAACTACGACGAGATGGCGATGGGAACGAAGATAGCTTCCAGCCTGCTCTCCAACACGGCCATGTCGTTCGGCATCATGAACATGATCCGGCTGGAGGCGAACCAGGTCGGGTTGCAGTGGAGCAACCTATTCGCATCGCCCTCGATGGGCGACGATTTCAGCGTGGGGCTGGTGATGGTAATGTTTCTGGTCGATGCACTGCTCTACCTTGCCATCGCGCTCTACTTCGAGCAGATAATGCCGGGTGAGTTCGGTGTAGCGAAACCGTGGAATTTCCTTTTCACGCGCGACTTCTGGAAGCGGAATCGCATCGAGGATGGGTCCGGTGAACGGCAGAAGATGGAAAGCTCGGTGTACTTCGAGCAGGAACCGAACATCGAACGTGCCGGCGTACGGATCGTGAATTTGCGCAAGGTGTACGGGAAGAAGGTGGCGGTGGAGGGACTGAATCTGAACATGTTCGATGGACAGATAACGGTGCTGCTCGGCCATAATGGTGCCGGCAAAACGACGACAATGTCCATGCTGACGGGAATGTTTTCACCCACTTCTGGGACGGCGCTGGTAAATGGATACGACATCCGGAAGGATATCGAGGGTGTGCGGTTCTCGTTGGGGCTCTGCCCGCAGCACAACGTGCTGTTTAACGAGCTGACCGTGGCGGAACACTTGAAGTTTTTCTCGCAGCTAAAGGGCGTAACGCGGGACAAGACGGAGAGCGAAGTGGAGAAGTATGTCACCCTGCTCGAGCTGACCGACAAACGGAACGCACAGTCCCACACACTGTCCGGTGGCATGAAGCGCAAGCTGGGCGTCGGCATTGCACTGTGCGGTGGTTCCCGGGTGGTACTGCTCGATGAACCCACCTCCGGTATGGATCCGTCGGCCCGGCGTGCCCTGTGGGATCTGATCCAGAAGGAAAAGGTGGACCGTACGGTGATTCTTTCCACGCACTTCATGGACGAAGCGGATGTGCTGGGCGATCGGATCGCGATCATGGCGGAGGGTAAGCTGCGTGCAATCGGGTCACCGTTTTTCCTGAAGAAAAGTTTGGGTGCCGGGTATCGGTTGATTTGCGTGAAGGATGCGCACTGCGACAAGCAGCGGGTGGTGAATATCCTGCGGAAGTACATCCCGGAGGTGCGCATCGAGACGGACATCGGGACGGAGCTGTCGTTTGTGTTGCGCGAGGATTACTTGAAGGTGTTCCAGCCGATGCTCGAAGAGCTGGAGGACAAGATGGGTAGCTGCGGCATATCGAGCTACGGGATATCGCTTACCACGATGGAAGAGGTGTTCTTACGGTGAGCATTGGAGAAATGTGTGCAAGGACAGTTAATTAACTGGTGTGTGGTGGATTTTTTCTTTTGCTAGCGCCGGAAGCGATTCACAAAACACGGACAATGGAATGGCAGTGACCAACGGTCCTGGATCTATAGATATGAGTGAAAGCAGCGATATATGTACGGAGACAAAACACAAAAACCCTATCGATTCCGGAAATTGATAATTAAATCGTACTCCGTCTCTCTACTTTCAGACGCACTCGATGGACTGACGCTACTGGACGGATCGCAGCGGCTATTCCAGCAAATTTATGCGCAATTTTACAAAAAATTCCTCACAACAGTTCGAAGCTGGATAACACTTTCGCTGCAGATGATAATACCGGTGGTGTTTGTGCTGCTGTCCTATCTTATTTTTGTAAACTCCTCCGCTGGGCGAGATCTTCCCGAGTTGAAGATAAACTTCGATGGATACACCGCATCCTTAACGGTGTTGGAGACGGCCGTTGGTCTGGAAGCGGCCACTGAAGCATTTCGCGAACGATTCCGTCAGGAACCTCCAGTACATCAGCTAGTTGTGATCGAGGAAGACATGAGTACGTACATACTGAACAAGGTGAGTGTTGCTTTTCAAAGGAGGTAGATACCATCACAACTGATTGCGTTTTGTATCTTCCAGTCAGCGCAGGACATCGCGGCATTCAATACCCGCTATTGGGTGGGAGCCTCCCTGAGCAGTTCCATGTGTACGGCATGGTTTAACAACAAAGCGTACCACAGTGCACCGCTGGCGGTCAACTTGATTTACAACGCGCTTCTACAATCCCGTTGCCCCGACTGTGAGCTCCAAGTCAGCAACAAACCCTTGCCGTATCGGTTGGACACACAGCTGCAGCGCTTGGAGACGGGAGCAAATGCAGGCTTTCAGCTCGCTTTCAACACCGGTTTTGCGATGGCATTCGTGTCGGCCCTGTTCATCCTGTTCTACATCAAGGAGCGCATCACGCGCGCCAAACTGTTGCAGTTCGTGAGTGGCGTTAATGTGACGCTCTTCTGGACGATCTCCTATCTGTGGGACTATTTGGTGTTTGTGGTGTCGGCGATATGCTACATTGTCACGCTCGCCATCATCCAGCAGGACGGCTGGAGTACGTTCGATCAGCTCGGCAGAGTGTTTTTGGTGCTGCTGTTTTACGCCTTCTCAAGCCTGCCGGTAACGTATCTGTTCGCGTACCTGTTCCACGTGCCCGCCACCGGGTTCGTGAAGATGATGCTGCTGAATGTGCTCTCAGGGACGATCTTCTTCACCGCCGTCTCGCTGTTGCGCTTCGACGGTATCGATCTGCAGGACGTGGCGGACGTGCTCGAGTGGGTTTTCCTATTCTTCCCGAGCTTCTCGTTGACGCAGAGCATGAACGCGTTGAATATGGTCGGTGGACGGGAAGCGTTGTGCCAGCGGGCCTGCGAGCAGATCACGATCTGCACGGAGGAGCTCAAATGTTTGCTAGTGCCCCAGTGTTGTGGTACGAGCGCGTTTACGTTCGATCAGCAGACGGGCATCAATCGAAATTTGCTGTTCTTCACCGGCATCGGGTTGGTAGCGTTCGCGATCATACTGCTCGTCGACTATCGTGTGATGAAGAAGCTTTTCGCTCGCAAAGCGCACAATGTTGAGGTATCCAGCGAACAGGGAGACACTGACTCCGATGTGCTGGAGGAGAAACGTCGCATTGCTGCTTGCAGTGATGGAGAGCTGGCGTCGTACAATCTGGTGCTGAAAGAGCTCTCCAAGAGCTACGGCAAATTCCAAGCGGTGAACAAATTATCCGTTGGCGTCCGGCACTCGGAGTGCTTCGGGCTGCTCGGCATCAACGGGGCGGGGAAAACGTCCACCTTCAAGATGATGACCGGCGACGAGAACATAACGTCCGGTGATGCTTGGGTGAATGGGATCAATTTGCGCACGGATATGAACCGAGTGCACAAGCACATCGGCTACTGTCCACAGTTTGACGCGCTGCTGGAAGAGCTGACGGGCCGGGAAACGCTGCACATCTTCGCGCTGATGCGTGGCGTTCGCCGAAGAGAGATTAATGGTGTGTCGCTGACGCTGGCGGAAGAGCTGAACTTCACGAAGCATCTCGACAAGCGCACGAAAGCGTACAGCGGTGGCAACAAGCGTAAGCTCAGCACGGCGTTGGCACTGATTGGCAACCCGTCCGTGGTGTACTTGGACGAACCGACCACCGGTATGGATCCGGGGGCAAAGCGACAGTTCTGGAACGTGATTTGCAAGATTCGTAATTCGGGCAAATCGATCGTGCTGACGTCGCACAGTATGGAGGAGTGTGAGGCCCTATGCACCCGGCTAGCCATCATGGTGAATGGGGAGTTCAAGTGTCTCGGCTCGACGCAACATCTGAAGAACAAATTCTCCGAAGGTTTTCTGCTGACGATCAAGACCAAGCGCAATCAGCCGGATGCCGCCGAGCGGGTTAAATCGTTCGTCACTAGTCGGTTTACGGGGTCTGTGTTAAGGTGCGTTGTACAAATTAGGTGCAAAATTACGAAACGGCTTTTGCGATGATTAATATTTCTTCCATTCCAGGGAAGAGTACCAGGACTCGCTCACGTTCCACATCGCACGCAGCAACCAACGGTGGTCGACCATGTTCGGTCTGATGGAAACATCAAAAGGTCAGCTCGGCATCGAGGATTATGCCCTCGGGCAAACAACGCTCGAGCAAGTGTTCCTGTTTTTCACCAAATATCAAAGAATCGCAGACTAAAGGCAATACCCTCGTGTGGGGGTGTGTGTCAGAATCAGTCAACGTGCAATGGAAGTGCAACCAAATTGTGATCAAACAATATATTAATTGTTACCAGTGACAGGTGTCGGTTTTAAGAATTGTTTCCAAAACAAAGTATTGATTTATGTGATCTGGGGATGGCTGAGTAGAACAATAAACAGACTAATGTTGTCTTTAAACAAGCGGTGATCGTAAAAGGTGATTATTTGTTTAGAATATTTAGTACTAATTGGTTTTCGGAACGGGCGACATTGAACCATTTGTAACGTAATATGGTAACGGCGTCAGTTACACAAGTCATGCTTCCGAAATTTATCCTTTCCACCACAGGAGAAGCAAAGGAAAGGAAAAACAGTCCTGCAAATCGTCTCCTTCGCCTACCGCATCTGCAACAATGCGTTCGACAAGATGACAGGACATGAATTTCTAGCATGTGTCGGATTGCTTTCATCAATCATCAGCGGCCGGAGCAAAAATTCATCCCTTCTGCCTGCGGCTAACGTGACATAATGCCGTGCCGCGCTAACAAGGTTACGGCCGTGCAGCACCATTACCGAGAATGTGATTAATTCCGAAACAAAGCCAGGCTGCATGAACGGCAAATGAAATTAATCAATTTTGACAACACTCTCCGAGCGGAAGTAGCACATACTCGCGACGCACCCATCCCACCCCACCCAAAACTTTTGGTGTTCTATAGCACCAGAAGTGGAAGGCAGAATTAAAACCAAATCCACTGGAAAAAAAAGAAATGGAAATAAATAATTTTTCCTTCCGGGACAGCGATCTCGCGATCCCGATGTACTTCGATGGGTTATGTTCCTTCACATGCTCGTACAGTTCCTACAGGTGGCATCGGGGCGCGATTCCCGGATCCTTTCCGCTTTCCGGTGAAAGTTGATACGAAATTTATATTAAAACAAACACAAAACACACACATTCACGTAAAACGTCCTGTACGATGGTGAGAGCGCAACACCGCGAATCAATATTGAATTTCTGTCAATGTCAATGGCAGACGCGCCGGCCGGTAGTGGGCTGGGTGGTAACGATTATGTTTGTGACTTGGTCGGGTGCCGGTCGGGTATGGGTAATCGATTTTAAAACAATCAAATAATCGTTCATATTCCATCATCAGTCATGGACAGGCGGTTGGCTGACGCAAGTAAGACGTCATCGTGAGTAAGTGACGAAGTTCGTACCTTTCGTAAATTGTTGTTTGATATGATTTTGCGAGGGAAGTTTGCAGCAAATTGTTCGTTTTTCTTTTATTATTTTTGAGAAATGCATTGAACACGGTTTTGGGACAAGAGAGATGTACGGGTGCGTGCTGTAATATTACGTGTCGATCGTGTTTTAGTTTGATATGCTTCAGAATTTTAGGCTTGATTCGAAAGCTTTCATTTTGTTTTTAATGTTAACCTTAATGTACTACTCTGATTGTTCATCGTAAAAATTCGTTACCTTTTTATGATTGAATATGCTGAAGATTGAAATTTTATTAAAATTTGTGCATTTCTTCAAATTAAATCCACGCCAGGATTTTATTAAAATTAATTTAAAAAAACATATTAAAATGTTTATGTTTATAAAAAATGAATTTAAATATCCATAAGCTTTTCGTAAGTATGCGTTTCTTGTGCAGGGGATTAAATAACGGATGAACTTGAACTTCAGATATTAGTGCTTGATTTACACTTCATTTTTATGAGTCAGAAATTCGTTAATTCAAACATGAATTACTATAAGATCGAGATGAATCTAGAACGACTCATACGCAAAAAGAATTATACTCTTAGATGCTTAAGCAAGAGTAATCCAGCCTCAAAATCTAACGAGTTAAACACTACGAATGAAAAAGAATGGAAGAATAATTGGCATTACTTTTTCGAACATTCTGAGGCCATTTGTACTATTCTTTGAAATTATGAATTTATGATTATTGATAGTTTAATTTAGTAAATTGGTGGTGGAATCTTGAGACATTGTCGGGTAACAGGTAATTAACAGTTAAATTATATAAAATATTTTTAAAAGTTTTACATAAACTTAAGCTTAACTTAACTTAAATTGTATAAAAATTCTTCATTGTCCATACGTCCTCTTTACGCAAGTTGTTCTCATTTAATGACAATTAGACGCAAGAAACAGGCTAACGGCTACTTTAAACCGATGACGCGACCATGCCAGGTCAAAACCAACGCCAACCATCCAAGCAGCCAACGCACAAAGAGAAATGACCGAAAGCGGTTTGACACACACAATGCGGACCGCGGCCAAATGCTGCGAAGGTGTTTGCCGTGCTGTATTTGTCGCCACACCAGTTCCACATGCCCGATATGGGCCTGAAACCGGTGGTGGGGCCATTATCCATTGTCACAGGGAGCGACACGGATTGGCATTTGAGTGGGCAGCCGCTCTCAGGTGCTTCAACTCAAACGGTGCACCAAAAATCACCCGGCGCAGATTAAAGATCGACCCGGTGGTTGAACGATTTCCGGTGAGGTGGGGAGGCTTTGAGCATGGTACGGGGCGTTTCAGGCACGTGGGTGTACCAGTAGGAGCCTCTAGCTTGTGGGGTTGGTAATGAGTTTTTTGGCATACTTTTTGTTTGCTGGTCAACGGGTAAGCCGCACGTCTAAGGAACGTGATCAGAAGTTTGGTAGACGAGTGTTGATTCTATTTCCAAGTGGTTTTTTCTTGGGGGGAAGAAACCACTTCGATTGTTCAGTGATTTTTGGAGCTTTCTTGTTGATGAAAATGGTAAGTATTGATGTTTATCTGGTGAAATACGAATTGTCTGTATGGACAGTCCTGTTTTTAATGTTCCGTTATGTTGGAGGAGGATGGCAAAGCATTTCTTTTCGTTCGTTAATAGACATTCTTAATAAATCTCAACAGAAACAACAACGTTGTGTTATGAGTAGCGCTACAAATTATTGGAAAGTAGCTCTTTTTAAATAGCTACACATTAATATATTATTTGATTGCAAGAAAAACGGTATGGCCAGATTGTCATTTCTTTAATGTAATTAGAATACAAATTTAATTACATTCAAACCAAAAATATCACAAGCTAAAGAGTGTTATAAAATTGTAAGGTACCCCATAACACCCAGTGGCTAATGAGCGAAGGTCAACCATTACACGCTGGCAGCTTCCAGTGGCGCACCCCCAAAAATAGATCCCTCGATCTTGAAATCAAACCCACCAAAATTTCGCTCCGGTCAGCAGTTCAAAGTTTTGTGAAAAAGAATCAAAATAACATCCATCAATAAAGAAACCATTTGCCCCAGTCCATTTTTGGCGATGGCCAGTTCCCCTCCGCTCGTCTACGTAGGAATGAGACAAGGGAGGTATTTACGATTTAGCTGCCCATCACGAGTCAAAACGGTGCACTTTATCGAGCGCGATGCATTGATGGCGATGGCGAACGAAAAGCCTTCCGCCGGCCGGTTGGGAAATTGAAGCCGATCGATTTCCATCGACTCCAAGGACGAGGTCGTGTGGACCGTAATGGACCCGGGCACGAATTTTGACGGTGCGCCAATGTGTGTTGATGATTTCTGGCCAGCGATCAAGCACACTTAGCGTGCAGCCAATTTGACCGACAATCGGGGTATGCATCGGGGTCTCCGTTTCGATGGCAGGAAAAGCCCTTGGAAAGTGAGCTGCGAGCGTGGTGGTAGAACTTTTTGTTTGAAGAAATACCTCTCCAAATGGTTCGGTGTGGTGCGGCGGCAGCTCAGCTGCCAATGGATGATAATTGGAAATTGGATCATCAAATCGTTTAGCAGGTTCAGCAGATGCACCGTCGGGCTGGGCTTTGGTCTAGAGGGAAAAACTTTTACATCAAAGCTTAACGGCTAGCCCTCCCACCGATGATCGCCACCAAAATCGTCCTTAAAACGGTGGTATGCCCGCGTAGTGCAGTGTACGGGGTTTAGCTGCACAAAATCCCCCCCCGTAATTAGCTCCGGTGATGCAAATACTCGAAAATGAGGCTGATACCACTTTCCGCAGCAGCGGTGCAAAAACCGCAATTAAATTACTGCCACAGAACGAGCGCGATAGTGCTTGATGGGCTTTCTTCATCGGATCGGATCGAATTATGTGTCGGTCGTTTGGTATAAGTGCCACGGGAATAAGCGGCTGATTGGCACGAGCGGTGGTAATGTTGCAGTTTTGGGGTGGTTTGCACTTGCAACAGCACATTTTTGCAGCACGTGAGAGTTAATTTACATGCAATGAAGCTCAATCAAAAATTTGTTTTCGAATACGAATGGATTAAAAAAAAGCTTTATAAAATAGACGTTTACAGAGTTGGATGTTCTGTACAATAAATATGGTATTTAATAGTAATATGAACGATTTTAAAAGAATGCCTTATCTACTCCAGTTCAAAAGGAACATTGCGTGTGTTAATCAATCCGTTTGTTAGTAATTCCATAACAGCATACGATAAGTATGCGTATTGTTAAAATTTCATTAATTACCAATCGATTATTACATGTTGTCCAATAAATAGGAGCTAAGAGTTGCAAAAAGAAATAGTTACAATTTTTTTTACGATTTCGCAGCAGTTTTATAGGGAATTTCCATTTTTTTATAATTTTCCACGTGTTTTAAAGTAGATTTTTCACCAGCCTACTTTACAGATGCTCTAACCGGTGCACGATCCTGCTCAGCAGGCTGCAAGAGTTTTCTGAACTGTTGACGCACAAGTGCCGTCGTCTTTTACTGCATTATTCCGGTCTTTCTTGTGGACGCTTAGTTCCACGCCTGCTCTGTCCATGAGGAAGACTTATATATAATTTACGGATCAGGTAGTCCGGTATCACTCCAAAAACTTGGAACTATTTTTGCCAAATCATTAAAGATCATGAAATTAAAATGCCTACATTTAGCCAGCTAATGAAACCGGAGGTAAAATTTATGAGTACAAAATAAACGAATTAAAATATTATCGATTTTTAGTAAATACCAGCGTGTTTTCAATAATGAATTAAATCAGAACGTTGCAAAAGATGAGCTAAAACAGGTGATAGGGTAACAACGGCATGGCGCCCTAATAGGAAATTCATAATGTAAGCTTATGTATACGAATAAGGTAATAAACTTTGAAGTATTGTTTTATATTAAACAAAAACTCCCATGAAATGACCAGCACACTCCCTTGAAGTTCAAAATTTTATTCGTTATATAATGGTGAGTTCCTCGTAGAGAACGTCGTTGTAACGTTTTTCTTCCATAGTTATTCCATTAATATGGAGTACAAAACTGCTTCTAATAGTTTTTCTCTTGAACGTCAACTTTGGACACAATGCATCTTAGAAGTGATCGATGCTGTTTAGTGGAAATGCAGCTCCCTTACTACTCCACTATCAAGAAGCATTTATGAAGAGCTGATTGTTACACGCCGATCTTTTTCGGCAGACCAGGCGAAGGACTGATCCTTTTGCTGAAGACTTAGTGCGACGGTAACGGAGTTTTCTCGGTGAAACTGAGGTGGTGATTCGTCCCGCTTACCAGACCTTCCCGCTAGTTGCTTCTTATCCAATGCTTGGGGAGCCTATTCAGACAGAAGAGGGTAAGGTGCCGAAAACCAGAGCTCTGATAAAAGAAACCGACACTGTTCGCTGCTTCTACTTCAACCGATTTACAAAAAAAACTTGAAACTTGAACTTGAACTTGAAAAACTTGTTTTATTGAACAATTGCTCCCGCTTATATAGCCATTTTAAAAAAAAGTCATAGCTTCCTTAAACTATTTTACTGCGGTTTACAATGTTACATTTTCGTATGGTTACTTCGATTCAAAATTCCAAAACGCAACACAGATAAATATTAAATTTGTTATTACTTGATGGTGGCATAATGACCCTAATTTTATAACGAATTTAAACAACTCCTGTGAAACATGCGACATACTTGCATATCCACTTCATTTCGGGCTGCTCGACATGCACGCATTGTGTGCCGCTTCCGAGAAGAATGAAAGATTGCTGCACAGCTTTAGCGCTGAGCCCAATTCGTTAAAGCATTTTACAAAACCATAGCACCCTCATGGGTTTGTCTCATGTTAAGGGTTTCTCCTTTACATGACTCACATATCGAGTCACAGAAACGTGGCTCGAGCTACACATAACCTTTCCAGCGAATAAAAAAATTGAAACACATTCTTGCGAACCACCGAATGGAAAAAAAGGAAAACAACCAAACAAAATTTTCCATTCTAATGCCCATTTTTTTCGTTTTGTATTGTGAAAGTTTATTTCTGCTCGGGCAAATGAAAAAAACAAAAACTTTCTGCCTGCGTAACTATATGCAACAAATTCCGGTGATGTAATTTATTAAATTTACTCACTTCCCAATTGTTTTTTTGTATGCCGATGGAAAGGAGAGTACCCGCTGTGTGTGCATGATTGATAAACAATTCGATCTGAAGCAGGCACACAAAAACACACACAAAGGCTCGACCATATTCAAATAACACTGAGCTAAAGCATTAAAAATTAACCTAACAAAACCGTAGAACAATCGAACCCGGTTGTTTTGCGTTTGCGCTTGGGCGGAATGTGGGTTGGCGCGCCGGTTAAAAGCAATTTACTTTCAATTTATTTCACCGTACAATATGCGAAAAGTGTGCGTGCGTGTATGTGGAAAAGCCAGCGTATGTGCGATTGTTCTTTCGATTCTTAATATTTCTACTGAGCCAAATGGATGGAAAAAAACGATTCCACGTATGCGTATTTGATGGCGCAATGGTGGAACAAGCTGGTTGCTTTTTTGGGCGAAACAAATACGGAATACATTTTAACTCGCGAAAGGTGGCCAGTACGTGCGGTTTTCTATGGGTGGTGCTTGTGGAAGGTCGAGTGGAAAATCTTTCCTCTCGTAAGGTAATGTTTTTTTTTGTTTATAAATCGTCATTCGTGGTTTTGGGCTACGGTGTCTCCAGTAGTTTACTCCCTGGTTTAGGGTGGTTTTACTCCCGACGTCAGAACTCTTTGCCATCGATCCACGCCCGAAAGGCAATCGGACCACCTTCTTGTTTTTTCTTACCTCACAACACCATGCAACACACCGGATGGTGTGCGTATGTGTGGGCTCGGTTTGCGTATTATTTATGGAAATTTATGGCAAGATGGTCATGGCAACCTTGATCACCTGGAATGCCACCAATCGATCGATGGTGGAGCGGTGCGGTGGAAGGCAAGAAAGGCAGGAAAAACTTGAACCGCCTCGATGGCAGTGAAAAAACACCCGCGCATTTACCACATTCGTCTGGCAACAAGTTCACCCCGCCTGCTTATTGAGCAAGGTCTCGCGAACATGCTACACACTGCACGGGCGAAGGCAACGTGAAAGCTGCGAAAATGTTTGACAGATGGCGGCAATGGTTGTTGCATGTTTATTTAAAGGAAAATATTGCTGTCGGTTGCTTAGTTCTAAGCGAAACGGAAATTATGTACAAAACACTGATGCTTCCATTTTCATTGCGTGAAGAGAAATCTCCCTGTCAACACCTCAAAACGTGTTGATGAGCTCGAGTTAATCGAGAAAAAATTGTGCGTGAAACAGTGATGAATCAACGGCACATACTGGGCATGGGAAAATGTGTTAACTGCAGCATAAATCAAGCGGACCATTTTTCTCGTCCATTTCGTTACCGCCCTAAATCGTTTGTCCCAGATTCCGTTTGCCAGATTATCTCATCTCGAGCGAACGATTGAGCCGTCAACCGGGGGGCTAAGCTGCGTTTTTTTCGGTCTCTCTCTCTTGTGACGTGCTGTTTAGCCTTTCATGCAATTAAAAGTTTCACATACGAAGCAAGATGGCAAGAAGCGTAAAAGGTATTGGAATGTGGGGGGAACTGCAAAAGACGATGCTGTACGAGATATTCGGTTTAGAAATATTTGTTTCCATTTTTTACAAGCGATACATCCTACATCATTAATGTTTGATTGACGATTGTTTGCTTCGAACATGATATGGAAGTCTTTCTTAAAGCTCTTAAAGTCTAAATTCTGGAGAGCTGGAATACTGCAATAGCTTTAATATAATAAATAATGAATTAAGCAAAAGCATAAAGTCCCTAAAATAGGAGTATTATTTTAAATGATTAATTTTTTATGACTCGTAGAATATATATCTATAAAAATGGAATTGAAGAAATATGAAATCCTAGATTATATAATTCTGTAAATTGGAGTCATTTATGAATTCCCCCTGCAAGCAATAACAGATGTATGACGACATGAAGGCAATACCATAAATCGAACTGCCGACAATTGAAGAAATGATTAGACATTAGAAACGACATTAGAAACTATCAACGAAGATGAGATGAGATGAGGAAGAGATGAGTCAGATTCATGAAACCGAATGAATCTTCGACCTGAATCTCTACTTAAAAGATTCAAAAATCATCCAAAATTTATGGCCACCAGCTTCACGCCTATTTCCCTCTCCCACCGCTCCACAACTCATTCTTTTCCAAAAATGGGTCCAACTACCATTCCGGTAGTTTAAGGGGCATGATCCGGTACTGCTCTGAAGATTCATGAATGTTTTGACAGTTGACTCCTCATTAAAAGTTCGTATGAATGACTTTTCTCGAAAGATGACTAGATGACATTGTAGCGTTCCGAATAAATACAAATGTCATCTGTGAAAGCTTTAAATTTCCGCGAGACATTGACTACGGGGCCCAGGTGGTCGAACAAGGAATTCCACTCTGCCTATCGTTGCATCGGCCAAGTTTTTCAGGTATTCTTGATGTTCGGGGCCAATGACTAGTTTGCTTTAGTATTCGGTGTTGACTGGACGTACTGGACTTCCCCGTAGCAAGAACTTAATTATTTGAGCTCTCTGTTTATGTCTTTTAAGTTCATTGTGTACTACGAACTATGTCATTCAGCTAAAAAGATGTTTATTGTTGATTATTGTTACAACATCATACACCTGTTGACGTATGTAGGGAATCTCAAACATTAATGTTCACAATTAAACAGTTGATCTTAACTTGTATTCAACTTTATTTTGATGGGAAGGACAACATTTATTAATTTTAAAATACAACCAGGACTTCTGTAGCTTGTTACTGATTAAATATCAAAAATTATTGTGTCTTGTCTCCTTCTGGTGGAATTGTCGTAGCAATTGATTTAAATAATATAGTTTTTTAAGAATTTTATTCTGAAATGGTGTCTGTTTCTATAGGTATTGAATATGGAAGTATAATTACATGCAATTAAATGTACCTTTTTTTAAATCATGCATTAGATTGTATTCATTGTTTCTACTCAAAAAGGCATCGCATGCTTATGCAGTTGTTCGATCGGTCCAAATCAAGTATGATAACATCTTCCACGCAAGTGTTTCACGCTCTGATACTTTTAAATTGATGTATTTATGCATTGCAACGACAACTCGCAACATATCGAAATCGTGTGTGGCGCACCACGTTACTTAATCGCAACGCAAACGCACGGGAGCTCCGAATCGCTTCGAAACTGCCGGCAACATTGCATAAAATTTGACAGCAATTATTTGTGGCGCTTATTTCGAGTGATGCTTCGAAATGGTTGATTATCTTCCGTACTCATATCAATTTCATAACTTCCACTCGCTCATCGCGCTTAGATCGGGCTAGGAATGGGTGGGGAAAAAAACCACTGTGCCACTATCAAATGCGGCATCATCTGCGGCAGAAAGCTACCGATATTTTCTCTACCAGTAGCGTTTACAATTGGTCTTGTCTGGTGCGAACTGTCAGTCAGCTCGGGGTTCGGGGCGATATCTCTGTCCACAGGCAAAGCACCTTGCCGACTACCACATGTCGGTGGTGTCGTTGCGCAATCGAACCGATTCATTGAACTGGCGTCCCTCGCTTTGCGTCCGTTCAGCGGCAGTCGCGTTCGGTGTGCCCTTCGTTTGCTTTAACCGCCACCAAATGGTTGAAGCAAAATTTTGTGATACGATCGAGTTCGAGAGTCAGCGAGCGATGCGATTGCTGCTTGAGATAAGTAAGCTTCTGCACACATCGCGCACACGGAATCCGGTCGTTTCAGCTTTTGGAGCTAAACCAGTATCGAATGGCAGAAGGTACTTTGCGTCCAAACATGGTTTGCCAGACCAGTTCGGACCACTCCGCAAGGGGCGAATAGTTGGAAAGACAGCGAAAAAAAAAGGTGAACACTTCTCCGTGTGGGATTTTTTGTGTGTCGCGGACGCCTCTCGTCGCGAAGATTCGAATGTCGGATTAGTGCTCGAAGTCATTGTGGGAGGATGTTTGATTGTTTGTTGTCATTTTTGGCATACCATAGGTGAATAACCTTCTTCTCTGTACCGTGGACGAACTGGTGATGGTGATGGTATAAAAATATGCAGATTAAATGAGCGGCACTTTGATTCGTTTAGCACAGAATCCGAAAAAAGCTCGACAACGTCACACGACTGACGTGTATGGCGAAAGACATTGCGTTGATAATTTATTCTAAAAGCCTAAGCAATGATGGTCGCAACCCCAGTTGTGCTTTCTTCGCAACCTGAGTCACATTAATAATACCCATTGCGTAAGTGATAATGGCCAAACGAATGGCCGTTATCTACCATTGTATGGGAAGCTTAATTGAAGCTTTCGGGAGTTCTTCCACAGAAAAATGGCCTGATTTGTGGCGATGTTTAGACGAGCGAATTAAATACTTATGACCTTTAGGGAGACACTGTCACCAAGCTGTGTGGCTTTGATCCGTACAGCAATCCGGACGGAAGTCCTGGCGTACACCAAGGATATGAGCTGGAGACGCATCCCCAGGCGTTAATTACGTTAATTTCGTTAGAGAATTCCCGTTAACTCGACTGTTCTCCTCACCCATACGTGCTGTTTGACCGAGAGCCCTCCTTCACCAAGCATGCAGCAACTGTCGCAAACAGACTATCTGCTGGCAATGGGAAGAGAAATAAAGGGAAAATGTAACGATGGTTGTGGCATGTACAACATCATCAGCATTAAATGATCCGATGGGTTTTAGCCCGAAATTTTTGGTTGTTTATGCGACGTGAGCGTGCTCGGTGATGTGCTCCACAGGAGCAGCGCTTGAAAACGGAACAGTGTGTAATAAATTTTGCCATCACACCGTTTTACTACGCACGCTAATTTAACTAGCACTGTACGAGTAAACACAGCAAAGTGTTAGTTGTTGTGCTTTTTTCCACTCGCTGTACGACCCCCAAAAGGTTTTTGCTCGCAAGGAGAAGATCATCATCGTCTCATCGATCGTTGGATAAATGACACAAACAACCGGTACGACCGTTACGATGAAGTATCTCACACACCGTCGTCACTCTTCTCGGTACTGTTATTCTATCTGAGCAAACGAGGTGAAAATTATCAATTAATTTTCTCTCCTCGTCCAACCCCATAGCGACGCCATAGTTGATGTAGCGGGCGATATGTCATTGCATGCAGTTGGGGGGGGGGGGGGGGGGGGGTGGGGGGGGGGGCATGAAAAGTTTCCTAATCGCAACTGGTGTACATACACGTGCTTAGCACGCCCGTAAACAAGGGGCCCCCAGCCCACTACGATGCTTGAAGAAGGGCGAACAACATCATCAACAATTTAATCATGTTAGAGTTTCTAATTTTCGTGGCAATTTGTTTGGTGGATTGTTTTAGACGGCACGGAGTTTTGGGGAACAGGTGCGAGGGGTGATGTAGAAGAAGTGAAGTCCTCTCCACGTGTGAGTGTTGGAAAAGCATGAAAATAGATGGATTTGGAAAACTTTGGTAGTTTGATCGAAGTTCGCTCGCCGAAAGGAAGCATAGTGTCTCTTTTGCAGTGTGTTCCATGAGCTGGAAGGAGTTGTTTGGAACATGCAACATGACTTAATAAGTTTTAAAGGAACTCTGTCGCTTAGGGTGCATTTTCCGAGTTAGCTTGCGGAAGGGTTTTGTGTGTTGTTCGATCCGTAGGAATGTGTAGGAGACTTTACACTAACTAACTTTTATTTAAAGAATGCAATATCCAGTTATTTGAATTTGAGAAAGTTGTGTTTAAAAAATAAAATAATAATAATAATAATAATAATAATAATAATAATAATAATAATAATAATAATAATAAAATTATAATTTATAGTTTTTTTCATATTTTTCGTTCATAAATTTGTTAAGGTCAAGAAAATTGGATGTGAAAAAATTATAAAAATTTATTGACATAGAACATAGACTTCGTCAGTATTTGACAGTTTTGACTACTTCTAGGAAATAAATGAATTTTAATTAAAAACCAACATGCAAATAAACGATCAAAACACATTTAATTTACGCTGATTTCGAGAGAGTTCCTCAATGTGTCTTCAGACAAAAATTGTTGTGGATAAAAATATCTCTTTAAAAATGGCTGTCTATGACATTCAAGGTACGGACAGGATATTAATCTAGCGTAATAGAAATATCACAGGCATTCAAATACGCAGGACAAGTATAACGAAGCACCTCTGTCACCGTTCTGTTCCGCACCGTACTCATTTTCAGGGACGCAAGTTTTACTTGGACTTGCGACTTGTGCTGCCACAAGAGCAAAAGTTTTCATACATATTAACAAGAGCACAGAACAGAGAGACGAAGCAAAAACGGCCCAACTTTTAGAAACCTTCAAGTGGCAAAGTATTTGCAAAATTTTAAAGAGAACGACCAGCAAACAAAAAAAAACAAACTAGAAGCACTTCCTGCCATTTTATCGACACGGAAAAGCTCTTCATTCATCGAGCGATTCTTTTCAAACAAATTTTACCAAAAGAACCTAGCACGGTGTCGTTGTATGCTGGATGCTGGAGCGCAAGGCGTGCAAGAATATAAACAAAAAAATAAGAAGGGAGAAGGGTTTTCCTAGCCCGAGGGGGAAAAAAAGGGAAAACTCTTGTGCGATAGCGTATCAAACGGTGAAGTGGCTTTGGTTGCAGCTTGTTTACGGTGAATGATACCTGACGCCGTACCACGGAGCGTGTCTCGTCAAAGCTCGATGCGATGAAGCGGAGGGTTTTTAAGCATTGCAGATTCGTTGCAGAGGAAAATATTTTTGGACAAACTGCATCCAGCTGAATGGAAATGTATTCACACGGAGTGGATGGAAATTGAGATTGGCAAACGGTGCTATCGAGCGGTGGCGTTGCGGTGCAAGAATATCGATCGAATATTGTACCAGGGAAGGCAGAGCATAGAATAGGCAATATTTATTACATTTTTACATAATTTCCCTCTCATGTGATTGATATGCAACGTTTGAGGTTTGAGGGAGTACAACGGCACTTGCAAGAGTTTCCGTTTTTTTCCTAAGAAAATACCAACACGAACCACAAATTTATTCACTTGGCTCTGCATGTCAAACTTTCTATAGAAACTACACACACTCAAAAGAGCTGTCTCAGCCATGTGTGATTGCGTTACATTTTTCAACTACATTGTGCTTCACAAAATGCACATAATTGATGTGCTATAAATATTGCAACCTTATATTAATCTCATTACACGTGGGGCGGAACAGTTTGTTTTTGCATAAAAATGCAGAAAACTTGCTGCCCCGTGCCGTCCGGGAAGTTCCAACGCGAAAAAGTGTGGTACGCGTGCAGCGGATCGAATGAAGCTTTAATTACGCGTATAAATCATGCTGCGGTACGCAATTAACTGCACATTGCTGCGGTTACGTCGCCCAACGACGACGGCTGTGGTGTCACTGTCATCCGGGCGAAATCTGCTTATCAAATGCAACCGACAAATCGCAGCCAACGATCTGTCAACTGTCGTCAGTGTGTCTCTTATCGTCCACCCCTGCTTAACGGACCTCCCCGACGATGGTGCACGGCGGCATCAATCAGCGGTACCGGTGGATTACGATCATTGCGCTTCTAGATTGTGGAGATTGCTTTTCCCGATTTCCCTTGGTGGTGGAAATGGTGGAACATCTTGTGAACCAGATTGTTTACTGCATAGATAATCTAGATCCCCCACCCCCTGTGATGCTGTAAGAGGACGGTGGTGCCGTGACCAGGATAAATTTGTCCAGTTTTCGCGCGCGCGACTGTCACATAATCTCGAAGTGGTCAGGAAGCAGGTGCGACGGTGCGATTGGGAGCGTACACCAGACACCGGACGGCTTCAATTGCTTGCGCCTGAAGTTGGCCTTAGCTTTCAGGAAAGTGAAAATGTTGATTAATTGTGAGATGCAGTTGGCACCCGGTTCCCGGAAAGTGGGACGGATGCTGAACGGCAAACAAAACAGGGCGGGTGTGTTGGACCGGTTGGACCGAAAGCCGAAAAAGCGGCCAACTGTTGGCTGATGGTGGTGCGCGGATTTATGAGCGCGTTAAATATTGACAGCATAACCGACGCCTGCTGTGTTACGCGCGGCACACGGATGCCGGTGCCGTCGTTCAAAGGTTACGTGTGGCGAAAGGGTGAACCGATGAAAGAACGGGCACAGCTCGGTGATCTTTTTGGTAGGTAAAGGTGGAAATCGCGGCGGATTAGATAACAGCTTGCCGGTTTATGTTTATGGTTAGGAAATGCTTGATGAAAGTAAAAACAAAACACCGCGCCGGAAAATCTTCTCTCGGCGTGATAAAATAGTTTCAAGCAGGAGACATCGTTAGTGCAATCGATTACGATATCTTCATACTGTTGCTAAGGCCGCAAAGAAGGTTCATCTAAAAGGCAGCCTCATAATGTGACCAAAACGGAACCAAATTTTCACCGCACGTAGCACGTATGGCTGTGGCGGTTCGATGGGAAGCCATCATGACCGAGGTCATCATATTTATGGTTCCGGTTCAACCACAGCATCCTTCTGCACCATGTGTAGGAATATTTCGCAGCAAACGTCGGTGTGGAGGACCAGCTGACGTTGATTACGATTTAAAGTAGTGCCGTTCACCTGGTCTACTACTAGCCCTTTTGGTGCACCGCCTTCCGCACAAGCTTTCCGTCGATTAATCAAATCACCTCAAAAACCACACCACCTCGCACGTACTGTGTGTGCGTGTGTGATATTATGCTTTACACTCTCCTAAACTGGATCGTTTTGTTACGCGCTGTTTACCACGTGGTGTACAAGGCGAGCATTTGAAGAGAGCCTCTAATTCCACCATCCCTTCCCCCCCCGAGGCTCTTCCGGAACGGATCGTAATCGGGTTACCGGTTTCGGTGGGGTTGGTTTTGAATTCAGAACTGAAAAATCAAACGAATCATTTCGGTTACACTTTCACCTTTCGCCGGCGCGCGCTGCTTTGCTTCGCACCTTTGGACAAAGCAGATTAATGATGTTACTTTGTCTTTTGGCGCGTGCATGAATAATTTGTTCGTGCGGTAATGATGATGATGTTGATAGATAATGGTGGAGGTGGAGGTGGAAGGGTTGGGGTGATCGAAATGGATTGATTTGTTAAAAAGGGCGTCTCGGGGGGAGTGGTGGTTTCTTTCGTTTTACTTAAACAATTGTGTAATCATTATGCACAATTTGTTTTCATTTACTTTGTTCATTGCAGATAACTAGTGGTGAATGTAGATATGCTTCGTCTATAGGAACATATAACCGTGCAAATAGACATGTAGCGATTTTTCTCAGTGAGACTTTTCGCAATGCTATTCGATGAAATGCGATGATAAGTTCATATATAAAAAACGGCTTTTCGTTTAACAAATAAAAAATCGGTGTAGGTTGTGTTTAAAATTATATTTTTTTGTAAGTTGTAGATTATAAACGAATTTATTCAACAATGAGGAGAATGAGGACACGCTTTTTGGGCAACACAGAGCCTACTGATGCGTTTGATTTTGCATGAGGAGCTGGACAATGTAATGATTTGACAGCCTTAGTAGGCGCTAAATTGTTCCGAAATGAGTTGTGGGTTTTTTTTTGCAAGCTGTGAAATTTCGCTGTAAGAAAAATCGCTGCATGTCTATTAAGATTAAGACGCTAAGATAAGATTTACAGATAAGATCTGACAACGTCATCAGTTAGTTTAAAACTTTATTCGCTCTAGGGAGGAAAGGTTTAGCATCCCTTAGGTGTGTCATATCCATCTTGCATCTTTCACCTTGCTGAAGTTTTCATACTTCGTTTACAGAGGCTTGGAGCCAGTATGGCCTCTTTACTTTAGCCTCTTTTTCTGGAGAAATGCAATAACGTCGAACAGAAGCCTAGTGCCGGACATACAAACAATAACATCAACTACAACTACTACAAGATGAAATCGTAAAGTGCCATAGTGACTAAAGATGGAGACCGATATCAAAGTGGTCTTGACCACCCCATTAACATGAAACAACTTACCAAACGATGAAAGTGTCAGCCAGACAACCACTCAGCTTGGGAAAAAGCTCTCAGATGCTCGTGTATTTCGGAGTCTGGATAGATACCGAAACTTTAAATCGTATGTGGTTCCTTTCCATGAGTCCTCCAACAAGGAAGAGAAGCTCTATGACTTTCAATCCATTGTCTTCACTGGGAATTCTTCACTGGTTGGCGACTTGCTGCTTAACATACGTTCCTTCAGAAGTTGTGGAATCGATGTGGATACATCCTAATAAAATACTCACATTCTTCTTGAAATATCACGTCAAGAAGAACGCGATTGTTTGAACGCGATTTATTATTATTATTATTATTGTTTATTGTTCGTCTGCCGAAGACGGCTTAACGAGGCATTACAAGTGTAACTTAAATTTAAATTTAACATACATGTGAGACTTAATACGTAACGCGTAACATTTCTTTGAACGAAGACAGGGACATATTAAAATCGAATTCGTCGTAGCGATCGTTAAAGCGGCGAATCATCGCCTTGCCTTGATTTAGCCTTGTTGATGGTTTAGACCTCACTGGGTGCAAACGTATTGCCGTAGACCGAACGTCCTAACAATGAGCTTCTGATATGACCAAAAGAGCTTTGCTTGGGCAAAAGACACTTGGAATATCTACTCCAGTAATATCAACGCCAAAAAGGGAATGACATGTTAATCCCAAAGGAAATTATAGAAAATTGATCCAAATGCAGATGTTCTTTTGCTTATCGGCTTCTGTTTGGGTTTCGATAAACTATCATAAATGTGATTTCAACCAATGTTTTACTTTCAATACGTATAATTAGAATGTTATTAATAGTAGCTAATCGTATTTCGCTTACATATATAACATTGTCAGTTAATAAATTGGAATGATGCTTACTACATGAACAAAACTTTAACAGATCTCTAGTACCACCTCTTGCTTATGGATGTTATGTGTTGAATCTGAACCCTAGTTCCTTCACCTGATGGATTGATAAATCGATTTTTATTAACCCCAGTACATTAACCACCGTTGGTTGGTTGATTGGATTCAACCAACCTTCATGTAGGTGCCCGCCTGTGCCAGAAAAGCAGAACCCCAAAAAAGATGCCGCACATGATCAACTACAGCCCACCACCAGCCCTTAAATCAACCCTCCTTTCGGCCGGACCCTAACCGGAAGCAACACGTCCCGCAGCCCATTGCCATAAATCTTCATCCCCATTTGGCCCTTCCCGATGAGCTTACTTTAAGCTTACCAACCGTGCATGGTGCGGCTACATGAGCGCAGAATAATTGCAGAAACATAATGAGATTCTGCCAGCGAGCGAACGAAGCTTTAAATGCGATGTTTGCCGTTGTTCGCACGCACCACCATCCACCAATACGCATCGCTGTGAAATCAAAGGATCATCTTTCTCGTTTAGTTTATTTCTAGTGGGAAGCGAATCCTTCCAGTCGGGCAGAAGCGGTATCTGGTCCGTTTAGCAAGATTGCATTTGATCGGCTTTACAGCGAGCGCGTATGGTACACGGGTCTTGATGGAGCCCGGTTACGAAGCGTGCATAAATCTTTCAACACAAGGATTACCACTTCGTTGTAGGATGCAGAATCGTACCCGGTTGTGTTGTGGGTGTTGGTGGTGGTACGCAACTGGTTCCCCATTCGGTACAGTGTGTTTAAGGGAAGACACAACCGTATGGCTCTGACGCTGCCGGCCTTATATGTGTGTAGCTTATTTCGTTCGCACGAGCTCGATAAATATTGATCGAGCATAACGGGCATTAGCTGGCGTTCGCTGGGTGTTCGCGGAAGGGGCACCGGGTTGACCGGATGATGGTACCGTATCCTGGTAGCCATGTGGGGCTTTACATTGTTCAATGCTTGATGGAAATTCCAGTGTTCAATAAAATTTAATAACCGACCGACGCTGCTCGCATGCAGCAATGCTCGAACCGGCAACGCCTTTGCCGGAGGGAGGTGGTTGAAAGTGAACTGGAAATGGACCATAACTCGATGCCGATGCCGAGGACATAAAAATTGATCCTGGCTTCGGGCTGAACGACCATAAGAAAACAATAACCGCGCAGAATTGATGTGTGAAACAAAAAAAAAACAAATCTGTTCCTGGCTGCAGTGTGAAGCGACGTTTGGTAAATGTGTAGAATGTTTTAAAATTGTGAAAAAGCCATTCATTTTTGGATTCTGATTTTGAAAAAAAGATTGCATTTGACGCCAAAGTTTTCTTTAGCAGCACAACAACCTCAACAGCCTCAACAAGCCTACCATTTCTGGCTTTCTTTGACTTAATTTATCCGTAGCCGGATAGTCAATCCTGTGTACGACCAAAGTTTTACTACTGTTTTGTTAAGAATTTGCACCAATTCTGAAATTAATTCCAAAAACTTCTTACCTTAATTCGAAAGATATAAAAGTTACGGCTTTTATTTGTTATGGAAAATACGACTCTTCAGTCGTAAAAAAATGACTCTTTTGGATTTGTTTGAAGGTCAACGTTTTAACTTAAGCTATACTTTCATTTGACGCTTGATATGCAATATGTAATAAACCTTTAAAATATAGCGAACATTTTGATTTTAAATAGCAAATTTTTACAAAAAAATTTTCAATTTTACTTTCAAAATAAAAGCTCGTTAACATTATTTTAACATTAAATACAGGCGGAAGCACGAGAAAGGTTGCATTGAAAGCTCGAAGGTTGCTTATTTCCTTATGAAAAATCACACTCTCAAGAGTACAACATTTGTTTTAATATAAAAAAATTAGAATTTACCAGACTTCCTTTGAAGAATGGAAAAAGCAACCAGGTTTACAGTCTTCAACGCCATTCCGTTACAAAACGTTTTGTAAGAAGATTTTTAAATCTGGAGCTTACCTTTAAATCTGGCGTAAATGGCGAAAACTTAAAGCTGATTCACAATTTTGGCAGATAATTTGTTTGTATTTTGCTTGTTAAGTAAAAGGAAGTAGATTGAGAAATAAAAAAAGCTTTTAAATAATAGTAAAATGTATAAAATATATGATATACATTACAAGTCCTTCGATTGATAAATATTCGAATAACTCTGTGTAACGATTCGTAATAAGCTTTTGTAAGAAATACGCTTTAGTGAATTGAAGGATTGCATTTTTCACTGGAGATCACTTAAGTGTTGAAGATTAGTTATTTTTCCATATTTATTGCTTAACAATTATGAGTCCCAACAATATGTTCCTGACGACCCTTTCGTCGAATTGCTGTTTTGGTTAAAAATATTGTTTTCTATGTATACATTTTCCCATGTTTTATATTATACCAAATATCCAATCCAACCAAATCCAGCTCTGGATGAAATTCGGCTTCAAAAAATTAAAATTTTAAAGCTGTCATCGGCATAAAATAAAATTGTCTCATCAACAAAATAATCACCAACCCCAACCAACCACTTATCTCAGCAAATTCATCCAACAAAACCAAAGCCCCCAGCACAGTATAGCTTCTTGCGACTCTTTCCGAGCGACGAGCAACTCCATCCCCACATCCCGATCGGCATTCGACAAAAAGGGGTTGTCTAATAAGATCGGAACTTTGCCTCCACCTCCACCTGCCTGCATACCCGGAGGGGACGGATGAAAACAAAGTGCTTGGGGTGTTTTCGCGCGCGCGTTGCAATTAATTTGGTGCAACCGACGAACCACTTTTCCGCGTTCGTATCTGCAAAAGTTCGGGCTGAAAGATTCGTTCGTTTGCTTGTTGGTTGGTTGGTGTTGCTTTGCTGGAAAATCACGTCATCTTGGGTATAGTGTGGTTTAGTGTCTGGGATAACGATCTACGCTGGTGCATATTTTAGCAGGCAGCCTTGCAGTAAGTAAAGAAAGCGGTGGGCGGTTTGCTTTCGCGGTGTGGAACAGATTTATCGAGCTTATTCTGTCGCCTTTTCGTTGGTAGATTTCAAGCGGGCAAGAGATGGGTAAAAAACTGGGAGCCTTCTGGGTGGGTTCCGTTGTTGTAAGGCACGATAGATTTGTAGTGCTGTGCGATGAAGCGCCATTTTTGTTGACTCGCTACACAAGGTGCATAATGGCGTTGATTGAAGAGGGATGCTGTGTAGACAGTTGTTTTGTAATGTTGAAGGAATTCGGGGAAAGCTTCAGTAGCTGTACTTATCCAACAAGAAAATCATGGTTGACATGGAAGGTCTGGCTAACCACAAACTTTTTATTTTCTAATATTTATTCTCTAATAAATATATTAAAAAAAAAACATTGAGTGCTAATAATGGCTTTAAAATGGCGTAAATGAATATCATCAACAACAAACATTTCACGCGTTATCAATTGATAAGCCGTAACAGATAGGAATCACTTCCCAAGCACCCCGCCATATGACAGGTGCTTGAGGTTGTTTTCTAAATTGGGTGACGACCCTTACGCGCACATAAAACAGAAACCATTTTGTCGCACATAAAAACACACGCAATGTAGTACGTACGCACCCAAAAACACACGCACTCCGAACATCCGATGTTTTTTTTTTTCGATGGGAAAAGTTTCATTTTTCTTAATGACCCTTAGCCGACACGCCACCCAACACGGCCCAACGCAAGAACGACCGAAACAGCACAACAAACGGTTACATTAAATTAGGATTAGGAAAGGATACTGTTTTGGGGTTGTAGTAGAAAAAGGTTGTAGAAGCAGCGGATAAATATCAGCCGGAAACTGTCACGTGAAACGACGCATCGTCTGATTTGTTGGAGATGAGTGCCGTGTTTATTGTGCCGGGCGCGTAGAAAAAGGGGCTTTTTTTATTGTTTGAGATGACACGGGATGACCGAACAGATGGTGTATTTAGTAGTGCTCTGATTAAACAACCCTTGACCACCATTTTTGTAAATTTCAGCACCGACTTGGCGATCGTGCCTGTGAAGTCTTAGGCCGATGGGGGCGGTTTTGCTAAATGATTTTCGATGCTGAACCATCCCGACCCCAAGGACCTAAAGCACTCGTCCAGAAACACTCATTTAATCATGATTGGACTCATTTGGGGGCTCTCTCTGGTCTGGTCTGGTCAATCCCAACTAAAACCCCGGGAAATGTTTGTCCCAAAACGAGCCCAATAGCCGGCGGAAAAAGGTGCCCAGAACGGAACTGCGTAATGCGTTCTCCACTGCTGGAATGTCCTAGAAGCAATATAAAATGATTATGCCCGTTTCGGTTCAAAATGGTTCGAGGGGTTCCTTTGGGGCATTTATCCTCGAGAGAGGAGGAAGAAAAGGTTGATAATGACATGAGAGAAGGGAAAAAGGAACAGATACGACACGTGCTGCTGCGCCTCGATGTGATATCGTGCGCTTAATACTGTGGAGATGTTAGGTTGCTGCTATTGCTCCTGGACGCTATCAGCACAGTGAAGCACTCGATGCAAAGAAAAAAACAAGGCATGAAACATTACTCGTCTCATTATCTCACACCGGAAGGGCTGTGAAACTCGTGGGAATAATCAATAAACGTTCTGTTGTAATGCTCCTTTGCTTCCTTTGTGTGGAAAAGCTGACAGTGGCAATCGGAGAAAGAAATTGCGGTTTGCGAATTGAATCCTTCTCAAATTAAACCACGATACCGATTAGACAACCGAGCCCGTCCAAAGGGTTTACTGTTTGCTGTCGTAATATTTTAATGCCACTCGGACCACTGAAATCGGACACGTGACGTTTCGCTGCGCTGAACGAGGGTTTCCAATTCCGTACAACACTGCCAGACACCTGCTAAACACAACTTGGGTCGATATGTCATGCACCGAACACGAGGATAAGGATGGTACTTGGACAGAGAGTGTCTAATTGGAGCCGGGCGGGCACTTTCCCCAAACATGGTGGCCGAACAACTCGCAAACGATGGACGTCGAGAGCGAAACTGTTAGCATAACATTAGTGACCCGAACAAGTGTGCGAAGGTCTTAAACTTGTTGGTCCTGTGCTTTACAAAGTTCCGGACGGTGTGTGTTAACCCTGTCCGATTGGTACATAAATCACACTACTGCTGCAAGTGCAAACATTGCCATCGTTGTACAATTAATTCGATCGTTAATTAGGTGGAAATACTGTTTCGGATTCGCAACAGCAGAGCGCGTTACAGCGCGTCTAGGTTCAATGGTTCTGAAAGTGCCCGGTCGATCTGGTTGTGGACGTGACGTTCTGGAGTGGTAGTGACATGGGCAACCATGGCAGAACCTAGCCCACGTACTTTGGGGCAGCCTTGTTTGGAATTCATGGCGCAGCGCTCGGGAACTTCCGGTCGGTGCAATGTGGCGAATGATTGAGTCCATCGTATTCCGACTAATGCAAAAAGAAAGAAACATACTACATAATAAATTTACTACTCACGCCAGGCTGAGTTGCTTGATCGTCGCTAATAATTTGAAGCGGTTTTAGAACCTACTTCGATCTATACAGCTACGATACCGCATACTATACTTCATTAATCATGTTTGTTTTTAGGCTGTCCGTATCTTTCGTCAATATAATTGGTATCATTGGCATGTACCAAGTTAACTAAACTGGGGTTGGATAGGTTCTGCATAAAGATATGAATGAAGGATTATCATTCATCCACTAATCGTCTATTTTACAAGCTTAAGAAGCTCGTTTGGGAGTTTACATTTTACAGTATTATGGCGAATCGATGTAATCTATTAGGAACGAGAATTCATAGGTATATTATTTATCATTACTATTCATTTCTTATTTATTCAGCATCCTTTTTTTCCGTAGTTGTCTTCTGTTAATTCTCATTATTCATTCATTTTTTTAACTAACTTATTTTTTATCTATAAAGGATCTAAAAAACATAACGAAAGTATGAATACATTTGTTGATTGAGTAGATTTAGTGAATAAATTTCAGTTGAACGAAGCCGGGAGTATATAGAACTTATATAGCTCTAGTACTTACATACGCCCGTGAGACATGGACTTTGTCCAAAACTGACGAAACCCTCTTAGCCGCGTTCGAGAGGAAGATGCTCAGAAGGTTTTTTGGCCCCGTATGTGTGGAAGGACAATGGAGCCGCTACAATGATGAGCTCTGTGACTTGTACGGCGAACTTATCGTCGTACAGCGGATTAGACCAGCCTGAGCTCCGGTGGGCAGGTCACGTCATGAGAATGACTCCAGACGACCCTGTCCATAGAGCCATTTACGTCGTTCACATGGACAAGCGGAGGCGTGGTAGGCCAAAATTAACACGATGGCGCTCGACTGTAGGCGATTTAACAGACTCCTGCAGCAGGTCAAGACCTCGGAGCGCCGGATAACTCAAATTCATTTTTTTCATTTAACACCCAATGGAACACCAAAAATTTAGAATGTCAATAAAAAATGCATTTTGTTGGGAAAAAACGGGTAAATTGAATTGATAAGCATTGTAAAATTTTGCACCATTAAGATCAACTATTTTAGCCTGGTATGCTGACTTCAAACACGGCCATACAAGCACATGATCATGATGCCGTACATTCTAATTGGCAAAAGTTGATCATTGAAGCGTGAATGAGCGTACAAGTGTACTAAATGATATTGAATAATGAACTGGTGTATGATCAATGATTGATGAATTTCTTGAAGATAGCAGATAACTTGGATGCATCATTCTGAGACTGTTTAGAGCTCTTCATGTTCAATTTAAGTTTTATGAGTCTACGATGCATGATGCTCACTACTAGACACCGAAATTCATCATCTAAGAGGACATCAGTATTAATAAGCTGGTATCAGAAGATACCAAAAAAACTTGACCTTTAAACATTCAACAAACAGATAGATAACATGGAATTTGTATAAAAATCCCTTAAATAAGTAAATTTTTGATACATACACTATGAAGTGGGAATTTAAGTATAATCTTTTTGTATATTACGTAACAAAAAGTAGAGCTCCCCCTCCCCACTTCCCTATCAACGTTACGTAATAATTGAATGAGCCCGTATGTGGGGAAGAAACGTTTTATTTGACGAAAGGGACGCGCTTTTTTCGAAGTAATAGATTTTTTGATAATAAAGTGAGCAGTTAATGAAATTTTGAACAATTCATTGTGTCTTTTTGCTTATATTTTAATAAAAACATAATCAGGTGTAATACAAATAATTTACCAATAAAGGCTTGTGACGATCGTTTGAAAAAGCGAGAAACACAATAGATTTCCCCAGACACCTCTCTCCATCCATTCATTTAATGCTGACAACTCCGATCAATGTTTAACGTTTATGAACACAATGATCATTACTGGAAGGTGTATAAATCCTGTACACGCTTCATACACAATATTCCAAGGAGGAGATTGATTGAAGAGCACTCTAACAAACGCTTTATTTCCTTAAGCTACTGACTGGGTTTCCAAAACGTCACCCGAGAACACATAAACAAACAATGGTGTTGCTTCTTATAAGCACCATTCTACCACCGGGTACGTCAATCGTAAACAGTGAGCGTGCGAATGAGCTTTTCAATCATCCCCCACACACGCTTATCGTTGATCTATAAAGTCAATCAAGCGCCGGGTTTTGCGTTTAAATCCCTTCCCCCAGGGGTGCTGTTTCTGGAGCGTGGAGCGAGTGAGGGGATGCCGGATGACAGAAATGCCTGGCCTGCTTGGATATGTATTGTATCGAACCCCGGTTCATAGTTGACGCTCAATCAAACCACACAGAAAAGCAGAAAACCCACCATATTTATGCTGTGTATGGTGTGCCGGATCCATACCTGTACAGCTTGCTAGACACTGGCCGAGGAGGGAGTAATCTTGTGGAGGTGTTGAAATAACTTCATCATAATGTCAACCGAGCGGAGGTGCAGGAAAAGTTTGCATGGAAGGCAATCGGGTCGGGTGTGCCTGAACCGGGGAGACCCAACAGTTGTCTGCTAGAAGAAAGGTTTGGTACAAAAGCGCTACACATTAATATGGATGCCGTTTCGGTTATTCGGCTTGTTTTTGGGGAACCGTGGAACCGTGCTGCTTCTTTTGCGTCAAACGTCCCGACAGATTTAGACCGCTGTTACCGGCGAGAGTCGCTTGTTCATATAATTCTAGACAGTAAAAACCGAGACACCTTTCTCGTTGGGAGGTTAAGTGTACAAGGGGTGCCAGAATGGGCATTGTCGCGGAACACTCGAAAGTGCCATTTATTCTAAACGTTCCCACTTTACAGAAGCGATCCCATTTCATGGCCGCTCATCCTTTCGTGTGCTTGAAATTCGACTTGCTTTTGGTGTGTGCGAACACTAAGCGAAGTTTCACGTACAGGGTGTGGTAATGTAGTTGCTTTTATTTGACATTTTAGCATAAATTAACATGTACTGGTTCTGATGTGGTATTCTAGCACAAAAAAAGGTTCGGTTTGTTGAAAGAAATTACCATCCATCTCGAGTCCCACCAAAAGCACACCAGTTAGACGGTAAAATTCATTAACAGCATTTCACCGAACCAGATGCCCTGGGATCGTGGTCGAACTGTTTGTTATTTATTTGGCAGAACATTTGCCGTGGCTCAGTTTTACTGATTTCGTGCAAATTCTTCATTAATTTTACCACCGCTGGCGAAAATTTCGTTGAACATTCCAGGCGGTCTGCGCGCATTTACAGCACAGCTCGGACAACAGTTTGCCGGTAGTAAATCGATCAGCTTCCCCTACTCGGGAGTCACACGGGAGTCAACATCGGTTGGCTGTGTGTGAGGTGTGTAGTAAAGTTCCACCAAAATTAAGTTCCACCACTCGGCACATCCGGCACAATGATCGAATCGAGTGTTTGTTGAAGTGAACCTCACAGCCGAACGGCGCTCTCCGTAAATCACGGTAGCTCTCCTTTGGACTTTTGCTGGCAGTGTACGTTCCTTCCTCAACAGGTCGTTCTCACCGTTGGGACCAAGCCCATGAAAAATCCTTCACTGGGGTTTTCGCACTTTGCACAGAAGTTCAATTTTCCGCTTTATCAGAGCCCATTTCTTTCGCCACCGAAGAGAGCACAGAGCAACTGTTTATCTTTGCGAATCGGGCAGAAAGTGTTCGCGCTGCGGGAAAAAGTGTGTGTGGCATGAAATGATTGACTTTGAAATTCTTTCCTCCACAAAACCATTACCAAAAACTGCTTTTCTTTTTGGGGAAGATGAATGTTTGACTTGGGCAGCGAGATGATGGGTCGTGTGATAAGGTTGTTATAGTTTTGTACAAATTGAATTTCACGCCGGAAATTGGGAAAATATTTATGGGAATTTATGAACGATTTTGCTCGGTTGTGTTTAAAGAATGTTTGGTGTAGGAATACAATAAACACAGAATAATCAGGGAAATCAGGGGGAAAAGTACGATAAACATAAGCGTAATAATTGAATGAAGTGTTAAAATTTATTATACTTCAATTTTTCAAATATTTAACCATTTTTATCTCCTTAAATCCAGAGATCAACCGTACCTGACGGTGACATTCATTCTTTCTATAGGCACGGATTATGATGTTACATTCCATTTTTACGAGCGCTCTCCATTCACGGAGTGTAACGGGGAGCTCACAGATTAAAATGCGAGCACACACCTAGCAACCCTGGCACCACCGTGATACAGTTTTCCACCGATGAAGTCATAAATGGTCACATTCATCTCGGATGTACCAAACAACGAGCAAAAAAGAAAAAATATATACACGAACACATTAAACACAAGCACTTTAAAAAGGTAACGACGGATCGCTTCATCGCTTGCCGGTTCCCGGTCGTATTTTGTACCGGGGTGGATAGATTTTCTCAATCCCGTACGCGGTGGTGCTGTGAAAGGGGGAATGAAGCGCGATGGCGGGCAGCAGCAATTGCTTGATTAAGCGACAACCAGAGCGTAAAAAGGATAACATAATCGTAAATGAGCTTTACACATTACGGGCAGTGCAGTGGCGGAAGTAACCGAGCAGTTAATGGGTATCCTGTCGCCGAGCTGTCTAATTTGAACGCATCCCAATGGCGATGGGGTTTGGTTTTCTGCGCTGATGGCAATGGAGAGCAATAAATTTTTGTGGCAAAAATAAGCATAAATAGTGCAATTCTTTCAAAAATGTTATAAAAATATTGTGTTATAAAACTTTTGAGTTGCATAATAGTTTTTCGAATAATGATCATGGTATCGAATTAATGCGATCATGGCTTTAAATTTATGACAGTGTTGGAAACAATGGAAAATTTACGACCTCGAGTGCAGGAAAAAAGAAAATTAAGCGTGCAGTTCAATGTCCCAGTTTTTTCTCTTCCAACAACCGACATCGCTGTGACAAGCTTGCTCGCACGTTACAACTTTTTTACACGCCGCGTACGACGGAAACCGGAGACAGCACAAAAGAACAGGAAAACAGAAACGACGAACAAACATGTCTGTCCCATTTCTGCCATTACAGCCAACCGAACCGAATCTTTTTCCGCTGACCTGATTCGGCTGGACAAGGGAAGAATGCGAACATAAATGGGTATGTTTCGTAATAAAATGGTCCATAACTGAGTCCACGCGAAGTTACGGATTGGTACCACCAGGGCAGTTGAACTATTTTGTTTTGGGTTGTTTTTATGTCGGCGCTCCATCGAGCAGAGATCCATCTTCCGAGCGTTGCGTAAAGAGTAAAAAGGACACTCTAACTTTCCTTTATTTTGCTTGAGCCCAGCACCAGAAACATGATGTCGAGTCGAAAACGAATATCGAAACGAATACTGCCCGAATCGAGGATCTTCCGATGAGTTATTTATACGATCTGCATGGGACATGCTTCGAGCAGCAAACGTGAAGAATGTTTCCGATTGACCGGTACGATTGCCCTGGTGCCAATCACGGGAAAAGGGAAGAAAAGGTATTATATTCTTTTTCTGAAATTCTTTCTCACATACTTCAGTTGAGGTTTCACTGAGGTTTTAAGGTGAAACACAGATAGATCACTTTTAGTAACATCTGTTACATTCTGTAACCGCACGTGTCGCATTATTGGCTACATGTAAATTGTTTAATGAAATATAAAACCTGACAGTGTTCTATAATTAGAAATAATCTTTCAGAAACAAAGAGAAGATGTGTGAAATTGTCCTGGAACTCCATCACATCGCAGAGGAAACTATTATAAATGAGTTAGAAAATAATTTAAATGTGACAGTATGGTAGGAAGCTATTCGAAATATTAACCATGAGCGCTCGCACACTTTAAATCAAAGCATTATTTTAACAACTGTCCTACTACCAGGAAAAACAATATTTAATAATATAAAATAAATTAATATCACAGTCAAATGTTGATCGTTTAAGAGTTTTGTATACAATCTGGATAAATTTACAGATTTACGCATAGAGCAGAATACTACGAAAGATGCGATACGCAGTTACGCGGTTCTCTTTTACTTAATTCTTGGAACCACAACCCTCGACCGGCAACATAGCAATCGGTGGAATTTTATCCATTGTCGGATATGTATTGTAGAAATATAACAATTTTCAACGAAATAATGCAGCAATCCTCAGCAGTTCCACAACAAATTCCTGTGTATCGGGGGAAAAAATTGAAAGTACAAAGATGGTTTATCGAGAAATTCAGAGTTGGCAGACTGAACCAGCAGTTCGCAGGAATCAGCCTTAGTATCGTTGTGAAAAGCAAAACAGGTATCGTTGTAAATTCCATCAAAAAGACAAATCAATTGTGTGGATTTGTGGCTCAAAATAGTATTGCAAGGTTTGAAAAAAATGCAAGATGACAGTTGTAAATAGTTTGATTCAAAGCATGCCTGCAATTCATTGAAAAGATGCAAAAATAGCTAAAAACTAAATTAATATAAACAAAAATAGTGAAATAAATTTGAACATTTTTAGTTAATAAAATTCTGTTATTGCGTTTCACACTGATAAAACATTATTATAGTACAATAACATAATATTGAAAATATATTCTTTAATTTAAGCTTTAATTCAATACGAAAACTTGAACAGCGGAATGATTTTCCTACTCAATTAATAACTTTAACTGTTTCTCCAATCAACGCTCATCTTCAATCGGGTATTACGGGTATATATTCCCGAAAGCTCATTTTACTCTCGTGGCCTTCAAATTGGAATATCAAATTCCAAAGCATGAAACGACAGAAAACATTTAATCCTTCTCCGAATCAATGCTTCGATCGATCGATCTTTATCAATTGTATTGTTGTGAAATTTATTCCGGATTAATACGATTTCTCCTATTAATGTAGAGAATCCAGTGTTCCAGCAAAGCAGTTTGAGTACATCCGAACGGATTTACCATTATTTTGTCTTCTACTATGCTTTCGTTTTCCATCATTTGTCATTTGGGAAGCGAGTTCAGAGTGCACATAAATAAAATGGAAATTTGAATCCCTTGCCCGGTGCGCCTGTATGAAGGAGAACTGAACCGCACTGGTAGAGTTCCTTGGAGAGTGCAATTCGAAATTTTTGCAGCGAAAAAAAAGGAAAGGAAAAACAGCACCGGCAGAATAATCGCCAGGACTACCCGGGAAATGGCATTAGCAACGGCAAAAGTGATAGCATTTCGCTACGTTTCTGCGGTAATTGCAAGATGATCCATCACAAAATTTGAGTGTCTGGTCTAGGTTTTTTTTTCTCTTCGGTTCCCAAGAGCATACAGAGCTCAACATTATACGGGCTGGTCAATCAACGCGCACAGGTCGTCAGCATGCTTTCCTAGTCGTCATGAAGGCCCGTGTGGACGTTCCGAAAGGCACCCCGTGAGCTTGCAGCCTGAACCTTGAAGCCGTCGTAGCCTTTTACGAGCGGTTCATCATCAATCCCTAATTGTATCGTCGTCGGTAGCGAAAAGCTCTAGCAAAATGCTCAGCTCATTATTTTTTATACAGCCCCCAAAAGCGAAACACTGTCCTCCCTGGCAGGCGTGTGCTTGATGCAGATAGTACGAGTTGTACTGATTTTGCGCAAAAAAAGGGGTCCCTTTTGTGGGGTCTTCGTTCGCGAACGAAACGCGCGTCTGCTCAATTAGCATCCAACCCAATTTGGGACTTGCCTCGTCGATGAACAAACAAATTTAACCAGATGGAGCGTTGGTGTCGGGATAGATGAATGAGCTAACGCATACTGCGCTATGGCTCTAATAAACTTTAATTTTTCTGTGTAATTTGCGAACAAAGTGACCATACGAAAGTTTCAGATGTGTGACCACTTTTTTCCAAGGTAAATGATGCCGATGCCGTTTCAGGAAGTACAGTTTTGTCAAGTGGAAATATTTTGTTATTAACTATAAAAAACAGTAAAAACTGTTAACAAATTTTGGATTTTTTTTGTTATTTAGCATTACTTTAAATCATACTGAGTTTATCAAAATTTTTAAGAGGTTGTTGAAAAATAATTGAAATTAAATACATATTAGAAAGCAACTATTAGAATACACTCTCATTACACCTTGATGTTGATTGAGTTTGAGTTACGAAAATCACTCTCAAAGTTAATTTTCTTTTTGAGCATCTCGATGTGATTAATTCCTTTAAAATATAAAACCATAAATTGTGTTTGAAACTTTTTTCTCAAGCATCGGCACAATAAATAAACACATTTTGTAATATTCAAAACATGGTAAGAAACAAACAATTATCAGTGAACGGCGACCAGATTCATCATTCTTCCAAAAAAAAAAAACAACGCCATTTCCTTTCGAGAATTGTATAAATACCGTTTGGAGCGCTAAAATGCTTTCCGGCTGGAAAAATTATTGCCCAGAAAGTCGCTCAAGCATCAAAGCATAATTCATTATTCATAATACCTTAATCGGGCGTCACAGTTGATGGATTAGAACGCTACGAAACTCCATTAACCTGGAGTGTGACGATGAATAAAGCAACTGGTACTGGCTGCAAATAGCATTCTAACTGTTAGGCGATGGGGGGAAGGGAATGCTATTTTAAACGATCACACCACCAACTTCATGCCAATCAGTTTCAATTTGTTGTGCGCGATCGTCCGCTCATCCGTACCCACTCCCCCCCATAAATCCACTTATTAAACGCGGCGAGGTGGCTTAAAGCGTGGGGCGAGGTGATAAATAAAATACGATTGCTGAGCTTTCGTACGAATGGCGCCCAAAAGCAAACGAACGATCCGGCCCGGTGACCATGCAACAATGAAGATAAACAGCCTCGTACGAAGCTGTTCGTCCACTGGTACGGGCCACCACACGCACATCGATGGAATGGCCGAGCTTGAGATTAATCTGGAAGTTGTACAAATGCCCCACACGAAAGTTTTGTCCTTTCTGTTTTTTTTTGTTCGCTTCCTAATGTGTTCGTTGGGTCGCGATGTGAGTGGCAAAGTGCGTGAGAGATGCATTAAAAATGAGCCCAATTTAAAGACAATTTGCAGAAATTTACTCACGCCGGTCGGATAGACTATGATGGATGTGGGTCACTTCGCACGATTGCGTCTTATAAGACTGGAAATCTTTCTTAACGTACCTGGAAATAAAGGAAAGAGAATAAATGTTAGAAAGTGGTTGACCAACTGTTGGTTTTGTTTGTTCAATAAATATCAAAACTCTCTTTGCTGAAATATATTAAGAACGTTTCTCCTGGAAGGGACACTTTAAATATTCTTCTTTTCATAAACTAAATAAAGATTTTTGCTCCGAAGCTGCTACCAACTCCTCTGGTCGGCTCCGGTAAAACACTTTTTATTTTATTTTCTCAAAGCTTTAGACTTATGGAATACAGGCAGTCCCCGAGGTACGCTATTACAGCGGACCGCTATAATCCGGGAAAAATCCGCATAATTCGAATTTCCGCGTAAGTCGAATCCTGGTGCAATTTCGTTTATACTTCAAAGTCAGCGAGTCGCCTTCCTCCTTTGGACTTAATTTTTTCACCAAATCAGGAGGCTTTTTATAAGAAAACATTAAAATGAATTGTGCTTTTAACTAGCTCAGCTATCAAATTTCCAAAAACCGCGTATCTCCGATTCCGCGTATAAGGGGAACCGCGTATCTCGGGGACTGTCTGTATATGGTGGAGGAATATTTGGTTTGGCCAAGTATTTTTATATATAATATAGAATATTTGGTTTGGCCAAGGCCACGAATTTTTATTCAACGTTCGAATCCTTTTTTTTTAATAGCATCGTTTTCTAATTGGTGGTTTAGATCAGTGAACTGAATTCTTGAGATTTTTAAAAAGAATTTCAAACCATTTAGTATAGGAAGACAGCTTAGTTAGTTTACTGTACCAAATGCAAATAAGAAAGTGGATAAATGGTTGTTAAAGCCTTCGAATTTGAATTACATTTATTTTAATTGTTGTTGTTATTGAACATATTAAGAGCAAGAAAAGAATTCCACTGTATAACTGTCAAATATAAACGGATTCGCTCTTGGATACAGGATAATTCAAGATACGATTTAAAAAATTATGATTTCATTGTTTAGTTTTGAATTTCTAAATTTGTTAACAAAACTCTACAATGGTTTTATAACAAAATGTTAGTAATATAGTTTACTACAAGCGCTTCCAAATATGCTTATAATGCAATACTTGTTATGTAAGAAATTTTTAAATTTTCTTCTATATTAAACCTTAACTACAAGCACTGTTTCGTAAAAGTTTAGCAAATCCAATATTAGTATAAATTGTTTTGATTTTTTTTTCAATATTTCCCTTTAAAAATAATCAAATTGCAATATCACTGAAGTTTTGGCAGCGCAGCTTATTCAATCTCGGTACTTTTACTGGTTTGAACAAAGGTTTTATGGCATCCCATGGAAGCAATCGAGATGGGCTAACGATATTTCATTCGTTAATCTCTTCGCCTGTGGTTTACCGAATCCACGGTGAAGCCAGCATGCGAGCGCAGCAACAGGAAATGGAAAACGAAACCGCTTGAGGGGTCCCAATTTGATGGACTCATTGTATCCCCAGGAAAGGGATTTAAAAGGTGTACGTGAATTAATTGCTGCTGCATGGGAAATAAATCTTGCAGGATAAATCGAGGATTCGGAGACTTGTGCTGCAGCACCATGCATAACGATAATTATTAACCATTGGTTGCTTTGTTCCAAAATGGAAAGAAATTCTTTCACCCATTAGACACACAAACAAAATGGACAAATCAATTTGCATTTGCAAAACCAAGGTACCGCGTTCGCCCATCCAGGACACGGTAATGAAGTTCTATTTTTAGACCAATCCCGATCGATCGTTATTCCATCGAGACAACGTGCTGTGTCAAACTGTCATGTCTGAGTGAGGTCTGAACACACCGATGACTACGCAATTCTATGACAACTTCACTCCGAAAAAGAAACATCACCGAACCGAACCGGACAATTTTGTTCCATGTTTTCCCCCCGTTTCACCCCGCTGTATTTTAATGATGAGCCTGGAAGGTGACAAATGTCAGCTTCATTCGCCATCTTTTGCCGATGGCGCTTCGCGGGGTGCTGGGGATTCACCAGGGATTGCGCGAGCCCAGGACGAATCCCGTTTTGCAAAATCTGTTCCGTAAAGGCAAGCTGTCCAAAAAACCTGGGAATGGAACAAATCCTTCGCTCCCCTTCCCTCCCCAGTGCGTCGTAAAACTTCATTTGCATATATTTCGGGGAGACGCGACGGCCGCGAACCGGTCTTGGGAGCGCGATGAGCGTTCTTGTGGTTCTTGATGCCGGCCCGCTTCACGGTAGGCAGTTCACGATCACGGAACGTTCTTTTCCACTGGAAACGTTGTTTTTGGAGCTTGTTCTGTGGTCGTGTTGCTTTCGTTTGGAAGCGGTTCTATCTTTTCAGTCAGTCAGTGGCTCTCGTTTTTTTTTTTGTGACAAGCTTGACGCAACCGGTTCTTTAGCATTTTGCATAAACTTTAGCCCGGTCTACCGGCATCGACCGACAGCAGTGGAGCGAAATCAAATTGTGCTGAATTTGGGAAAAGATTTTTGCCTGCATTTTTGTTTGATATTTTGGTGCGCGGATGGAAAGTAAGTTGGAATAATAAAGAGTGCGAGCGGGCAAGTTTTTTTTGTGCGAGCTGCACTTTACCTCAACAAACGGTGCGGCACCTGTCTGGTGGTGCAGAATGCAGCCTCGTTTACCTTGAAATCCAAATTGCCCGATCCGTGTGCCTTCGCATTGCGCATTTGCGTGGCATTCGTGTGGTCAGTGTGCTGGTTTGTGCAGCGAGTTGCGAGTGCGGTTGCTGCAACCGGTTGTGGCAGCAAAAAGGGATTGTCAATATTATGGCAACATCCCGCTGATCGACCGCTTCATGAGTTCATTAGGGTGAGTAGTTCATTTGGAACATGCGAAAGACAAATAAGTGACATCCCGCGTGTGATTAACCTGCGAATAGGAACAATCGCCCTTTTAAGAAGGGCATCTTGCAATTGACAAGGGTTCTCTCATTAACTTTGTGACAGTTTAATCCGCACCAGTTTGGGATGAAGATCCCAGGAAGGAGATCAACTGTCGCAATCGAAACGGCTTCTATCTGCTCGACAGAACATTCGACGCTGTTCTTACATTCGAAGCCGAAAAACAAAATGGAAAACAGATACTTTTACTGCAGCCTAGGTAACAAGCTCGAGTGGAAAATCAAAAAAGGCTCAATCAAGGCCGACTCGAACCGGACTAATTGGACTCGGCCGTAAAACCGTCGAACCGGTTCTGGGGCGCTTCTCGAACCGCGCGATCAGCCCGTAGTTGTGTCGTAATTATTTAACGACTTTCTCAAACCTATCGGCACGGACCAATGGAACGAGCATAAACAGCCGGGCTGCAATAAATTTGCACTTCAAATCGGTCCAAGCATTTGGGGGTGGGTGCTGGCGATATTGACGCAGACGAACGTATCCCTTAGAATGTTTACGAGTGGATCCCTCTTAGACAACAGCAGCAGCAGTTTTGACAGCGGTTTTGAGGGAGAGACTTTGTAGCAGAGCATTAATCGCAGATAAGCCATTAAAAAGTAGAAAAGTGCACTTGCAATAGCACTTGGTGTTGGACGGTGTGCGATTCCAATAAAATTGAAAGCAAGGTCTGGATATTGTGAAGAATGGTGTGGGGCGAGAGAAATAGGACGATAGTAAAAGTTGTAAGCTAGACATAAAATCCTTTCACCTCGATGATCAGTTGTACCGCACTGTAGATTTTTATCAGACACCCTGTACACATTATAAAACTGTAACAGGAATCTCAGGCCTATGGTACTTAAGTACAGTTACGTACATACAAATAAGCAAATTAGTTAAATTATTTGCACTAGTTAGGACTAGATCTTTCAGTCAGGAAGAGGAATAGACAGAAGAAGAAAAAGAGGAATATAAAAATAACAATATGCAATTGTAAACATTACTACACTTATTATTTAGAATACTGCTAAAATAAAGGGTGTCCCCGAAAGTATAAGCACGATTTAAAAGTTAGACAAAAAAACTGTTCTAGAAACCTAATGATTATTTGATAAATAGAATTGGTGAAGTGTTCTGTACAATTTCCAAAAAAAAAAAAAAAATGTAATCGTATGCCAATGATCGCACTTTTGATCTGACGCCTCCCATCAGGCTCAGCACAGACTTGTCCCGAACGATTTTCGACACTTTCTTCCAGTCTTTTTGAAAACTGTCGATGTCCTCCGCAGCTTTAAAATGCTTTCTCAATTGTGCCATGGTTAGCGTCCAAAATATCTCAATCGTTCTGGCTTCAGGGCAGATCGGGGGATTCATTTCCTTCGGCAAGTACCGTACCGTCATACTGTGCGATCGTGCCTTTGGCATAGTGGACAGAGGCCAAACCTGGCCAAAACAACACTGGCCCAGCATGTTTTCGTTTCATGATCAGCAAACGTCGATTCAAACACTCCCGGATTTTGGAATCGGTCCTGGTCGTCTCCGTTGTCACAAACGGTTCGGACATCATACCGCATTCGCAAATGGTTTGCCACACCATCGCCTTTTTTCCGATTTTTTGGGGAAAAATAGATTTGTCTAGCTAGCTAGTAGTTCTGAATGTAAACAATCAAGCATATTAAGAATCAGCAGTTTTACGTCATCCGTTTACTAGATACGTCATTTAGAAATCGTGCTTATACTTTCGGGGACACCCTTTATGTTTAAGCATTTTCTTGGAAATAGAAATCGCTGGTAAACTATGTGCTGATTTCAGCAAAAAGGGGACATTTTTTGCAATACGGTTAAAGCTGTCTAATTTGGTCGTGTAATAAAACTAATCATTGCAGCACATAATACATAGTTCTTGTTATAGGAATTAAGATATTGGGAGATAAAGGTTAAGATCTTGCTAGTGCATCTTGCATCTTGAGTAGGTTGCAACATCACCTTTGTTAGGAACGGCCGGGTCGTAATGTCAAAAAATTGAATTAAACTAATTTTAAACCTAATTTAAAAGCTTCCAAACAGTGTACCTTTTACGTTGCTCTTTACGTCAAATTGTCCATTTCCTTTCCCAATTATTATATTTTTATAACAACCTTTGCGGCGATGATGATGCTCAGAACTTCCCGGTGCACGTTTTTACAGACAACAAACCGAGTAACCGGTGCAAGAACCGGGCATCATCCAATCAAGCCTGAAGGCTTCCGCGAGTCTGCCGAGTATTCCATTGAATCCGGAAGTGAGACATTTATTTGAAGGAGCAGGTGCAAAACCGCATCAAGATGATGCACTTTGCCGCGTTGGGCGCGTCTCGAATGGAATGGAATTTGACGTCCCGAGGGTGTTCCGTTTCTCCTGCCCGCGATCACCCAGCACAGCATAGAACCAGCGAAGGCTTTCTTAACTAGAGACCTTATATATACGCGTTGGGTCGTTCGTTTTTTGTGTGTCATGTGTGTTTGAAATGGCACTATGCTGCTGTGGTTTCGTTAGCAAAAGTGCGCAACGTAAAAAGAGCTACAGCTGAATAGAGCAGCAAGGGAGCAAAAAGAGTATCGAAGAAAAGGAATCGAACGGAAAGACTCCGCTTCGTAATCCTTTCATCGGTGTGTACTGGTGTGCACCTGCCTCACACGGAGCATCGGCATACACAGCTGTAGCCACGGGTTTCGATTAACGAAGGTAAACCTTTTGCCGCACGAAGCAAGTTCAATACACATTCCTCGCTTTTTTGCCTGTTGCGATAAAAATGATCAACTTTTGTGTTGGAAGCAAGCAGCGGGTTTGTATGTTTCCCCGTGCCGCTTTGTCATGCCGCGTGCGCGATGCCGATTTAGGTAAGCGGAAAAAATATGAAGAATTGCAACGACATAAAGCATCTTCCCCGGCCTGTCGAGTTGAAAAAAGCGAACGGAAATGAAGGACACTTTGCAGGAGGAATTCCAATTTCCGTCGCTGTTTACTTGTGAGCATCCTTGGTTGGGAGGGGTGCTGCAGATGCAATCTTCCAGGGATGTATGTGGCAACGTTTCATGTTTTCAGCTGCCCGGCTTGCATTGATGTCTGTCCATTTCCATTTCCGTGCTGTTTGCAGCCTTCAACGGACGGCAGGTGCTTTTGCAAATTGCAACAAATATCTTAAGGGCTTTTAACTAATTTGTGCAAAGCTGGGTGCACTCGGGTAATAGAACGAGCATGTAAATAACGAAAGGTTATTTGCCGAAAGATTGTCGCTGCTAGAAAAAATCATCTGAATGCATACTTAAGTAGCTTTTGCGTAAGAGATCCCCATTCATTCGCTTCATGTTGCAAATACGACAAGCATTGCACCATCGCATCGCACATAAAACATGGAAGCAACAAGTGTTTACTTTTTACAATAAATTGTCAATATCAGCTGTAAAACTCGAGGTGCAGTTGTATATATCATATTGCATTACTCACGGCTCCATGTAACAGAAGAACCTTCCTCCACTTCTCTCATGTTGTTGCAAATGTTGTCGAATTTATTTCGAAGGGTTTCGGAGCAACACGAACAAGGTATACATACAGCAGGTATATTGTTTGCATAGCTCAACAGATTAGACCTCTCGAAATCACTAACATTGAGTCGGTGTTTGATTCGTGCAATTTTATGCAGCTTCTTGTTCAGATGAATTCACCAGAACCTCGGAAATCTCACAAGTAAACTTAGATTGTTCTTTTATGTTTATTGTATGTGTTTATTGTACTATGTATAGTGATATTATAGAACATTGGGACTTGTTTTTTCATTATTTTTACTTTACTTCCAATGTCTTTTATGTATGACGATGAGCTCGGGAGGTTCATTCAATCTCACCTCAGGTATCCCTGCGTCCTTGGTTTCACAGGCTCCCGGTAGGTCGTGCGTTCATTCGTATGATGTCTAGACTTATGTCGAACCATTATGCAATGAATGCGCACCTTCAACGTATAGGTATGTCCGACTCCAAGGTTTGTAGCTGTAGTGTTGGATTCCATGACATCGACCACATCGCTCGGTCATGTGGGGAATTCGATGCAGCAAGACCCGGACTTCTAACAGCCGTTCGGGCTTCAGGAAGATCCCCTACTGTGCCAATTCGCGACATTCTGGGTCAGAAGGACTACGTGTACGCGCGGATTCTGTTCGACTTCCCCAAAAGAGATCGGAATCACTCTATGATCCCCCCCCCCCCCCCCCTCCCCATCGGTAGTAAGCACTATCGTTTGTTTTGTTTTTATTTGTTCTTCCTTTTGTTTAGTCCTTGTCACAGATGCTTGTCCCTCGTTTCTGTTGTCATTACTGTTATATGTTCAATTGCTGTTTTCGAGGATACACTAGGGAGGCTTTGACAGTCGCACCTATATAGGTTGGTACAGACGCTACCATCACGCAGTAATAAATACAAAATAAAAGTATTTATAAGGGACATCAGCCTTCACGGATGTCAACGAATGAAAGGCCCCCAATATCCTGACTGGCAAGCTGGTCACGATGCCGATCATATGAGCTCATCTTTCAAGCTCATCTCACCGACCAAAGGACACCGCGACGGCCTATCTGAATATCGGAATGAACTGAAAATAAAGCCCACAGAAAAAGGAGGACACGACGACTCCAAAACGATGCAGCTACTCCTAAGGTGCATCGCAATGGTGAGAGAAGGAAATGTCCCACACCTCTTATTGTTGAACTACTTAATATTAAACGTAGTCTAATAGATATACGGCCTGGTCGTTCTACCGATAATAAAAAAAGTGTCTTCTATGTAGAAAATTGTGCCTTTTTGTCCCAAAATAGTCTGAAGTTCATTTATTACATAAATGTACTAGCAATAGCACGTTGATCAGATGCGTTATCCAGGCATCATGTTGAACAATAAATGGACTTTAAGACATACTTGGATGGTTTCCTCTCATAGCTTAATATCTCTGCAATCCAATGCAATTATTCAGCTGAGACATTGCAGAAAAATGCCGTGAGAAAAACAACTAAGTAACAGGTGGGCTGATAATTGTTTGGCCTTCGTTCATTGACCTAATTCAACATACGTCCCTTCAAGGGTGTTACACCGATTATAGCCGGCTGTTGTTTTTCGTCAAATGTGAGCTCACGCGGCAGCCATTTTGCACAGAGCTTTCTCATATCCAAATACTCGTGAACGATATGTCCAACACGTTCCTTAGACATCTTTAGGGTGTCAGCTATTTCGATCAACTTCACATTACGGTTGTTTTTAATACTTTTGTTAATGTTTTTAATGTTTTCCTTAGTAACCACCTTTTTTGGGCGTCCACTGTGTTCACTATCTTCAGTGCTCATTTTACCACATTTAAATTTAGCATACCAATATCTGATGGTTGATTTTGGTAGAGCAGTGTTCAAAGACTCTTCATCAAACCAATTTTTGGCTTCGACTGTATTTTTCCCCTTCAAAAACCAATGGTTTATCATAACGCGAAATTCATTCTTTTCCATGATTACTCAAAGTACAATAACTGCGTCACACATATTGCTCTAGCCTACTAGATTATTGTCAGCGTGCTATCAAATTTTGACAGAACGCGCTTGAAGGTTGGTACAAACTAAAAATTATATGGATTTAAATCTACTAGCGCGATCTATGTGTTAGGCCTAGCAATTTTCAGCCGACCTGCAATTTTTTTTTTATTCAGGAACGACCAGGCCGTATTGCTAGCCGACCCTTAATTATTGATTTCAAATTAATAGTAAGTAATATCCTTCGACAAGAAGGAGCCCCGAAGTGCCTTTTAACTTCCGATATTGGTAAATCGATTTTAGAACTAACAGTATCATGCAAGCTCATACACTATTATTTAACACCTTTTACACCACAGCAGAGCTAAAATGTTGACCCACGACTGCAAACAAATGAACAAATACCTGTTATTCCCTGTAAAGGATCTTTCCAACTGCTTTCTAAGCGACACATTTGGTAGCATATCCGGATGTGGGTAATTTTAACGACAGGTTTTTACCTTCCAAACTGGGTTCGAAATGTGTAATGGAAACCGCTCCAGCGCCAGCGAACCAGTCACCGGGATACACAGTCAGTGGAAGCACTCACCGAATGCACCTTACCGTGAGCAGTGGCAATTGCAGTTTGGTAATTCAGTGGTGAACTATCCACCGTATATTGATGCGATAGAGCATCCCAATGCTACCATTGCATGACTTCATCCGGAGCCGAAAACATTCGATAAGTAGCAACCGGATGGTGGCTTCGTCAGCAGCTCGTAAGCTTGTTTGCTATTTTAATGTTCTCGTTGCGGAGTGCGCTTTGTGGTGAAACACATTTTCTTCCTCGCCTCACCTCAGGCGGACCCACCGGGAGGTACGCGGATCGGGTGAAAAGCGTACGATGTAAATTAAACGGCAAACAAAATGTCAAATTAGTTTCAGTGTCGGGATGGGTACGGTTGCATTAAGTCGAAGCGCCCAGCGTATGTTTTCCCTTTTTTTTGTTTGATGCTGCTGTTGTTGTTATTGCTTGCCACCGCTCGAACGAAAGAAAACGCTCGACAATGTGTCTTGTTCCCCATTATGGTGTTAGATTTCCACTCTGCCTTGGAATTTCACATTCGCGCAGAAACGAGTTTTCACTTGAGGTGAGCAAGAGCTAAACCGGCGGCTAGGAGCACATCTGGTACGGCGGCCGACAGTACCACGCCACGGAAGGAAGCTGCCGTCGTCGTTAGTGTTCCCTCCCTCCACCAAGCGTGTGTGTGTGTGGATGAGCGGAAACTAAGTGAGTTTAAGGCATAAACTTCTTCGCTTTATGGCATGTTGTTTTGATATTTTTTCCTCAAAGCCCCACCAGCCGGAACCGACGAGTTCCAGCCGGAAGTCCCGTGTGCTGTGCGGGTGTTTTTTTTTGTTTCGTCCAACCATTGAAGGAAAACAATTTCCAACCTCCAAAAGCCTAACAGGTGGTAAACTTGTCAATTCTACGAGATTGCAGGGCGTTGTTTCGCCCAGTAGTTCGCCCGGTGTTGCTCGGTGGGAAATTCATTGTCAGTTTTGTGCTAGTTTTACATTTGATGCGATGAGCTGTTTGTGTTGCGGTGAAAAGCTCACCGCCCGAACGCGGCCGGAGATGTTTTATGAATGGCTTCATTTTTCGGGTGTAGTGATTGCTCAGCTCAGGGAAGCTTTCAAGGAAATCGTTTGCGGTTTCCTAGGGGCGCTGAAATGCGGGCGGTGGTACATAAATAAGAAGTTTTTATAGCTTTTAATGCGTTGTGCAATATTTTCAAATATTATGGAAGTTTTATGGGTGAGAAAATTGAGATCCGTGCTTTCGGTGGTATATTTTTAGACTATATAGCTCGTTTTATTTCGCTATCAACCGAGCTTTTGTAGCTTTTATCCTTCGCGAGCGATTGGCGGGTATTGAAGGCATTCCGAGTAAATTAAATTTTCACGGCTTTTTGCTCGTAAAGTACGAATTGTAGTAAAGTTATCTAACTCTCAGAAGTTTATTGGTCAGGAAATCAAACAGAGCAATTAAAAAAAAACACTATTGTTGGAATACAATACTGATGTATTCGCAATGATATTAAAAATCAATGATCTATTGCCTGGATAATGGGCACGATTCACATACTCACTGAGAGCTGTTACTATTAATTAACTTCGCGTCCATAATTACTAGTAAAAGGAAGTATCTTCGAAGTCTTTATTATTCATATTTTTCGTCACACAAAAGGAACCGCAATTATGTCCATTAAAGAAACATGGTGTTCGCAAACCGCATCGCCCAACAATCGTTAGGTATCGACTTATTTGGCGATCGCTGTCCAAAACTGTCCAATAAACTGTATGCCAAAAAAATAGCTCCCATCCCCTTGCGTCGATTGCAAGTAAGTTGACCGCATATGCATGAGCACGTGCGCGGAAGAAAATTGGTGCGCGGTGAAGAGTATTTTCCATCCCCATCGCTCAGTTGTAATTCACCAGGCAGGAAAACAAGTACACCATCATCATTTATTTGATTAATGGGTTTCGTTTTGAGTGGCCGTTAATAAGATGCCGGTTTGCCTGTTTGCTTGCCCAACCGACCATCGAACAAGAACGGCTCGATAGGGAGAAAGCCGAGGGGGTGTGCACCAAATGAGAGCTTCCATGCCAAATCGAATGCAATGGTTTTCTTTGGCCACTCTTGCGGCTTCCTTGGCTGGAGAGATAGTTTTTCTTTGTTATCGTCTGCCGGATAGTTTCAATGCGAGCAGCAGCATCCGTTTCTCCGGCGGCTGATGAATCGAATCGTCGGCAAGCAGGCAGTTGTTTAATTTTGCTTCATCGATCACGTACGCAAGCACGTGCGAAAATAAAGCGCTAGCAGCGTAAACGAAACAGCCCGCAATCGCACAAGGCTTGAGGCTTGAGAGGGTGATCATGAGCAAAGGTGTGGAAATTGATGAAATAAACCACCGAAATTGCTCATAAATCTGAACGGGCTCGTCGATTGCTTGTCTAAGCATTTTCACCGAGGAAAACAACATAAACATCGCGTAGGAAAAACACACACCCAATACGCGGAAGTAGCGGCCAAGGTCGCGTCACCGACAGCCGACGAATCGGGTAAAATGAGGGGGGCCTGTGCGGTGGATAAATAAATCTCGATTTGTTGTGGTTCGGCTGGTCTTATCTCACGGTCCCACATTCAGCCGCACCTGAGCGTGTAACGCCTTGGTGAGGGTTTTCCGCACACAGAGAATGAAAAGAAAGTGAAAGCATCATCAAACGTTCAAGTGCGTTCAGTGCAGCCCTCCCAGAGCCACCGTAAGTGGCGCGCCGTTCAATGAGCTGCCTGCCGGGTTTCGTTTTCTTTGCCACCGGGCCGCATCAGCGAGTACGAGCATCGCGGTTTAAGGGCACTCGCTGATTTCCGGCCGATAAAAAATGAAGTCTGCCGAGCGCGGAAGCGTACAAAGCATACACATCACAACACTACACGCTGATCTCTCCGATGACGCCACTTCCGAGGATGAGTTTCCACACCGCAGCGAATCGCTGTCAGTGACATCCGTCAGACTCGTCAAACGAACATTTGGAGCTTTCTATTTCGTGGATTGGTGGGAAGGTGGCAGGAACGCGCGCCAAACATGCTGGAGGACGTGATTTAATGATAGGAGACGTGAAAATGGCCATCGATAATGGAACAGCTTCATCACATCTTGAGCGGTGGCGTGTGGGCCGCTCGTTTCGCTGTCGGAGTATTTCCACACCGACAAACAGTAATGAATCAATAATTATTGAAATTGATAGACGCTTCTTCAACGTTGGAGAAGTTTTTTGTGCTTTTGATTTGACACACAATGTCATAAGGGAAGCGAAAATCGCCAAGTCACAGATATAAATATTTATAAGCGGTATTGTTGGATGTTAACAGCTTTACAACCGATGGTGCTAGAGAAAACTCGTGTAGAAATAATAGTGAAACGTGTGAAAAGAGGAAATGATATAAGTAAGGAAAAGACCATCATGATTGTAGAGAAAAGAAGAAAAATTGTTAATTAATTTAATTAATTAAAGTTATTTGCTATGTACGAAACTTTAGTAAGTAAAGAGTAATTAAAAAGATATATCAATTGAGAGTCTTAGTCGATACAACCATATTATTCTCTCAGTAAAGTCGCTGATGTCTAATATAAATCAATCACGTACATTAAATGAAAACATATTTTTTCTTTGAATGTTCAAATTGTTTACATTTTGCCTTTCAAAAACGTATCAACGTATCAGGGATCGATCAATGCCACTAAACCCAAGAATAAGTAATTTATTTCATAGTGTTAGAAAACTGTTGGGTTTTATAACCAGTTTAATGTAAAAAAAACTTTTTGTACTGGACACGATTATTCCGTGTGCCAAAAAATAGGTCTTTATTCTACTATTCGTCATATGTCAAAATAAGTACCTTAAAACCGTACTAAATGTCCCAGCATGGCATAGGACGCATTTAAAGACTGTAAAAACTGTAATATAAACACCATTCAACAATATCTAAAAAACGAATCTAGAATTACAACGCTAGGAATATAATGAACTCCAATTGATGAAATAAGATAACATTTAAAATATAACATCACCCCTACCCACATTCCCATAGCCTTTCCGGAAAATCCCTCATTTCTATTAAAAAATGATACCTAATTTCCAACATAATACCCAAAATAGATCTTTATATGTTGCAAAACGATAAATAAGATAGGTTAAGATTAGCTAGGATTAGAGCTATGAATAGGATTGGACTTGGATTTTGTTTTATTTCTTTATTATTATTTTTTCCCTACGTTTCCTTTAACCCAAAGCGGGTTTTTATATTCAAACTTTTTCCCCGCACAACTCCCGTCACAACGCCTAAACAGGTAACTAAAATCAACAACGAAAAGCTCAAAGATTTGTTACGAATAACGGGGAAAGACAGATTCGAACCCGTTACATAATTATCAAATAATGTGTACACTGTACTAATTAATTGTTGCAATCAAATATATTCTTCTTCTACTACTACTACTACTACTATTCGTCATTACAATCGTCGTTGGGGACCTTTTACTCACGGTGGTAGAATTCTCAACACATAGCAACTTGTATTAGTAATGCTTTACAAACAAGATCGTCTATATGTTGAACGTATAGACTGATAATGAAAATTCCAGAACTACAATATTCATTGCACATAACGACAACTACATTAGTCCTTCAACAAAAATTACTGGATAGAATTACCCTTACTATAATTTGAACGAAAAGAGTTTCATGAGCACGATCATAGATAACAGACGATCAGGTATTCGACTCCTATCGATGCATAGTAACAGAATCAGGAACTCTTAGGATTATCAGGAATATCTGAATACAATCTACTCGACCGATATCAGAGGATAGTCACTGCGAACAATAACAAATACTTCCAACCGGAGCTTTGTATTTTGCAAACCTTAAAAACTTTAAAACACTCCCTTATTCCCTTTGGAACTCCAATTTTTTTCCTCCATTGTGTGCAGTACTACCAGGAACGATAAGTTACTACCCTGTTTACAACTAACTCCCGGTTGGGAATTGCAGCCCGCGCCGGCCGGCTTCCCAATGTAAGTTCCCAACAATTTACTGGCCCGAAAGTTTACGCATCTCGTGTATCGCTCGCTCGAAATGAAAATAATTAAATACAATTTCGGAATCGGGCCCCATGGTTTTTATACAAATTGACCCAAATTATGCTGCCCTTTTTATGCTGTGTGTGTGTGTTACTTTTTTTCTTCTTCTTTAAATACCGCCACGGGTATTGGGCGGGAAATTGAAACTGAACTTTTCGGAACAGATCCGTGCCGGAAAAATGCAGACGTTACACGCTCATCATCATATATCCCACATATGGTCCGAGGCAATGGTCCGAGTGCGCAGGGAAATACAGATTCGACGTTTCTGGAGCAATTGAAGGTACGATATGGGCGAGATAGTGGCCGGTGGTAGACCAATGCAAGCAAAGGGTAGGGTTTTTCGTTTTTATTACCCCTTTAAGCAGGTGAAAACTGTGGCAGTGGAAACAAAAACTTTTCCACACACCCCACACGTAAGCAAGCATTTATTTTGTCCGAGTTTTAGTTTCGGGTTAAAATGTGTAACTAATCTAAACTGTGGAGAGATTACTTAAACCCTCCTTCGCTTCCAAGTGTGATGGATGGACGGTTGGATGGATGGATGTGATGGAAGCATATTAAAATTCAACACTACGAGCTCGTGTTGGGGGGTGGAATTCACAGCAAAGTTCGGCACGTGTTAGCCGAATGCGTTTGGGGATGAAATTTGATGACCCGGTTAGCTTGCACGGGGGGAGGCTTTATATGTGCTTAACCCACATGGTCGCATTGTTTTAGTAGGCTGTATGTTATGTTGTAAATTAAATCATAACGCTAATCTAACGTTTGGTAAAGTGATCCATACGCTTGGATAATTCGGCAGACCGCATGATGTGATGTTGCGTCACACACACACAGACACATTATCTAATCTACTTATCATCTAGTTTAATCACGTCAGGTGATTGCAAGTGGCTCAATTACTGACATGGTATTTACATTATGTCTAAAAAACGGATTAAATTTTAGTTTTTATAATTTTTTTTAAATTTCCTAGAGCAAACAAATTAAATTATATATTGAGGTCTAGAAATGATTTTGTTCAAAGTGTTCCGCACCCTCCTAAGCCCATCAGAACTACAAATTTTGGTGAAAGATGAAGTAATTTCTCAACATAATCAGGCTTTATTTTCATCGCGCCCAACGCGACACAAGTTTAAACAAGGTCTACAACTTTGCCACAAACTGTTACCCTAAACTAGACGAACTGAACCCCGGACCGGGTTAAGTGGTAACAGATTTGCTTGATCCATCTTCGGTTTGTTCCAGCTTTGCGCTGAATTATTAAAGAAACGTATTAAAGGATTACCGGTCTCCCCGAAATACATGGATTTCGTTCCACCATGATCGGTGTTTCGGCCCTTTACGGTACGGTTCACTACTTCCCCGAACGATATAATTTAAGGCAACAAGATCGTTCCAGTTCCCTTTTTGCTACGCGATAGCTGCCGAATCTGACGGGGAAAAACAAACAGAACAAAATGTTTGAAAAACCTAATTTTCCTAACCATTCGCTCGGACCGCGCTCGGATTCGGACGATGGATGCTAAAGGCCATTTTGACTCATGCTGACACTGGCACACCCCAATCCGCAGGGTTTGGATGGAAAACTGGTCGCTTTTTTTTTGTTATCTCCTCCTCAAAGTACGTCGAGAAAATTGCCAATGATCTGCAACTGATGGCCGCAGCTGGCCGCTCCTTTGTCGATGCCGCAAGGTGGGCAGCGTAGTGTACTTGGCGTTAAGGTTTTTTGTTTTGTTCTGGTTTTATTTTTAACACACTCACACAATTTTAAACGAGAATGAGCCTCGCGGGTATTGAAGCATAAAAGCAGCAAGCGTGAATAAGGTGGGATGAAAACTAGCTTTTCAACCATTTTTCGACAGGATTTTCTTACGATTTTGCCCAGCGAAACCGGGCGCCCCACCCGGCAATGGTCACCAACATAAAAACAGTCTCGATGGCGCAGGCAATCGAGGAAGCTCACAGGAAAGAAGGAAAACAAAAAGCGAACCAACCAACCGGTATCCGGCATCGGGAAACTAATCCTTATCATCATTATCTGGGCACGGGCAGTGAAGAAGCAGTCGCGGCAGAAGAAAGGAAAATAAACCTGTCCTGCCCCCTTATTTTCACAGCGCCGTTTGCGACATGAGGGCACAGCCTGTGTTGCGGTTTTGCTGCGTGCCTCGATTACAAAATCGTCTCGCCCATCGCTTCCTGATTGTTTCGTGCGTAATCGTGATGAGGATCCACGAGGCTTGGCAAACACGGGAGTGATTAGGTGGAAATTGAGTGCAGCAGCAGCAGCAGCAGCAGCTCAGCTTACCGGCCCAGCACGGTGATTGCTGTTGGGGCACAATTTTCAATCACAGCATTAAGCATTTGGAATTATTCGGGCGATGGCTTAACGAGCGGGCCATGAATGATCAAATCAGATCGCAACGTTAGTATAATAATCGAATAATATACGATGAGAATATGGTTGCCAACGGGTACCCCGAGTGTAGTAAATTTATATTGAAAGCAAATGTGTTTATTAAACGTTTTGAAGGTTAGGGATGTAAACGAAAATAAATCGTCACATGATGATGGCACATTAGCGGTTTCTTTGTAAAAGACCAAAACGACTTTACAGACAACTCATATCCGTTCCTCCGTTGTTCTTCCAAAGAGCTCTAAAGTCGCAGAGGATATCCCGTAAAGTTGTTTGACAGCTTAATACAAACTGTACTTTGTTCTGAGGAATATCTGTGGCTACTACATAAAATATTTAGCCAAGTCTTGTCTATGGCCCTGGCGTCCGGCAATTTGAATTTATTCCTCTAATTATTATGAAAACAAAAAACTAGTTATCTTTATTGCTAAGTATTTGATTTGATTTTGTCTCCTCATTGATTATGCAAGAGTTACTTGTAAGTGTAGTTCTAGTCAAATCCATAGCCCATTGTGATTGTTTTTTTTTAATATTTCCATGGGTATGAAAACAATATTGGGGGTATGAAATAATGCCTATAAATATATTTCAATCCATATGTTGATAGCAAATAATATATGAAATGTAGGAACTTCATACTATTTGTTAAAAATTAAGTTGCGTGGAGCTTTAGAGCTTTTTGGTTTACAAGGACAGTACCAATCATTTTGTTTGGTTGACCTTTTTCGTGGGAAAACTTAAAAAATCTTGAAATGTTTTGTAATATGCGTAAAGCATTCAATTATGCGAGTTTTGCTATGAGATCTAAGAATCATCATCATTCAACAGAGGTGAATGTCAGCCAATAGGTCCAAAGCCTCTATAAAAGGAACAAAAAAATCATTATTCGACCTATACTACTAGGCCGGTGATTTGTTTGAAACCGATGATGACCCATTAAGTAATTTATAGAATTTTGTGACTCGTGATATCGTTATTCGAAAGGTTACAAATTTTCGAAAATACTGTTAACTGTGAGGCGAATAAATAGGAAAGTTTTTAATTGTGAAAATCGCAATATTTACCGTCGAACATTATTTGCACAGGTTCGGCCTTAGTGGCATATTCCTAATCTTGGAAATTCTATTACGGCCGCAAAATGCCTAAATGACACTAAGCATGCTTAACATTCACCTTATGAATTAAACATATCACATAATATCGAGAATTTTAAGTTGCAGTCAGCTTAACTTGCAACAAATATTTCTATTCGTCAAAAAAACAAATTTTTACTAAAAAACCATACGGAAACAACACGTGAACATGCACTTGAAACTCAAGTTTGCTTTGCAATGTACCATGAATATATTTTGAAAATGAAATTTATCGTTAGCAGCATAAAACGATTTTTTTTTCATTTTGCCAGCTTCGAGAGCAAAGTGATTATTCCTTCTCATGCAAATTATGCTCCAAAGTTTATGGATGAACGAATCTCGGAATGTCGTTTTCCGCGAATTTTTTCCCTTTGTTCCGTGAAGCATTTTCCGTGTCCTGTATCCTACATGACAGGAAGCACAATTTTTCTGGTACAGTAATTATTAATACAGCACACCTTGACTGATTTACCCTAGTTATGGTAGAACAAACGGAACGAAGTAGGTTGTTTTTCCCTTCCGACCAAGCGCATCGTTTCCCTGGAAACGACGTCCCATTGACATGTTTTCGAGCATGAAATAATCTTTGCTGCTGGGTTTTGCATTCTGATCACTTGCGTTGCACGTGTGCGTTAAAATCGAGTACGCTTCCTTTTCCTTCGCCGCAACACAACAGTAACGGAAACAGGCCGTAGTTTTTTCATCGTTTTTTCTCCCCACGCCAATTGCGTGGAAAAATGAAATGAATTCTTTTTGCACTTATTAATCACGTAGCCGTGGTGAAAACGTTGCGCGTGCTCTGGCCGAAAATAAAATTTAAACTCTATAATCTGTTCCCATTCGTTGCGCATCAAGTTCTTATTCGCGCTGTCGCGTTCTGGATCAGGAAATGAGTGTTTGCGAAACGGCCTTTTTATCATTCAGCAGCGCCAACGCAGTGTGCATCCAAAGCACCCAGTCACAGTGTGAAATATATATATTTTAAACGGAACATTAAACATTTGGAACTGCTGGGTCTTTTTCGTTGTTGTTCGCTACTGTTTGCTTCACTTGTTTCACAGTGAATAAATTCACCGAAAAGCGATTGGCGGGATTGGTATTTGGCAAATTGTGCGTGTGCGATTCGGTCGGTGTGAAGTATCGAGCGTTTCAAAATGAATGGAAGCCCGCCCTGCATGGGGAGGAGGAGGTTAAGCCGTTCATTCATGTTAATTGGGTATTTGGGTTTCGTAATGAAAAGTTTTAATTTTTCATCAGACACTGTAATCAGTGTAAGAGAAAACTAATTATCGCTTTTATGGTTTAATTGCTTAATGAAAACAAACCAAACAAAACACAAACACGCTTTAAGAACAATCTATCGGAAATGCATTCCGTTTTAGATGTTGATGGACAAGCTAAACGGTTTATCTGCTCAATTCGTTTGCTTCATTTTCAGTACCGAAAGGATGTTAATTCTGTTCCGTGGTTGTGCATTTCGGTATGCGCTTTGTATTGTGCGTTGGGTGAAGTCGGCACCCCCGGGATGGAGGGGTAGTTCCGGAATACTGTACGTTTTACCAATTATTCTGCAAATTTAACATGCAACTTCCAAACGTTATTCAGGGTACCGAGGGTTGAGCAAATATTTGCCCATCTGGCGGGGATGTAGACCATGTGCTAAGCACATCACCGGCATTACCGGCTCTAATCTAATCCGACGCTATCCCAATACGGGGGAAAAAGTGGCGTGTTGTTCCCCGGGTTTTATCTTCACCGTATCGTATGCATAATGCCAGTTTGGTTGGAAGCAAATTTTTCCATGCATATTTTAAACGAAACCCATCTTTCCGCTCGAACGGCCGAGCATGTAATGCGAATGTAATTTCGTATTCCAGGGCCACCGTCCCTGCTGTCGGCCATCGGCTAGCAACACCCGTCCAAACAACAGATTGTGTCTTACGGTCCCGCGCGGTAGGTGAGAAAAAGGCGGCTGAAAATTCCCGTTTTGAGACGAAGGTAATTTGCTGGATCCACTTTACGCAGGACAATAAATCGAAACAAGCGGCTGGCGACAACTGGCCCCATGAGGCGAGTGTCGTTGTTGAGCAGAATTTTTAAATGTTATTTTTTGTCTGTGCTCCAACCACGAGGCTAGCTTTCGACGAGGAAGCCCAAAAGAAAAACCCTCCCAACCAAATTGGTAATGGCGAATAAGCTTAAAAACAAAACACTTACGCATCAAAACGGTTTAGTAGGAAAAGGGTCGAATAACTGGGCCGAAATGCCGAAAGAAAACTAAATAAAAAAGAAGAAATCAAACCTTCTATCGAGTGAACCTTTTTCTTAAAGGCTTTTGGTACGGTTTCGGCTGCCCCTTGGATCCGTTGTGCGGCAGTTTTCCCAAACCAAAAATGGTTTACCGATCCGTCCTCCCCCGGGTTACGCTGAGAGTGGACCGGAGAGAGCCAATAGACGTGAGCGGAAGCACGGGGAAACTTTTGCCTCACTTCACTTGACCCTGACCCGTCTTACGGAACGGCTCTTCGCATGAACTTCGCGTGCACCTTTCGATGACCCGAACAAAGAACGGAGATTTTCACTTTTCCACCGGGAAGGCTTTCAGGCCATCGCTTGAAGGATGTGTCTTCTTGAGGATGAGATCACACTGTCTTCACACACGAAGGTACACTTCACAAAACACTGTGGCACCGATGTTTGGTAAGGTTATGTTGAATGCTTCACTGTAGATAACAAATCAAACACAAACACTCACACACACTTTGGAGTTTTCCAGCTGCAACGTTGCTTCAGGCATGCGATCACCGACGAATTCGGAATGGAACACATTTAGGTTTTGATCGGATCGTTGAGTTTTCTCAACAGTTTACGCTAGACGAGAAAACTTGGCACATAAAAGGGATGAACAACTTTTACAAATTGCTGCGTTGCTTCTTTTCTGCTGAAGTTCCCTTCGAAACACAAACGTCGCAAAACATCACTGCACTTGAAAACGGGGCATCGTTTTTCCAAGATCTCTCTTACTCTCGTCCGACTAAAGCTGATTTAAAAAAAAATCGAGAAGGAATCTTTACAACATTTTCCACCGCATAGTGTTACTTCATACATTCGAACACAAAAGCCACTGACCACTAATTCACCCGAACCTGAAGGCCCCCGGAGGCGATCATACGGGAGGAAGGAAACAAAACTCACTTTCATCAACACAACTCATCATCGCCCAGTGGCCACCTGCGCTCTCCGGAGCGCAAATAAAAAAAGAAAACACAACGAAACGAAAAAAAGGAAGGAAAGGAAAATGTGTGTTCGGAATGGAAAATGAACGCTCGCATCCAGAGTACGCCGGGTAGCGATTTCCCGTGTGCAACAGAAAAAAAACGACGCGGCATTCACGCAACAATCGGGCGCGCAAGGCACGTAAACGACCTTCCCGGTTCGCGAGCGATCCCCACACACACCGACTAAATGAGCTGTGAGTGAGTGGAAAACCTGTTGCAACGATGGCCGCACTTTGTATTTCCCCACCCCCCAAGACAGAGACCGGAGATCCGAACGGTGTCGGGGTGCCACAACTCCATCATGAAGGGACACATTTTTAAGCCGGGAGGGTTGTTCAGTGGCGCCGAAAAAGGGAACGAAAAGGGAAAGAAGCAAAAAATCAGCCTCAGAAAGGCAATACATCAATCAACACTACTTGCACTTGCACTTGAATGCACTCGCATTTGTCAATCTCTCGGCGTCACCATTCGCGTCTTCGAGCCCCTTGCGAGGAGATGGGGCTTTTCTCTTTCACCAAATACTTTTGCTTGCGTTCGGTAAATGCGGGGGGGGGGGGGGGGGGGGGGAAAGGGGGAGGAAGAAAACATAAGGGCCTCTAATTCGACAAGCTTTTCCAAGAAAGATGTTAGCGATGCTGAAGAAACCTAAGCAAAAGACACATTCACCCCGGGGTTCACCGTCACCACCATTAGAGGGCACCACCACATTTTTTTCTCTTTTCCTTTTTGCACAATTACCCATTTGCCACGCATTTGGTTCGCTTGCATTCTTTGTATAGAAAACACACGCAGTACACATGGGCGCACACATATAGCAGCACCCTTAAGTAGCGAAGTAGGATCACACACTGGGAGAGTTGAAATTCACAGCACAACACAGCACAACACAGCACACGCTTCCGCTCGACAGGCGGACCGGCAGTAACATATCCTTTATGCTACGGTAGGCATTCTTCCCTACCTTCTATACGATCAACTGAACCGGAAAAATACTCCTTGCTACTTGCACCAGCAACCACCCCCCTTCACACCGATACGTCACTACACTACCTTTCCCGGATTCTGGTGCGTTGTTCTTGATGGTTGGAGGAAACGCAAAAAAAAACCGCTTCCACGTCGCTCATCAGCGTACCAAACAATGACGTGGGTGAAATGTATCCCTCAGGAACGATGGCAAAAGGATGAAACGAATGATGGAAAAGCTCAGACACAGGCGTAATTCAACCACCGACAGCATCCACCAACCACACAGGATAATGGGCAACGAGCAACGAAGCACGAGTAGTAAGCAAAAAAAAAGGAGCGGGACGAGTTAAACAAACAAGACGGAAAGCCTTCGGGAGGCTAATAAACAACAAACCGGCATCCTTCAAAGTTGCCACTGGAAATGGTTATCACGACTGAATAAACACGGACAGACGCGCAACCGCACTGATAGTAGGGGCAGCCATCCATCGACGAAGCGATCGTTCCCATTCGATCGAGACTTTCTGCCCACACTGAAAATCAGTTCAAACTCGCCAAACAAATCTCTTATCTTTGTGACACTTCCACTGACGTTTCTCTTCAGTGGGCGAAAGCTTCCCTCCTTCAAATTTTCCCCGGGAAAAGCTTCTTTTCTACAGAGAACACAATTAACATTCCTTTGCGCCCAAAACGACTCTACCTGATATCTGCAAATGGAAGTACCTCCGCGATCCTTTGGATCACCACTAAACTAGCGTAACCTTGGTTAAGCTTTCCGGAATGTTTCACGTTACCTGTTCACTACTCCGCTAGCTGGTCGACGCACGACGACGGCGACGTCACGACGCGTTGCTTCACCGACGGCGCCAGAATCGAAACTGACGAGCGTGGCGCTTGTTGTTGTTTTGGAGTCCCCTTTGGAGCCACCGGCGTTGCTGCCGTTGATGTCGCTCGGTTCCAGCCCAGCATCCGCCACGGTACCCACGGTACACTCACGGCCACTCAGCACCGGGCTCGGTACCGGAGCTTTCGGGCGCTCGGTGCGCAAACTCTCACTTTCGTTCGGGTGAGTGCCGAGTGGGGCCGTTCGGTTGCTGCCGGCATCGAGCTCTGGCTTTTGTTTTGATTTCGTTCGTGGAAGCGGTGAGGCTGGCGAGGTGGAGGTGGTGGCGAGCACCATCGAAGGGGATGATGACGAGTGGGGCTGAGTGCCGCTGGATGAGGATGACGATGTTGGGGGTTGTAGCGTAAAATCGAAAGCTTGCGCACCGGAGCTTCGTGCGTTGGGCAGCGAGGGCGAGGAGAACGAGGCGGTCGTCGTGATGGTGGAGCCGGTCGTTGCGGTTGGTGGGGTGGCCCCGCTACTGCTTCGGTGGCCGGTACCGCTGCTGGTTGTTGTCGGTGTTGTCGGTGCCATTAACGAGGTTGTCAGCGTCGTTTGTGGCGCGGTCACCGTAGACGCGAGAGCCACTGGCGATTCCTTCGAATCCTGCAAAGAGACCGTGTAATAAAACGGAAGAGATAGAGAGTAATGCCGCGAAAAAGAGAAGCTGAACATTGCGAAAGAGAGAGAGAGAGAGAGAGAGAGAGAGAGAGAGAGAGAGAGAGAGAGAGAGAGAGAGAGAGAAACAAATGGTCGAGCAGGCTCTGCCGTGAAAAGCTCTCGTAAGAGCGTGGAAATGTCAGCCAAAACATTGTTGAAAATATCAACGTGAATCTTGCGTGTCAGATTTCTACCGATGGAAAATCCCTAACCCTGGCGGAAAATCGAACTGAACGCACTGCGAAAGAGAACAATTCCACAGTGCTATCCCACTCAACACCGGTCGGCACCGGATATTCAAGGGCAGCTGCTTTTAATGCTGCTGCAACCCCCCGGTGAGGCATTCTGTTCTGCTTCATTCCCTTGGAGCGGGCGAGGTCCGTGGAATTTATGGGCGAGTTCGCATTAAAAAAAGGGACACACGAATCGTATCGGCAGCATGGCGATGAAACGCGTTTCCTAGCAACGATCATAATTAGCTGCCTCGTAGCCGACGGCCCCGACGATGTGATAATTATTCTAACGGGCCTGGCGGTATTGCTTTGTTTCCCTCATTCCTGATACCAAGCGGTGTCCAAGAAGAGACCGGCTTTCCCGGAGAAGCTATTAAATATTTAGTATTTATGTTGTGTCTGTTTTTACAAGTGCTATTCAAAGCAATTACATTTTGCAAACCATGGGTTAAAATTTGGCAAGCGCATGATGGAAGATAAGGCCAGACACAGCAAATTTCGCAAATTCCTTTTTTATTCAAACCTGTCTGACTAGGATCCTGACTAGCTTTTAAATTATTCGCACCATCTACCCTATCTTTTGTGACTTTACCAGCTACGTCAGTCTTGATATGACCATGCCCAACGACGTCGTGCTACCTATGGTCTAAGTTACTCATAGACCAATAGACCAAGCTAATAATAGTAATGGTATCGAATACAGGACCAAATCAAATGCCATCTGGATCACTTTCCCGTCCACATGACTGACTATTGAGCTACGAATAATTAAAAGCCCAGCAAGTCCAGAGAACGCTAACGCTCAATGTGTTCAAAGTGCCGAGTGAAGTAGAGCTGGAATGTTTGATTGGGGCATGGCTTTTATTGGACAGTTGAAATGTGGTTTCTACATGTATGTTTCCAGTATTGTTCAAAATAAGAATGGAAAACCGGGACATAATAGGTCATGTCAGATCTTATACCTCATTACTAATGGTTTATACATCAGTAATCAGAGATTAGAGGGCATTTTTATCGAGGGTTTATATGTTTTTAAGAATAACTAAGGCATAGTGTACTCGTTTCGTTCGTTTTAGAGGATTCTCCTCGGGTCGTTTGGAGGAAGTTCTATTCTTTCTTCTAATATCAACATCTATTCTTTATTAAGAAGAACATTCCTTCTAAAGCCGTTACATCCAGGAGATGTTTTTTATATAATTTGCAGAATACATTCATCATGATCTTCATATGTTGGGATCGGAGAGGGTGTCATATATTACGAACTGCATCCGCAGGTTTAAACCATCACTGGGGAACGATGTCGAACTGAGATAATTTGTTTGATGGCAAAACGGCAAGAAATGGAGAATAAAACGTATCAGTAATTTCCCATCTTGACGATCCAAGAGCACCTGGCCCTGGAGGATATACGATGGGCAATTCACCGTCACTCGCTTTACTTTTTTCGACCTAGAAGTACTCGATTACTGTTTGTTTGATCGATCGATCGATGCAGAACGCTCTTACCGGCGAATCTCAGAATGGCTCGATTCGTTCTTGGGTTGGAAAACAATGGAATTAAAATTCTCCATTAAATCCGGCGCATTGGAAAAGAAGCTTCAAGAGCACGTATGGTTCAACTTCAACATCGAGCAAAGCAACGTGATATAAGATGTCGTATAAATGCGTACTTTTCCGTTCAAGTCCCTTTTTTTGTTACTAATTCCACGGTTCCATTTCATGCAACCATTTGAGTTGGATTGCAAAATTGCTTTGTTTTTTTTTCTATACTGCGTCCTTACTGTGGTTTGCTTGCATTAGCGGCCCTTATCTGCCACAAAGCAAGGACATGCGGTGTTCATCGTCGTCGCCGTCGAGCGCATCCTGCAGAGTGAGTGATAAAATCTGTACGAGTGGCGATTAAGTCAGAAAATTCCGTCCAGTTCCCTGTTCCCTCTGCCCCGGGGAGTTCGGGCAATTCATTCTTCACACCACCATACACACGTGTGGTGGGTAGTGCATTGACCCACACCGGTGTACATGCGGTGCCGTGCCGTAGCTGATGGAAACCTTCAACTGACCTTTTCTTCTGCGCTCCATTGCATAACAGCAGCTTCCGGAGTATCTGCGCTGGCGAGGTAGAGGAGGAAGGGAATAGTCAGGGGGAGAGGAAAGAGGGCCATGCGTGAAGGCATCATAAAACGGAAGACCAGACCCATCCATCACCAGCGTAACGAAGGAGCGCTGAATTTACAGCCACATGCAGCACTGGCGGTGGCGTTCCTCACAACGCAGTGCCGTAGGCAACGCACAAGGATACGAATGTAAACATATCCCCGAGGAGCGGGTGCGGGAGACAGGGAGACGCCTTCCGCTCGCATCTTTTGGCTTTTTCGTGTTCGGTCGACACCAATCCCCCCAGCACCCGCAGTCACTCCCGCACAATCGTGGAACGTGTCGAAAGTGTCCAACCCAAAACAGCTCTCGTGGCTCGTGTGGCTGCTGGGAGCATACTTGAGAATCTTCATTTTTCTCCCAAGACAGCGCAAGTTTATGAGTTTTCTTCGGTGGGGGTGGTCCTCGCACAGAGCGGGGCAACAACAACAACAGCAAAAAGAAGAAGAAGTTCAGCGTAAAATATCCCACCGTATCTCGCCGTCACCTCGTCACCAAAACATCGCGCCCGAGACCGTTTTGCCTTCCATCTTCTCATGGTTTATTCATTTGCCCGAAAGGCAGAGCTTTTGCTAAAGTGCCCACTTTCTGGTGTTGGGTTTGGATTTTTCAAGAGCTAACAGTTCGCCCATCGCTCGGTCTCCCCCACCCTGAAGTGCCGACCGGGAACCAGGGGGGGTTTGGAGGTTTGGAGTTTTCCATTCAGCGGTGTGTGTGTGCTTACTTCGACTGCGGCAATCCGTTTGCATGTTCATTAATTTTCATCCTTTCAACGGAAAGCTTTCAGGCATTTGCCGAGGGTTAGATGGCAATAAGAGTGTGTGTGAGTGTTTTTGTATGGTTGGGTTGGGTTCATCCTTACGCGGTCGGTTGCCAACGTTTGTTTCTTTGCCCGGTTGAAGTTGCTTCTATTTAAGCGCATTTGCCAATCCCCTTGTTTATTGTTATTTATTTAGTTACAGAACGCCATCAGCCAACCGGGTGAGGGGGGGGGGGGGGGGGTGGGCGGGGGGTTGGCAAAATGTTGCAAATGAGAAATCGTTAGCTTAAGCATGTTCTGTTCAATGAACGATTAAGCTGCTCTTGTACTGCTGCCGAGACAATGCAAAGCAATCATCCAGCCAAGTACGTACTGGTTATTACCATTTTTTTATGTTCAATCCTTGGCATGGAAACCTTTAAACTGGGGTGAAAAAAAACCAAAAAAATATCCAACTTTTCCATGCCTGGTGACAAATGGTTGAAGAGCTACAACAGCAAAATGTGTTTTAGTTTTCCTTTTTTTCAAAACAATCCAAAAACAAGCAACAAAAATCCTTCAAAAACCACATGAAAACAAGTGAAAGTAGATAAAAACGTCGTCTCTAAGCAGGCGGCGGAAAAAAAAAACGCCCGCTCCAAGGTACGGTGTGATCGGCGCAGAAAAATGAGCAAACTTTTCCACCAAAAACTCTAATCTCAACCAACCCCGGCAGTGTAAACACACCTGGGCGTAAGAGTGATACCGCGTGATACCACGGCCCTTGTAGAGCGTCGTGGTAGAGCAAGACGGGGAAACCCGATGAACCACCGTGGCTCAGGTGGAAATGGTTTTTCGCATCACCGAAGCGATGATGATGACGGTTAGGTGTGCGAGAGATGATTTTTTGTTTGTTTGCTGGACTTTTTTTTTGTGTCCTTTATGGAGTTGTAGAATGCTCGAGAGTTACGAGTGTTTTGCTGGAGTTTGAAGCAGATATGGAATCCATAAGCATTACCCGGAGTGATGCTAGAGAAGGTTAGATTTTTGGCTCGTTGTGAGTAAAGTTAGAGTCATCCCTTTAAACGCACAAAGTTCGCCTAAATGTATGCAATCGGTAAGCACAGATTCGATGTTTTCCCACGACGAACCGCGCGGTGTAGAATCGCAATCGCTATCCGCATTCGCAGTGAACTATTGGAAATGAGTGGCTGTTGGGGGAGATTAAATAAAGCAAGTGGTATTAGTTAAGGCACATTTGAATAACCACCTTTCGGTGGTCTCGCTAAATATAAAGCCTAATGAGCCTTTAGCGTATAATCTTTAACCGATAAGGCCTTTAAATTTGCAACTCCGTCAGCAACTGCACTGGATGTCGCAGGGCGGTAAACACTGGGAGGAAATTTCTCCCCAACAGCGCCGCCTTATCCGTTCGGAGCCAATAAACGTCACCACAGCATCTGCTAAAAAGCCTCGCCGCGTAAGGGCCGTAGGCAGCGGTTGAAAATGGCAACCCGTCGTTGACTCGAAGGCTGCCCTTAAAAGCGTAGCAAGGTGGTTGGTATTTACCGTTTTCGCAGAACGCTCCGAAGCTCCTACTCTGGCCTCCACAACATCCGCCATCAATCAACAGCACAGTTCAACAAATTGGCAACAACCCAGTGTGTGGCAGCGAACCCTTTCCATCCTGCACGCAGTGTCTTACGCTTAAGTGGATTGTGTCACAAACCTCTTACCGTGTACAGCTCACTCATTCACGGCCGGAGATGTCAGGATGCGGCGTGCGGATAATTAGGACGCGTATAAGACCCGCTTATGACGCACCAGTGCCGCTTCCGCCATAAACTGCCAATGCCCCGAAAGGGGTTCGGGGGGAGCTGGCAAATGGCAAACGCATGGCGTACGCGCAAACACAGACAGGTCGGGAAAAGTGACAAAACCCACGTGCACACGGGCCACATCCGGGTACGTGCTTCGGGCAAGGGCGTGCAGGGATGTTGACCTCCCCCACGCTTGGCACGATAAACTTCACCCAAAGTCAACGAAAAACCAGCAGGCTTTAAATATTCACACCAAAATTAAGCATCTTCCACAGAACCGGGTCCCGTGCCCAATCCTTGCCGTGGGGCGTGTTTGCCGCGCGCGTGTGTGCGAAACTTGATGTGTGTGTTCCACGTCTGCCAACGGGAGGGGGGAGTTTGGTATTGCCCCGGCGTCTTGAAGGTAGCATGGGACATCCCGAGAAAAGCAAAGACTTTACGGTGTGCATTAGCCTTATTATCGTTCCCAGCACGGGATGCCGGGTATTCCCTGGTGCCTTTCGACCGTTTCCGTTTAATCTTGCTTTTGGGCAACGAACCACAGAAGCTGAACGGTTTTCCCAGAAACCCGAAGAAAGTAAAGCTCTGGTGACACGGATTTCCGCTTCTCCCCACGGAGGCGAAGGAGTCGAGGAAACCAACCACCCCTCCACGAGGTCTCGCGCAGCCTACGTTCAACATCTTTTCAATTAATTAGCTGAATTATTTAGTGCTGGTAATTATGACGCTTGTTTCCATCCGTTTCGTCCATCCGCGTCGGGGTTACGCCCGTTGCAAAGGGTCACTGGACGTTAGCAAGTTGTCGGTATCACGTACCCGCAGACGAAACCTTGATGAAATGGCACGCCGTCCTAATGCCGATTATCCAATCCGATTGCTCTATTTTCGGTAGCAAACTTTCTCCACGTAGTTCGGCTGATTGCCCAGGGACAGTTTTAGATCAATTTCGGGCTGCTTTTTTTTTCTTTTCGTGCTGACAAGGGGATATCGTTCGTATCGCTTTGGCTGCCACCACGCGCATGGTTTATGGAACCACCGAATGGAATGGTGGATGTTGGTGGAATGGTGATCAAGAAAGCAAGGATATAATGGGACTTCCGGTGTATCAGAAAGTCACGAGATTAAGAACGGAACCAGACCGGAATGAGAAATGCAATTGGGATGACATTGACGGTAGCGGTTAATCCAGCTAATCGAAAAATTCTTGGGATCGTTTGAAGGTTGATACAATACAGGTTTGGTCCTGATGAGCGGATAAATGGGGATGGCTAATTGTATATTTTGTTGAGACGTGGGTCTGTGCATTGCCGAATACCAGATGGAGAAGAGAAAGAAATTCTAACAACCCCGCAGACCTTCCCCAACAGCGATCGATCGATTGATTATGTACATACATTAAGCAGAACGATACGAAATGAGCTTTGAAATGGTAAACATTCCCGTAAAAATGTATCCTTTTACGAAGTCAAACAAGAAACACTCACCCTGCGATTGTTCTGCAGCGGTCGTTCGTACACCTTATCGCTCAAGAACACCTCATCGTCATCTTCGTCATCGGTGAAATTGTCCTGTACCGGGCGCTTCGATCGGTGCTGCTGTTGCTGTGATCGTACAAACTCCTTCCGCCGGGTACTTCCCGTCGTAGGCTTTCCACTTCTTGCGATTGGACCACTCGCACCGGTAGCCGACACAGCTGACGTTCCGCTGGGATCTCGGCCAGCTTTACCTTTATCCGAATGCTGCTCCCTTACTGCTGGGGATCGTTCCTTTCGCGATGTTTCGGCGCTTTTGGCCTGCTTTAAGGATCGATCGCGAGATTTACGCTCCATGCTTGAAGTCGCTCCCACCGAACTTCCCGCAATGCCGGAAGGACCCGTGCGAGCGTACTGGGATGGTGATACCGGGCGGACATTCGATGCTGCTTGTTTCGATCTTGCTCTCGCTTCGCGTGTACTCGGAATGGTACTAATCGGCGGGGGAATTGGTTTGTTTTTGCCATTCGTTTTGGTGATCTCCGCATACTCGTGGCCCATCGCGAGGAGAGATGCCGATCGGCCCGTGAACAGCGGTGTGGCGCGAGATTGTTGCATGCTGAAGGATTTCGGTAGTGTCGATCCTCCACTAGGTCCTGGTCCGGAGCCTCGGATATTGTTAGAACCCTCGCGAATTACGCTATAGCCGGCCGGGTCGTACTCTCCTGTGCCCGGTTGGTGGCGCCTTCCCGAGCGCATTGACGATGGTAGAGTGTTGGACTGATGAGGACGTCGTATTTTTGAGTAATGGGACACTGGTGAACGACGCTCCAGCTGTGGATATTGATCGGTGTCGGTACTTCTGCTCGATCGACTACGACGGATGGGAGATAGCAATGCTTCGTGGCTTTGACTGATCGAGAGCCGTCCGCTAGCGACCAGTGGAGCGGCATCATACGATGGACCTACCATCGGGATCGAGTATGGCGGATTCCGCAAGGTTTCGTACGTTGGTTCTCGAGCTTTCTGCAACCCGCCACCCGTAATCGGCATCATGCCAACGTATGTAGCCGGTGTCTCGTAAATCTTGCCTCCTGCCATCAAATGAGTTGTCGATACCTGATGCTGCGGTTGCTGCTGCTGCTGCTGCTGTTGTTGTTGCTGATTGCCGCGCTTCACCGCGCTGACATGCTTCATGAAGTCCTCCGCGTAAGGTGGAGCTTGATAGTATCCTGCCGCTTCCGATTGTGAGTGTGACATTCGGGCACCACTCTTACTACGCGATCCCCCGTGTGCCGTATCATCGAAGTCGGACGAGAAGTAGCTAGACGAGCAATCGCAGTTACGACAATCCGAGTAGCGGCAGGTGTCGGAGAAACTGCACTTGTCCACCTCCACGCTACAACGGCGACAAGTTTCGGACGCAAAGCGACAACTTTCCGAGCTGCCAAAGTACCGTCGGTTGGCCGGATAGGAGAACAACGAATCTCCAAGGCTCGAATCGGACATGTTGCCTCCGGTTCGACCATACGGTTGTTGTTGCTGTTGGCCCTGTTGCTGTTGTTGTTGTGGTTGTTGAGATCTCGTTTGAGTGGGACCTCCCTGGGCAGAGGAGTGATCCCACTGCGTAGCTACTGCCACGGATGATAATGGTTGATACTGTGGTTGAATTTGTTGCTGTATCTGTTGTGGCTGACGGTAAGAACCTTCACTACGGCCAGATGCTTCGCTCAGAATAGAAACGTTCGAACTTACTTTGTAGATTTTGGCACCTGCATTGGAGCTCATCAGACTACGATGTTGATCATCGCTCAATGCTGCAGCAGCTCGCTGATAGTAGATCCCCGCATTCGATCCCTGCAGACGACGCTGCTGCTGCTGCTGTAGAGAATCGCTCGACGAGGAAGATTTCTTATGGTTGAGCTCCTGGTAGTAATCGGAACCGGATGATACAGTGCCTCCAGGCTGATGCGGTCTTTGGTAGATGTGTTGCCTTGGGTTATTGGCAACTGTCTCTCCCGGGTTAGTGACCGCTGGACCGATTTGCTGTTTGTAGTAGATTTGCTGCAGAGGACTATAGTCACAGCTGAATGCTACTGGCGTCGTTTCGAGCTTATACACATTAGGATTGCTTGGATTGTACGACTGGTACTGTAGTACATTCTCACTGGCGTACAGGGAGGTCTCATCCACCAAATTTCCCATGCTTCTCGTATGACTCTCAGGCTGCTGCTTAACAGTTTGTTCCTTTTGTTGATCTTGCAACTGCTGCTGCTGCTGTTGCTGTTGCTGTTGTTGCTTTTGTCTCTGATAGATCTGTTCATCGATGTCTAACGATTTGGCTGAAGTTTTGGTGTACAGTCCGCCAGACTGGCCACTTCCTGCCGAAGATCCACCCGAACCATGTTGCTTCAGCTGCTCGTAGATGTTCTGCTGCTTCTGTTCGGCCTGTCGCTGCTGCTGCAGCTGGTGATGATGGTGCTCATGCTGTTGTGCGGTGTGCTGTGCTCCTAGACCGTGGCACACGTCACAATTCGCATTGCTGCACTGCTGCACGCACAGCTCGCAATCGATAAACTGAATTTTCTCATTACTTGCGTCCTGACACGACCGCTGCACTGGAACGCCCTCGCTGGCACATCCCTCCGGGGGTCGTTTCGGTTTATCTTCAAAGTAAATTTCTTCGTATATGTTTTCCTCGCCCTTATCGCCCCCCTCGTCCAGCCTGGACACGGCTTCCGATTCCGGGCTGATCAATTCCATCGATTGCGGTGGTTCCGGAAGCGGTACGTCCATCGATCCCGCTGCCGCTACCGGAGCCGAGCGTTGCTTCAGCAGGCTCTTCTTGGAAGACTTGAGGCCCTCCTTCAACAGGTAGTAGTTGAAGCTTTTGATGCCTATTTCCCCCTTTAGGAACCGTTTACCTATTTGGAATCGTCCACCCTTGGAACTGCCAGTCTCTCGGTCACCGGGCTTTACCATGATATCCTCGGAATAGACATCGCCCACTGGAGGACCTGAAGCAGTGCCACCTTCCAGACCAGCCTCCGGTTCGTTTCGTTCGTTTTCCTTTCGTGAACCCGTGTTGCGACTTTTGCGTCCTCGCTGTAGCTGCTGCTGACGTCCAGCATCCCGGCCGAGACTCCCCTCCTCCCCGGCACGACTAATGGACAGCCCCCGTATGGTGCTGGAGCGTTCGTCCCCGGTGGTGTAGGTTCTACGGTCCAGGCTTCGGCCACGTCCGCGGTCTAGCGTTGCCGTGCCGTATCCGGCTTTCGGTCGCACACCGTCTGAGCTGCTTGACTCGTCCGTGTTCAGCAGACGGTTCAATAGTTCCGCACTGGTGTGGTGGTTGTACTTCTTCCTTCTTGGTTTTACCTCTGGTACATTAAGACCTGCCCGACGAATTGATTCCACGTCCAGCGTGTAGAACTCGCTCGAGCCACCGGCACCACCACCACCACCTATCTGCAGGCCGCCGGAGCCACGCGAATAGTCCTTGCCGACCGAGTTGGACTTTTTCTTCGATATCATGTAAAACTTGCGGCCTGGATCGTGTTCGGGCCCACTGTTCCGGCGCATGGGCAATGCTAGATGGCGGACATCTTCCGTGTACGCTGGATCATTGATGAACTTCTCCCGTACCGATGAGGAGGAACGTTCCTTCAGCTAGTAGTGGAAAGGGATGAAAGGGAAAGAGTAGAAAAGAGGCTTATTTATCTGCGTTCTGCTGACGAATCAGTAACAGGCTTTAAAGCACTTGATTTGAAAATAAAATGAATTAAGGTATTCCGAGAATAGGTGAGCAAGAGTTTGAAGAGACTGCAGAACAGAACCGTGAGCATTGAAAGGAAAAGATGGAAAGTAATTATAACAGAACGATTAACGCTAGCAAGCAGATTTCGGCGTACTTTTAAAAACTTTTCCCTTGCTTTTGCTTGCCAAAACACTTGTCTTAGAATCATTAGGCCTTGGTTGGTCGCGAGCATTCGCCATCCAAGCCAATTAACTCAAGAGCGACCAATTTGAAGTTAATCTCGTTTCACTCTTATCTTCAATTCTATCTCCTTCTTCGCTTTCATCCTCGGCACGGATGGATTCGATTTCCGAATCGGACAGGCCGCAGCACGGGAACCCAACGTTTACTTACCCGAAATTTGCCCTTCTTGCGCTGCTTCTGTCCGGCCGGTGGTGCGCTCGGGTCCACGAGGGAACCGGCGGATCCGGTCGCAACGGTAGCCATTGGACCGGATCCGGAGCGCCTTCGTTTTGCACGGAAGAACAGGAGTCGCACTAGCTACGGGGCGCACGGTAGCGCAATCGACCACAGGCTACGGCTGTAGCCCCCCTAATGGAAGCTTTCAATTACGCTACTTTGGCGGTGAGATGATGCGATGAGCGGAGCATGATCTTTTGCTGATACTGGCGATGGAATGAGCGATGGAAGAATGGTTGCTTCATATTTGCCGCGGGGCTCACGATTGTAAAGGTATTTAATCCGTTTCGAATTAGAAAACAAAAACCATATAGCTCTACACTAGTGTGAAATGTTGGCTTGAGTGGCGGTAATCTGAAAATAAAGCACACAAAAGACAAAGTATGGCGTGAGTTATGAGTGCGGTAAGTTTCACTTATGTACAATGTAAAATGACACATTGGAGCATGCTCGTTGCTATGTGGGAAAAATATCTACGCTCTCAAAAAACTTTAAATAACCTAGCTTTGATTTTGCCAATATGTAAATTCAATATAAATCCATTTTTTAGTTTGCGCAGCGACACGCATTGATTAATGGATAAGTGCAACGCTGATCGAAATGTGACGCTTGGAAAGCAAACTACCATTACCGTAGCACTCGAAATGCTTTCGTCGTAATGTCACTGCTCTGGTGACAAAATGATTTATGACCTCCCAAGAATCCCCTCCACAAGGCAGTAAGATTCCGGAAGCGGGGACGAAAACAAGGGCAAACGGTTGTCAGCTGTTTAATCGCATCGCACACAGCACAGCACACGGTGTAGTTTATCAACCACACCACGCCAGTGATGCGAGATTGATAAGTTGACGTTTGATTTGGAATTAAGTGCCGACAAAACGAAAATGGTACCGATGTCGATGAATGAAGAAGGTTCATGTAGTGAAGCATTAAAATTTTCAAGCGTTGGATTTGTTAACTTTAAAATTCTTATACTAGTAATGGCGTTAAAATAGTGCTGCTGGAATGTTTGTTTGCAAATCGATAAAAATAATAAATTTTTATGTTGGGCCACCAATGGAAGTTCTCAATGACTTTTTGCATGCTAATGGAAGTACCTGAAACCTCTAATCTCAAAGATCCTCGCATCAAAACCTCGAAAATCGACAAATTGCCTCGTGCTTCGTTCGATTGAAATCACAAATTTGGCTTCCTTTCACGGAATACAAACATCAGCTTCATTCGCTTTCAAAACCAATTTCAACAATGCTATTCTTCAGCAGCTGTTAGTTGGAAATCACACTGTATACCGCAATATTTTGGCAGCTTGCCAGCTATTTTTGAATCCGTTCCGATCTAGATGTTTTGACTGGGACCCATATATTTTTGGATTCATCCTGAGATTTTTTGACGATTTCGCATATATTTTCTAATGCTACTTTATGGAGCAAAATTATTACTGAAAAAATCTCAGCTCACGTAATGCTTCTGGCCAGGTATACTAATAATAGTTGACAGTTGACGATCGATTTCGTTAGGTTTCGTCAACTGTCGGAAGGTGAGTGCCAGGGGCACTTAAAAACAGTTATTATAAATACGGGTGCAACGCAATAAATCACCGTCTTTTTTCTACGCTACATCAAGTCCGGTAAATATTACGAAAGAAAATAATCCGTAATCCACAAATCCGTACAATATGATTAAAAACTATGAATTATGAGGATGCATGTATAAATATTATTTTGAAAATTCTTCATTCCACCAGCTTGTCTGCACAATAGCCTTATTTGCTTTATTATAAATCCAATTAATAGGTTAACTTTAATACGATTTCATATGTGGTTTTGTAGAACTTCCAAAAGGAGGATTTAATGGACTCCTCGAGTCCGACAGGATGGAGCGGGAATAGGATTTAACTAAACTAAACTTAATTTCGCGGAGCTGGATAATCGGCTTACTTAAGCGTTATTTGTAACCAATCAGAGCAAGGTATATGAATATAAGAAGACATGTTATCCAGAGCAAATTGAGATTTCTCAATATGAGGATAGTAGTCCGATTATAGCCCGATAGTAATCGGATAATAGTCCAATAGTAGTCCGATTATAGCCCGATAATAGTCCGATTATAGTCCGACAGTAGTCCGATATAAGTCCAATAAGTATCCATTAATAATCCGATGATAGTCCGATCATAGTCCAATGATAGCCTAGGACTATCATCGGATTATTAATCTACGAGTCTTATTAAAGAATTTTGGAGCGCTGACGTTATAATACTAGAAGACTAGCATCTACCTCCAAATGCGTGTATTTAAGTTTTTGGGTACAAAACTGATTGGTACGTGATTAAATTAATCGGTTGTTATACGGGAATGGCTGAGAACTTATTGTCGCCGCTGGAATGTACCAAGTTCTAGGCACCACGAGCACGACCGAGATAATGATGCATCCTCGTTACATTGTACTTTGCATCACGGTTTGAAACTTTTCTAGAAATATTGCTTGGCCTAATATGGAAAAAATATATTACTTTTTAATCGTTATTGTTGCACATTCAGTTTAGTATTTCCCAAAAACTTAAGCAATTGTATGAATTCATTGGAACTATTTATGCACGCCGGACTGCGCAACTGAAGAGAACCCAAATGTTGATCCAACTGTCCGGTTCAACAGTGATAAATATCGCTTTAAAGCTTTCCAGTTACATTCTGTTGCCGTCCAAAAGTAACAATGAACGATAATCGTCGTGTCACTGTTACAGCGAACGATTTATCTACTAATCCCTTAGGCTGCCAAAAAGATAGCCAGCGAGTCGTTGCGTCCAACGTGCGTCCCAAGATGAAATACGGCAGCAGTACACGTGATCCAGCAGCGTCAACGTTAGACGGGTGAACAAAAAAGCGAATCAAACATCAAACTGAAAAAAGCAACAGCTAATAAATTGCTTCATTCTTCAACGCAGTTGCTAAGCAAATCGTATTACAGATCCACTGTCGGGTTTTGTGAAACTTCAACTACATTCTACATTCTACTGCAGACTTGGACGAAGTAAAATGCTCCCATGCAATTCGTCATGAGCTTTCTATAGAGCGTATCTGTTCTTTGTAGTACTTATAACATTCGGCTTGTTTCATAAGCTTTGGTACTGCATTGTCTAATGCTGGGTTTTCTCGTTTCATTTACAGGTTCTGTGAAACTGTACGAATCTTCTGTACGAATACCATTCGCGAATCACTGTTCGTCGAACGGTAGCAGCCAGCCAGGATGAACCTATTTCCTACGATGGATGGGTAGACATTTCCTGTCCCTTATTATCCGGTGTACTCTGCATAGGAATGAATGGGTCTGGTCAGTTTGTTCAAATATTTGATTCAACGAAAAAAAAAAGTTCAATTCGACACACAATGAGTACCATTTATCTTGAGTGCGTTGTTTTATTACCTAGCTACGAAGATACGAAGAGTAGATGAAATGAAAGAAACGAGCACGGTAAAGCACAAAGAAAAAAGCTGCAAAAATCGATTCTCAACACAATTGAGATGTTTGAATCTTGTGAAATAATTTTCCACCGAACTGTTTTGCAACAACCGAGGCAAAGGGGGCTAAGGGAAAATATTTTTCACCCGAAATGCTTTTCTACAACATTTTGGGTCTTCTTTTACGTTGTTCTGCTCTGTAACGATTGCAACAGATTTATATCCCATCTGTGCGAGTGGGTCCAGGAAGGAAACGAAACTGTACGGCACTGTGCCACTTAGATACAAATCATCGTCATTAAATAAGAACATAATTTTGCAATCAGACCACTTCGCACGGGGAGAGAAAGTTTTGATCCTGCAAAAGGTTGAACCGGGGGAACGTAAATCCGGAATTCAATAACAACAGGAAAAGGGATTGGAAGCTTCAGCTGATTCACCCAACAATTTTTGCTTTTGTAAAGTTTAATCAAAGGAAAAAAGGAAAGTGGAATGTGTCACCAAATATTACATTTCAAGGATAAAATAAGCAACATTGCTTATTTTGCTTAGCAACATTAAGCAACCAAAACCAGTGCTGTAATTAGAGAATAGAATATAGAGCTTAAGTTCTCAGTGCTCAAAAAGTTGAATTGTCCTTAACAAGCTTTTTCTAGACTAAATATCCAAGAGCTAGAAATCAACAACTTTAGGATATGAAACCAATTCAAATAACTAAATTTAGAATTCATCATTATCATCATCATTTACTGTTGATTGTACTAGGAAATAATTTATCGAAAACACATCTCCCTGCTTCGTCACATTATCGATAATGGCATGTCCCAAGCGTACAAGCACAATACCCCAAAGCACTAGCAAAATACGATAAAGTTCGCCTGTTTAAATAGCACAAAGTTGTAAACTTCTCCCAGATTGTAAAGATTCTCCCAGATGAATAAATGGTTCGCAAACTTGTGCGTTCAATGGGATGGTTTTCCTTCCTTACACGAATATACCGATAAGTAAAATTGTTCATAAATTGAATCTTCCACAAGCGAAGCCACACGTCCCGAATGGAGCGAAAAGTTCAAATTACTCCATAAACTTTTCCACCCAAAAACCATGCCAACCGCCGAGAGTGCGGGCCAGTGGAAAACGTTGGGTGCGATGGCGAAAAACCAATACGCCCTTCACCGCGACCACAGCGACTCAAGCCATCGCCATCAAGCCCGAAGACTAAAATAAAGCAATCGTTTTCTTTGCAGCGAAAACTATGTGTGCTTGCCTATATTCCCCTTCTTTGCTCCCTTTAAAATTTCCACCATTTTTGGCATTCTTGTAGCGGCAGGTTCTCAAGACGGAAAGAAAAGCAAAAACAAATAACCCATAGTAGGGCGTACCCCTGACATGGGTAAGCGTCCGTTGGACATTCCCGGCCAAGCAAAGTGTGCGTGTGTGTCATCGGGATGGTAGTACGGTTTGGTTTGGAACGTGTGTCACCGATGTCCCCGAGGGCGAAGTGGGAAAATAATGGCTCGTCGTGGAAAGAATTGGATTAACCGCAAGCTTGCGCATAAAAAAGCGATAAAAGATGAAAACATCCGCAACACCAACCACTCCGACTGCCTCCGGTGCGCTCTGCTTTCCGCGACGCAAAGACACGCACGCACACACGTACGGTGCCTAAAATATTTTCCCTTCAAAAACACCCTGAACAGAGCGAGAGACAACATCGAGCCCCAACACCCTGGTAGACTATTCTCACATTAGGGCGATGGGTGTTCTGGGGCCGATGTTTTCAGGGCCTAGACAAAAGGTGTGCGATTTTAGTTGTCAGAGTGTCCTTGATCGGTGTGTGTGTGTGTGTATGAGTGTGTGAATTTTTGAGTACATGGCACTCTAAAAGCATCGGAAGAACCTGAATCGCTTCTATCAACTTCCCATACGTTCGCTTATAAGTGTGTCGATCGCTTCAACATGGTAAAGATTGCTTAGATTGGTTCTTCATCGTTCCGTTCTTCGCCTGTTCGCTCCGACATTTTGCTTCGTTATTTGCTTGCATTATGTAGTTGTACAGGCCAAATGGAAATATCATTGGATGTACAATAACCTGTTGTATTTAACTTGATATAGGCGTTATTCATTTGGAGAGACTTCAAATCGAGATGTAAAAATAAATACTCTTTAGTTAAAAATAATAAATAATGTTAATCTTTGTAGTCTAAATCCAAATTCTAGTCTTGTCTAATTCTTGAGTAATTCTTATCCAATTTACACTAATTAAATGAATAATTAAAATGATTAAAACTGTAACTGATTTTATGAATAAAAAAGGAAAATTGTTGACCCTTGTTATCATAAAAAAACCAGCATTTAATACAAGAAAGTTTAAATTAAATGTTTTAATCCACTCAGCAACTTCACAATGCTTGCCTTAATTTGTGCACAACTTCGTAAAAAAGTCGCTTCACTTTTATTGTGTAGAAATATGAACCCTTCATGGCTCTGAGCAAAATTCCAACATTCCGGCATACCGGCAGGAATCAGATGCAGGAATAATAATAAACCATTTAAAATGCTGTCACCACGCGGGGAGCAAATATTTACTATTTTTACGGGCTTGCTTGCATGTTGTTGTGTGATATGCATCCAGCGGCGGATCAAACGGTAGGCGGAGTAGGCGGTCGCCTAGGGCCTCGCCGTGTTGGGAGGCCCCAAAACATTTGTGCCGATTGTGCGATTTTTGAAAATTTAACAGCAGAGTTAATTTAAAGCAAAAAAAAAATATTTAAAAGGTAAATAATTGATCAAAAATATCTTCCTTGGTTATATAAAACATTTTTTTCTAAGTGATAAATTAAATGCAGAGAAGATTATCGACTTTGTGACTTTAAAGTATAAACGAAATTGCACCAGGATTTCCGAATGTATAGTACCAGGAGAGCATCCACGGAAGAGGTAGCACCTGGTACTGCGCCGTAAGGTATGCAATGTTAATACACTAACTTTCCCGTTGCTCGTGAAAAATTTCTTCGAAAACTACCAGTTTCCGAATTTAAAGTACCAGGAGAGCATGCACGGAAGAGGTAGCTCCTGGTACTGCGCCGAAAGGTATGCAATGTTTATACACTAACTTTGCAACCAACTTGCAACGCAATGCGCCGTAAGGTATGCAATGTTTATACACTAACCTTGCAACCAACTTGCAATGCAAGTTTGGTGCATGCAAGAAACTTGCAGCAAGATGGCGCCCAACTTCGTACTTGCATGCAAACTTGCATGCAAGTTCTTGCAAGCAAATTGTTGCGTGCAAGTATGCAAGTTTGCATGCAAGTTTGTATGCAAGATTGCATGCAAGTTTGTTGCATGCAAGTTCTTGCATGCAAGTTTGTATGCAAGTTTGTATGCAAGTTTGCATGCAAGAACTTGCATGCAAACTTGCATGCAAACTTGCATGCAAACTTGCATGCAAACTTGCATGCAAGAACTTGCATGCAACAAACTTGCATGCAAACTTGTATGCAAGAACTTGCATGCAAGAACTTGCATTCAAGAACTTGCATGCTTGCATACAAACTTGCATGCAAGTTTGCATGCAATAATTTGCATGTAAGTTCTTGTATGCAAGTTTGCATGCAAGCTTGCATGCAAGTTTGTTGCATGCAAGTACGAAGTTGGGCGCCATCTTGCTGCAAGTTTATTGCATGCACCAAACTTGCATTGCAAGTTGGTTGCAAAGTTAGTGTATAAACATTGCATACCTTACGGCGCATTGCGTTGCAAGTTGGTTGCAAAGTTAGTGTATAAACATTGCATACCTTACGGCGCAGTACCAGGAGCTACCTCTTCCGTGCAAGCTCTCCTGGTACTTGAAATTCGGAAACTGGTAGTTTTCGAAGAAATTTTTCACGACCAACGGGAAAGTTAGTGTATAAACATTGCATACCTTTCGGCGGTTTTCGACCAAAATTGCTGTACTAGGTGCTACCTCTACCGTGGATGCTTTCCTGGTATCAGAAATCTGAAATTAGCTGGTTGGTATGGAATTTCGTACCAGCTGACGGGAAGTTTGTGTGAGGTGAAGGATGCTTTCCGTGTCATCCATCTTCCTTACACTAGCGATCGCTCTCACGGGTTTGATAGTGTGCAATAGCAATAGTGATGGGCAAATTTATTCCACACTGCAGGTGTCACCTCTTGAAGAACATGCTCTCCTGTTATCGCAAATCTGAAAACAATTGTGTTGTTCATCGCCTAAAACATCAATATGAGCGAACCAGGTTTCTAAGAAATTTCTCTGATTGTTACCGTAGAAGTAAACCGATTGAAAACTGTACCTTGGGCGAAAAATCGTAGCAGACGTAGGACTAATCAGGAATCATAAATGTACGTAAATCGTTGAAAATATGATCCAAGTAGTGGCGTTATGGTTCTCCTTAGCGCATACAAACGTTTATATATAGACTAGCTTACCCGTTTACAGGGCTACGCAACAGAACTCTGAGGTGTACGCAAGGAAGCTTTCTTTCCGAGACTTTGCTGGTGTTGTTAAATCGTGTTTGAAGTACACCTCCCTGACACCGATAATGCCGTAGCAAAATTATAGGCCCCTCTTCAAAAATTCCGCCCTGGACCTCCAAGGGGATTGATCCTCCACTGTATGCATCTATGTATTGGTAGCTCCAACCTAAGTGTCCATGATTTACCATGATAAATAGCTTGCCTCGTACGCATAACCCAAAGTCGGGTTTATCGTAGATTTCCATAGGCTTGCTGTTTTTCCATACTCGAACATGTCGCCTTCACTTTTAGCCCCTTCATCGTTGTTTTTCCTTGCCCGGCGTGGCAGTCATGCTGTCGACACGGGAAGCTGTTTAATGGTATTGTTTTAGCAGAACTTTTCAACCAACCGACCAGGAATGTTGGCATAGCAGCAAACAACACAACGGTACACAGACGGCGAAACAGGGGTGAACAGAGAAAAATAAAACAAAAAGCAGGCCGAGAAAAGCTCACATAAAACTAGAATCTGTTTCCACCATTTACCACTAAATCAGGCCCTTCGGTTTGGGTGGAAAGCGAAAGGGAACGCCACAACTCTGGGTGCTGGGGAATGGTTCCAAACCCCGGGGTCGCTGGGAGAAAAACTATTTCCAGCCCGTAGCACGGAGGGGACAACGTGCAGCAACGTGTGTAATGAGAAATTGATTCAGTGTTTGCCACATGTGATGGATTTTCCCGCTAGTCATTGTATCACGTGGTACAAGCTACGAAGGTGGTACAAATAGACCACAGAGACCCGGGCAGCAAATTGCAGGTGGAAAAGCAGGTGGGCCCGGCAGGTGGGGGCCAAATAGCGTTTGCCAAGAAGATTTCTATCGATTTTATGCAGCAACGCAGGTGGCCAACGGTTGGGGATGATGTTCTGGGGGGTGAGTTTGCTTTGTTCGAAAATGTGACCAACAAACGAACGAAAGCACCCCTGGAGCAAGTGGCACAAACAATTTGCAATTCTTTATTGGGGTTTCTACGTGTGGCTTTTTATTGGAAATAGTTTTTATTATGTTTTACTGTTTACTGTTAGCGAAAGTATTTGAAGCTTGCAAGTATTTGATAGCAATGCATTCGAGATGGACTCCGAATTGTAGATAAAAATTTGATATCGAAAAATTCGTACAGTTTCGGTCTTTTGCAAAAAAGAAGCTAAAACTCTTCAACAGTGGAAAGAATTTATCTCCACTCGCCGGTGTAGGTCGCACACCTCATCGTTCCACACAAAATAGCATGTCTGCTAATAATTAGCAGTATGGTAAATTAGCAATTCATTCAATTAGTGGCAAGGGAGCCTTAAGCAATGAAACGGAGTTTATCGGTGTGCTCAAATGCGGTGGATCCAGTTGCTTTCCATTATTTGTTGAAGAGAAAGATTGATCAATTATGGTCTTCGCTGGTTATCGGTTTTATTATTGTTTATATATTTAAGAGAACTGCGCTTCTATACTATAATAATAAATTAATAAAATCTATTAGTAAATATTGAAGAATCCAAATAAAACTTGAACAATATTCTTGTGGACAAACCAAGCTAAGTAATAGTACTTAGCATAAAATTACTTAGCTTAGAAGCATAGACAAATTATTCTGTTTGTTTGGAACGCCTCAACAGAGGTCATACATCTATTCTCTTTTGCTACGTTCAACTAAAGACTTCAAGAAAAATCCCTCTTGCCAGCAGAACAATCGATCAAACGGCTGTTGATGATGGACGATTTATTTCGGCGTAGCATCCCCCCGCCCCAGGCATAAGCACATTTATTGACGTGACGAAAACGAATAGCAATTTGCCTCTCGGTACGAAAAACATACACCTGTGGGTAAATAAGATCATCAGGTGCACACATCCTTTGCTGTAATATATTGCGACACAGTGCTGGGAGCAAAAACACGGCCCAGAATGAACCGTGTTGCACGCACACATATCATACCGTGCCCTATGTTCCATTTTGAACACGTTAACAAGTTGCGATAATAGAAATCACTTGCAGCGTTTGGCCGGGGTTTGGCTGCAATGGTGAGCATATTGCTTCACGCTGCAAGCCTGTAAAGCTGCTGCTTATGCAATCAACCCTTCCGTAGACGTCCTTGGTCTGCACCGGGGAGCAAAATTTAATAGAACCAACCAACACCCGAGCCGACACAGCCTACCCCGGGGAATCCGGACACGATGCAGCTGTTCCCCGCTGTTTCTGTCACGCTGCAACGAAATTGTCTTGGTTTGGTTTTCTTCGCCGAAAGCTGCACATGATGGTTTCTCGTGACGTTTGCCCGAGAGTATAAGACCCTTAACTTAGGCGAGGCTTTCCCGAAGGCACAGCATCTTGCTGCCAACGTCAAGCTGAAGGCTGAAGCATGTCTTGTGACGTTTTATTGAATTAAATGTAAAGAAGTTAGGTGCAAGAATGCACCTGCCGGATTCTAATAAAATAAGATTTCTACAATATTTCTAAAAAACTCCAACTAAACTGTTTGAAGAACCAAAACTCTTGCGAGTTTAAAATTGCGCTGCGTCCATCCTGGAATCTTATTCTAACAAGCAAAATTGAATTATAGCAAGCGCTAGAAAAAGACTGCTCATACTCATTCAACCACAATGCCAGCATAATAGAGCCCGATGTTCTTTTGGGGTTGGTAAAAATAGTTCTCGTTACGGGCACGGGTGCAGACACGACAGCACGTCAAACGATGCATAACAAAAAAAGGAAGAAATGGAACCAACCGTGCCCTACCGATAAAGGGAGGAAATTGGCTTCTTGTGTGGTTTTGTTGCGACGAGAGGCCGACATTTTGCGCATCATCGGGCACGGTTTGCTCATGAATAAATTACCCGCAACGAAGCCGACCAGTCGTAACGCCAACGAGCGTGCGAGTGTGAAACAAAGGTTCCAGCTTTTGGAGACTTCGGGGCCACCCTTTTTGGGGAGGAAAACCGCGTGGACGCGACGTAATCAGTCATCTTTTGTGCATCTTGGCCGACTTCTTGCCAAGTGTCGGTGGGTCCAGCTAGTGCCGCATTGACCCATCGATAAAATCTCATTAAAGGCTCGTGCACTTAGCGGAACGTTCTTCATCGGCGTGGCGTCCCTACGCTCGTGCGGCATCAATCGGTCCGGGTTGGGTGATTATTGTCATTTGCAGGCCAATTAGCTGCTCGGGGGCAAATTATTGACATTGATTATTCAATTACTATTCCGCGTGTGATTGGATTTTTTTGTTGTTGCTTACTGTACGTTCGAGAAGGCTAATTGAGAAATGGAAACGATACGATACGGATACGATTTACATTTCAAACGAAGGGACGCCATGTTGCTAATAAATTATTATCAATCCATTTCTGACACATCCACCCTGGTGGGTATTGCACAATTTTTGCACCTTGGAAACATTGAAACACCTTCTATATCTAATAATTATGTGTTATACTGTTGGTGATTGATACGTAGATTTCAGCACAATATTCAACTAATTTTACATTCCCGAAAGACTTTAACTGGAACTTCAATTCTTCAACGTGTTTCAATTGCGTGGACTGTGGACGGTTGCTTGTCTAGTGATTGACTATCTTGTTGCTTGTCTGTGACATGAATTACCTATATGATAATAATCAGTTAATTCGATATTTAACCGGGACGATGTACTGCACACACATTAAACAGTACTGAAAATGGCATAGATGAAAAAAAACATCATCTGCTGATTGCACACAAGCTAAAACACATCGAACACAACACCATAAACTAAACGATTCGTTGTATCGATGAATTATTTATGCGAGGTAAAACGAATAAACTCCTATTTTCTTTCATGAATTCCTGTATTCGAGTAGCTATAATCTCTCTAAATACAAATCTCTCCATATAAAAATTTTCGTAAGAAACACCATAACGCGGAACGCACGTGCATCGTTCGCGATTGATTTTCGATTTTTCGCGATTGATGTGAATTTCGACTTATTTGTTTATTTATTATTTCGTGGATTGTTCAACATTGTTTATCCCATTAAACAAACTACGCAAATTTTTTATAATAATAAAAATTTGTGTTATGCACAGTCGGTTAGATTTGCATAGCGTTTAGCATTTAAAAACTAAAATGCTATGTCAAGTTTTTGTGTTGAAAGATTACCTCCATGATCATTCGCTCACGTCGATGTTTAAGGCGATGAACAAAAATTAACGGTTGATTTCTGTGGTGAGCTTCTACTTACTGAACTACTTCAACAATTGATTATGTTTTATAGCATTCTTTGATCCATTAGGTGCAGGGCCACGAGAGTTGACAAAATGCTGACAAATTTGTCCAATGACCAAATCAGCTGGTCGACTATGAAAACCACTATACCATAGCCGCGCACACAATTGTTTTCAGATTTCCGATACCAGGAGAGCATGTTTTTCAAGTGGTGACATCTGCAGCTTGGGACAAATTTACCCATCAATATTGCTATTGCATACTATCAAACACGTGAGAGCGATCGCTAATGTAAGGAAGATCAATAAAACGGAAAGCATCCTTCATCTCGCTCAAACTTTCCGTCGGATGGTACGAAATTCCATTCTAAACCAACTGTTTTCCGATTTCCGATACCAGGAAAGCATCCACGGAAGAGATCACCTTGTACAGCAATTTTGGTCGAAAACCGCCGAAAGGTATGCAATATTGAAACACTAACTTTCCCGTTGTTCGTGAAAAATTTAATCGAAAACTACCAGTTTTCGAATTTAAAGTACCAGGAGAGCATGCACGGAAGAGGTAGCTCCTGGTACTGCGCCGGAATGTATGCAATCAACTTGCAATGCAATGCGCCGTAAGGTATGCAATGTTTGTACACTAACTTTTCGTACAAACCAGCTGTTTTCGGATTTCCGATACCAGGAGAGCATGTACTTCAAGAGGTGACATCTTCCATCCCCCTCCCCCCTTCTCCTGGCAAGCTGACGACCAAGATGGCGGCCAAGATGGCGGCCAAGATGGCGGCCAAGATGGCGGCCAAGATGGCGGCCAAGATGGCGGCCAAGATGGCGGCCAAGATGGCGGCCAAGATGGCGGACCAAGATGGCGGACAAGATGGCGGACAAGATGGCGGCCAAGATGGTGGACAAGATGGCGGACAAGATGGCGGACACAAGATGGCGGACAAGATGACGGACAAGATGGCGGACACAAGATGGCGGCCAAGATGGCGGACAAGATGGCGGACAAGATGGCGGACACAAGATGGCGGACAAGATGGCGGACAAGATGGCGGACAAAATGGCGGACAATATGGCGGACAAGATGGCGGACAAGATGGCGGACAAGATGGCGGACAAGATGGCGGACACAAGATGGCGGACACAAGATGGCGGACAAGATGGCGGGCAAAATGGCGGACACAAGATGGCCGACACAAGATGGCGGTCAAAATGGCAGACAAGATGGCGGACACAAGATGGCGGCCAAGATGGCGGACAAAATGGTGGACAAGATGGCGGACAAAATGGTGGACAAGATGGCGGACAGAAGATGGCGGACAAGATGGCGGACAAGATGGCGGACAAAATGGCGGACAAGATGGCGGACAAGATGGCGGCCAAGATGGCAGACAAGATGGCGGAAAGATGGCGGACAATATGGCGGACACAAGATGGCGGACAAGATGGCGGACAAGATGTCGGACAAGATGGCGGACAAGATGGCGGACAAGATGGCGGACACAAAATGGCGGACAAGATGGCGGACAAGATGGCGGACAAGATGGCGGACAAGATGGCGGACAAAATGGCGGACAAGATGGCGGACAAGATGGCGGACAAAATGGCGGACAAGATGGCGGACAAGATGGCGGCCAAGATGGCAGACACGATGGCGGACACAAGTTGGCGGAAAGATGGCGGACAATATGGCGGACACAAGATGGCGGACAAGATGTCGGACAAGATGGCGGATAAGATGGCGGACAAGATGGCGGACAAGATGGCGGCCAAGATGGCGGACAAGATGACGGCCAAGATGGAGGTCAAGATGGCGGACAAGATGGCGGACAAGATGGTGGACAAGATGGCGGACAAGATGGTGGACCAGATGGCGGACAAGATGGCGGCCAAGATGGCGGACAAGATGGCGGACACGAAATTGCGGACAAGATGGCGGACAGAAGATGGCGGACAAGATGGCGGACAAGATGGCGGACAAAATGGCGACCAAGATGGCGGACAAGATGGCGGCCAAGATGGCAGACAAGATGGCGGACACAAGATGGCGGAAAGATGGCGGACAATATGGCGGACACAAGATGGCGGACAAGATGTCGGACAAGATGACGGCCAAGATGGAGGTCAAGATGGCGGACAAGATGGCGGACAAGATGGTGGACAAGATGGCGGACAAGATGGTGGACAAGATGGCGGACACAAGATGGCGGACACAAGACGGCGGAAAAGATGGCGGACAAGATGGCGGACAAAATGGCGGACACAAGATGGCGGCCAAGATGGCGGACAAGATGGCGGACACAAGATGGCGGACAAGATATCGGACAAGATGGCGGCCAAGATGGCGGACAAGATGGCGGCCAAGATGGCGGACAAGATGGCGGACACAAGTTGGCGGAAAGATGGCGGACAATATGGCGGACACAAGATGGCGGACAAGATGTCGGACAAGATGGCGGACAAGATGGCGGCCAAGATGGCGGACAAAATGGCGGACACAAGATGGCCGACACAAGATGGCGGTCAAAATGGCAGACACAAGATGGCGGTCAAAATGGCAGACAAGATGGCGGACACAAGATGGCGGCCAAGATGGTGGACAAGATGGCGGACACAAGATGGCGGACACAAAACGGCGGAAAAGATGGCGGACAAGATGGCGGACAAAATGGCGGACACAAGATGGCGGCCAAGATGGCGGCCAAGATGGCGGACAAGATGGCGGACACAAGATGGCGGACAAGATATCGGACAAGATGTCGGACAAGATGGCGGACAAGATGGCGGACAAGATGGCGGACAAGATGGCGGACAAGATGGCGAACAAGATGGCGGACAAAATGGCGGGCAAGATGACGGCCAAGATGGAGGTCAAGATGGCGGACAAGATGGCGGACAAGATGGTGGACAAGATGGCGGACAAAATGGTGGACAAGATGTCGGACACAAGATGGCGGACACAAGACGGCGGAAAAGATGGCGGACAAGATGGCGGACAAAATGGCGGACACAAGATGGCGGCCAAGATGGCGGACAAAATGGCGGACACAAGATGGCGGACAAGATGGCGGACAAGATGGCGGCCAAGATGGCGGACACAAAATTGCGGACAAGATGGCGGACAGAAGATGGCGGACAAGATGGCGGACAAGATGGCGGACAAAATGGCGACCAAGATGGCGGACAAGATGGCGGCCAAGATGGCAGACAAGATGGCGGACACAAGATGGCGGAAAGATGGCGGACAATATGGCGGACACAAGATGGCGGACAAGATGTCGGACAAGATGGCGGACAAGATATCGGACAAGATGGCGGACAAGATGGCGGACACAAGATGGCGGACAAGATGGCGGACAAGATGGCGGACAAGATGGCGGACAAAATGGTGGACAAGATGGCGGCCAAGATGGCGGACAAGATGGCGGACACAAGACGGCGGAAAAGATGGCGGACAAGATGGCGGCCAAGATGGAGGACAAGATGGCGGACAAGATAGCGGACACAACATGGCGGAAAAGATGGCGGACAAAATGGCGGACACAAGATGGCGGTCAAGATGGCGGACAAGATGGCGGACAAGATGGCGGACACAAGATGGCGGACAAGATGGCGGACAAGATGGCGGACAAGATGGCGAACACAAAATGGCGGACAAGATGGCGGACACAAGATGGCGGTCAAGATGGCGGACAAGATGGCGGACAAGATGGCGAACAAGATGGCGGACAAGATGGTGGACAAGATGGCGGACAAGATGGCGGACAAGATGGTGGCCAAGATGGCGGCCAAGATGGCGGACAAGATGGCGGACACAAGATGGCGGACACAAGATGGCGGACAAGATGGCGGCCAAGATGGCGGACAAGATGGCGGACAAGATGGCGGACAAAATGGCGGACAAGATGGCGGACAAGATGGCGGACAAGATGGCGGACACAAGATGGCGGAAAAGATGGCGGACAAGATGGCGGAAAGATGGCGGAAAGATGGCGGTCAAGATGGCGGACAAGATGGCGGACAAGATGGCGGACAAGATGGCGGCCAAGATGGCGGACAAGATGGCGGACAAGATGGCGGACACAAGATGGCAGACAAGATGGCGGACAAGATGGCGGACAAGATGGCGGACACAAGATGGCGGCCAAGATGGCGGACAAGATGGCGGACAAAATGGCGGACAATATGGCGGACAAGATGGCGGACAAGATGGCGGACAAGATGGCGAACAAGATGGCGGACACAAGATGGCGGACAAGATGGCGGACAAAATGGCGGACACAAGATGGCCGACACAAGATGGCGGTCAAAATGGCAGACAAGATGGCGGACACAAGATGGCGGCCAAGATGGCGGCCAAGATGGCGGACAAAATGGAGGACAAGATGGCGGACAGAAGATGGCGGACAAGATGGCGGACAAGATGGCGGACAAAATGGCGGACAAGATGGCGGACAAGATGGCGGCCAAGATGGCAGACAAGATGGCGGAAAGATGGCGGACAATATGGCGGACACAAGATGGCGGACAAGATGGCGGACACAAGACGGCGGAAAAGATGGCGGACAAGATGGCGGCCAAGATGGAGGACAAGATGGCGGACACGATGGCGGACAAAATGGCGGACAAGATGGCGGACAAAATGGCGGACACAAAATGGCGGACAAGATGGCGGACAAGATGGCGGCCAAGATGGCAGACAAGATGGCGGACACAAGTTGGCGGAAAGATGGCGGACAATATGGCGGACACAAGATGGCGGACAAGATGTCGGACAAGATGGCGGACAAGATGGCGGACAAGATGGCGGACAAGATGGCGGACAAGATGGCGGCCAAGATGGCGGACAAGATGACGGCCAAGATGGAGGACAAGATGGCGGACAAGATGTCGGACAAGATGGTGGACAAGATGGCGGACAAGATGGTGGACAAGATGGCGGACACAAGATGGCGGACACAAGACGGCGGAAAAGATGGCGGACAAGATGGCGGCCAAGATGGCGGACACAAGATGGCGGCCAAGATGGCGGACAAGATGCCGGACACAAGATGGCGGACAAGATATCGGACAAGATGTCGGACAAGATGGTGGACAAGATGGCGGACAAGATGGCGGACACAAAATGGCGGACAAGATGGCGGACAAGATGGCGGACAAGATGGCGGACAAAATGGCGGACAAGATGGCGGACAAGATGGCGGACAAAATGGCGGACAAGATGGCGGCCAAGATGGCGGACAAGATGGCGGACACAAGTTGGCGGAAAGATGGCGGACAATATGGCGGACACAAGATGGCGGACAAGATGTCGGACAAGATGGCGGACAAGATGGCGGACAAGATGGCGGACAAGATGGCGGCCAAGATGGCGGACAAGATGACGGCCAAGATGGAGGACAAGACGGCGGACAAGATGGCGGACAAGATGGTGGACAAGATGGCGGACAAGATGGTGGACAAGATGGCGGACACAAGATGGCGGACACAAGACGGCGGAAAAGATGGCGGACAAGATGGCGGACAAAATGGCGGACACAAGATGGCGGCCAAGATGGCGGACAAGATGGCGGACACAAGATGGCGGACAAGATATCGGACAAGATGGCGGCCAAGATGGCGGACAAGATGGCGGACAAGATGGCGGACACAAAATTGCGGACAAGATGGCGGACAGAAGATGGCGGACAAGATGGCGGACAAAATGGCGACCAAGATGGCGGACAAGATGGCGGCCAAGATGGCAGACAAGATGGCGGACACAAGATGGCGGAAAGATGGCGGACAATATGGCGGACACAAGATGGCGGACAAGATGTCGGACAAGATGGCGGACAAGATATCGGACAAGATGGCGGACAAGATGGCGGACAAAATGGCGGACACAAGATGGCGGCCAAGATGGCGGACAAGATGGCGGACACAAGATGGCGGACAAGATATCGGACAAGATGGCAGCCAAGATGGCGGACAAGATGGCGGCCAAGATGGCGGACAAGATGGCGGACACAAAATTGCGGACACAAGACGGCGGAAAAGATGGCGGACAAGATGGCGGACAAAATGGCGGACACAAGATGGCGGCCAAGATGGCGGACAAGATGGCGGACACAAGATGGCGGACAAGATATCGGACAAGATGTCGGACAAGATGGCGGACAAGATGGCGGACAAGATGGCGGACACAAAATGGCGGACAAGATGGCGGACAAGATGGCGGACAAGATGGCGGACAAAATGGTGGACAAGATGGCGGACAAGATGGCGGACAAGATGGCGGACACAAGATGGCGGACAAGATATCGGACAAGATGTCGGACAAGATGGCGGACAAGATGGCGGACAAGATGGCGGACAAGATGGCGGACACGAGATGGCGGACACAAGACGGCGGAAAAAATGGCGGACAAGATGGCGGACAAAATGGCGGACACAAGATGGCGGCCAAGATGGCGGACAAGATGGCGGACACAAGATGGCGGACAAGATATCGGACAAGATGTCGGACAAGATGGCGGACAAGATGGCGGACAAGATGGCGGACACAAAATGGCGGACAAGATGGCGGACAAGATGGCGGACAAGATGGCGGACAAAATGGTGGACAAGATGGCGGACAAGATGGCGGACAAAATGGCGGACAAGATGGCGGACAAGATGGCGGACACAAGATGGCGGACACAAGACGGCGGAAAAGATGGCGGACAAGATGGCGGACAAAATGGCGGACACAAGATGGCGGCCAAGATGGCGGACAAGATGGCGGACACAAGATGGCGGACAAGATATCGGACAAGATGTCGGACAAGATGGCGGACAAGATGGCGGACAAGATGGCGGACACAAAATGGCGGACAAGATGGCGGACAAGATGGCGGACAAGATGGCGGACAAAATGGTGGACAAGATGGCGGACAAGATGGCGGACAAAATGGCGGACAAGATGGCGGACAAGATGGCGGCCAAGATGGCGGCCAAGATGGCAGACAAGATGGCGGACACAAGATGGCAGAAAGATGGCGGACAATATGGCGGACACAAGATGGCGGACAAGATGTCGGACAAGATGGCGGACAAGATATCGGACAAGATGGCGGACAAGATGGCGGACAAAATGGCGGACACAAGATGGCGGCCAAGATGGCGGACAAGATGGCGGACACAAAATGGCGGACAAGATGGCGGACAAGATGGCGGACACAAGATGGCGGACAAGATATCGGACAAGATGGCGGCCAAGATGGCGGACAAGATGGCGGACACAAAATTGCGGACAAGATGGCGGACAGAAGATGGCGGACAAGATGGCGGACAAGATGGCGGACAAAATGGCGACCAAGATGGCGGACAAGATGGCGGCCAAGATGGCAGACAAGATGGCGGACACAAGATGGCGGAAAGATGGCGGACAATATGGCGGACACAAGATGGCGGACAAGATGTCGGACAAGATGGCGGACAAGATATCGGTCAAGATGGCGGACAAGATGGCGGACAAAATGGCGGACACAAGATGGCGGCCAAGATGGCGGACAAGATGGCGGACACAAGATGGCGGACAAGATATCGGACAAGATGGCGGTCAAGATGGCGGACAAGATGGCGGACACAAGATGGCGGACAAGATGGCGGACAAGATGGCGAACACAAAATGGCGGACAAGATGGCGGACACAAGATGGCGGTCAAGATGGCGGACAAGATGGCGGACAAGATGGCGAACAAGATGGCGGACAAGATGGTGGACAAGATGGCGGACAAGATGGCGGACAAGATGGTGGCCAAGATGGCGGCCAAGATGGCGGACAAGATGGCGGACACAAGATGGCGGACACAAGATGGCGGACAAGATGGCGGCCAAGATGGCGGACAAGATGGCGGACAAGATGGCGGACAAAATGGCGGACAAGATGGCGGACACAAGATGGCGGACAAGATATCGGACAAGATGTCGGACAAGATGGCGGACAAGATGGCGGACAAGATGGCGGACACAAAATGGCGGACAAGATGGCGGACAAGATGGCGGACAAGATGGCGGACAAAATGGCGGGCAAGATGGCGGACAAGATGGCGGACACAAGTTGGCGGAAAGATGGCGGACAATATGGCGGACACAAGATGGCGGACAAGATGTCGGACAAGATGTCGGACAAGATGGCGGACAAGATGGCGGACAAGATGGCGGACAAGATGGCGGCCAAGATGGCGGACAAGATGACGGCCAAGATGGAGGACAAGATGGCGGACAAGATGGCGGACAAGATGGTGGACAAGATGGCGGACAAGATGGTGGACAAGATGGCGGACACAAGATGGCGGACAAAAGTCGGCGGAAAAGATGGCGGACAAGATGGCGGCCAAGATGGCGGACAAGATGGCGGCCAAGATGGCGGACAAGATGGCGGACACAAAATTGCGGACAAGATGGCGGACAGAAGATGGCGGACAAGATGGCGGACAAGATGGCGGACAAAATGGCGACCAAGATGGCGGCCAAGATGGCGGCCAAGATGGCAGACAAGATGGCGGACACAAGATGGCGGAAAGATGGCGGACAATATGGCGGACACAAGATGGCGGACAAGATGTCGGACAAGATGGCGGACAAGATATCGGACAAGATGGCGGACAAGATGGCGGACACAAGATGGCGGACAAGATGGCGGACAAGATGGCGGACAAGATGGCGGACACAAGACGGCGGAAAAGATGGCGGACAAGATGGCGGCCAAGATGGAGGACAAGATGGCGGACAAGATAGCGGACACAACATGGCGGACAAGATGGCGGACAAAATGGTGGACACAAGATGGCGGTCAAGATGGCGGACAAGATGGCGGACACAAGATGGCGGACAAGATGGCGGACAAGATGGCGAACACAAAATGGCGGACAAGATGGCGGACACAAGATGGCGGTCAAGATGGCGGACAAGATGGCGGACAAGATGGCGAACAAGATGGCGGACAAGATGGTGGACAAGATGGCGGACAAGATGGCGGACAAGATGGTGGCCAAGATGGCGGCCAAGATGGCGGACAAGATGGCGGACACAAGATGGCGGACACAAGATGGCGGACAAGATGGCGGCCAAGATGGCGGACAAGATGGCGGACAAGATGGCGGACAAAATGGCGGACAAGATGGCGGCCAAGATGGCGGACAAGATGGCGGACACAAGATGGCGGAAAAGATGGCGGACAAGATGGCGGAAAGATGGCGGAAAGATGGCGGTCAAGATGGCGGACAGGATGGCGGACAAGATGGCGGCCAAGATGGCGGACAAGATGGCGGACAAGATGGCGGACACAAGATGGCAGACAAGATGGCGGACAAGATGGCGGCCAAGATGGCGGACAAGATGGCGGACAAGATGGCGGACAAGATGGCGGACAAGATGGCGGACACAAGATATCGGACAAGATGGTGGACAAGATGGCGGACAAGATGGCGGACACAAGATGGCGGACAAGATGACGGACAAGATGGCGGACACAAGATGGCGGACAAGATGGCGGACAAGATGGCGGACAAGATGGTGGACAAGATGGCGGACAAGATGGCGGACAAGATGGCGGACAAAATGGCGGACAATATGGCGGACAAGATGGCGGACAAGATGGCGGACAAGATGTCGGACAAGATGGCGGACACAAGATGGCGGACACAAGATGGCGGACAAGATGGCGGACAAAATGGCGGACACAAGATGGCCGACACAAGATGGCGGTCAAAATGGCAGACAAGATGGCGGACACAAGATGGCGGCCAAGATGGCGGACAAAATGGTGGACAAGATGGCGGACAGAAGATGGCGGACAAGATGGCGGACAAGATGGCGGACAAAATGGCGGACAAGATGGCGGACAAGATGGCGGCCAAGATTTCAGACAAGATGGCGGAAAGATGGCGGACAATATGGCGGACACAAGATGGCGGACAAGATGGCGGACAAGATGTCGGACAAGATGGCGGACAAGATGGCGGACACAAAATGGCGGACAAGATGGCGGACAAGATGGCGGACAAGATGGCGGACAAGATGGCGGACAAGATGGCGGACAAAATGGCGGACAAGATGGCGGACAAGATGGCGGCCAAGATGGCAGACAAGATGGCGGACACAAGTTGGCGGAAAGATGGCGGACAATATGGCGGACACAAGATGGCGGCCAAGATGGCGGACAAGATGGCGGACACAAGATGGCGGACAAGATATCGGACAAGATGGCGGCCAAGATGGCGGACAAGATGGCGGCCAAGATGGCGGACAAGATGGCGGACACAAAATTGCGGACAAGATGGCGGACAGAAGATGGCGGACAAGATGGCGGACAAGATGGCGGACAAGATGGCGGCCAAGATGGCGGACAAGATGACGGACAAGATGGCGGACAAGATGGCGGACAAGATGGCGGCCAAGATGGCGGACAAGATGGCGGACAAGATGGCGGACACAAGATGGCGGAAAAGATGGCGGACAAGATGGCGGAAAGATGGCGGACAAGATGGCGGTCAAGATGGCGGACAAGATGGCGGCCAAGATGGCGGACACAAGATGGCGGACACAAGATGGCGGACAAGATGGCGGACACAAGATGACGGACAAGATGGCGGACAAGATGGCGGACAAGATGGCGGACAAGATGGTGGACAAGATGGCGGACAAGATGGCGGCCAAGATGGCGGACAAGATGGCGGACAAGATGGCGGACAAGATGGCGGCCAAGATGGCGGACACAAGATGGCGCACAGAAGATGGCGGACAAGATGGCGGACACAAGATGGCGGCCAAGATGGCGGACAAGATAGCGGACAAGATGGCGGACAAGATGGCGGACAAGATGGCGGACAAGATGGCGGACACAAGATGGCGGACAAGATGGCGGACAAGATGGCGGACACCAGATGGCGGACACAAGATGGCGGACAAGATGGCGGACAAGATGGCGGCCAAGATGGCGGACAAGATGGCGGACAAGATGGCGGACAAGATGGCGGCCAAGATGGCGGACAAGATGGCGGACAAGATGGCGGACACAAGATGGCGGACAAGATGGCGGACAAGATGGCGGACACAAGATGTTGGACACAAGATGGCGGACACAAGATGGCGAACACAATGGCGGACAAGATGGTGGACAAGATAGCGGACAAGATGGCGGACAAGATGGCGGCCAAGATGGCGGACACAAGATGGCGGACACAATGGCGGACAAGATGGTACCAGTCGATGGAACGTTTGAACGAGAGAGATGAGAGATACTTCCCATTTCATCCACCCCACTTGCATTGGCAATCTCACGTGTTTGATAGTATGCAATAGCAATATTGATGGGTAAATTTGTCCCAAGCTGCAGATGTCACCACTTGAAAAACATGCTCTCCTGGTATCGGAAATCTGAAAACAATTGTGACCAGCTGATTTGGTCATTGAACAAATTTGTCAGCATTTTGTCAACTCTCGTGGCCCTGCACCTAATGGATCAAAGAATGCTATAAAACATAATCAATTGTTGAAGTAGTTCAGTAAGTAGAAGCTCACCACAGAAATCAACCGTTAATTTTTGTTCATCGCCTTAAACATCGACGTGAGCGAATGATCATGGAGGTAATCTTTCAACACAAAAACTTGACATAGCATTTTAGTTTTCAAATGCTAAAAGCTATGCAAATCTAACCGACTGTGCATAATACAAATTATTATTATTATATAAAATTTGCGTTGCTTGTTTAATGGGATACACAATGGTAAACATTCCTCTAAATAATAAATAAACAAAAAAATCGAAAGTAACGACTTAGTAACTCGCTCATTCTGTATTGCAAAATGTATGACAGCCTGACTACCCCTCACAATGCATCAGAGAATGAGCGATCTCCCGCCAGGATATGCAATATATACGCGGCATATTTACGTGGAGTAATTTTCCTGTGCATTCGGCTCCATCTGGGGATCATTCTCATTGATGACGGCACCACTATCTGTGTTTGTCCCCGTGCTCGATGGTCTCGGCTGTCTTCCATGAGTCCAACCGGCTTCACCCCGTGGAAACAGGATCGGGTACTGTAGTGGACGCATCATCTGGATGGTCTTATACACTGGCCTCAAGGATCCTGTATAACTGAAGAAGTATAACTGAGTGTTGCATGGCGAATATCCCGGAAGCACAGCGAGCGAACCAATTCGATGGCAAAGTGCTCCTTGGATGCTGTAGTTGTAAATTCCACCACGTATGATTGTAGTTCCATTTAGAAGAGTACAGATACAGTGGTAACTGGTGTTGGTGGTGATATAGCCGGTTCCGATATTAAGTTCGAAGATAGTGATGGCTCTGGCCATTGAAGAAGATGATTAGGGGCGGCCCAGCGGCGGATCAAACAGTAGGCGGAGTAGGCCCCTTCTTACTGCGCTTTTCGCCTTGTCTCATTTCAAGTCCCCTCAATGTTACCCTTCCCTCCTGCATCGTTTTTAAAATTAGAGGCCCCAACTATAATTCCGCCCTAGGCCTCCAAGGGGATTGATCCTCCACTGACCGAGATTACAACAATGTAGTTTGAACAGTATTCTACACGAGGAAATAATGAAGCATTTGGACAGTTTGGGATGAGTGAACGTAAGCTGGACCTACAATCCAGCTTCGAATAAGTAATAATCAAGAAAGACAGATATAGTATCCCAAGAATGCAATATGATTTTATTCATATTCTATGACAATGCTAATTTGCTTTCAACGCAAAATACTTTCAAAATTTCCCGATGAAACGCAGTGACTATTTAAATAATTTCCACTCATAACAAGGGTCGTTAATTGTCCCATTCATAGTAATTAAGGGATATCAAATTTTCACATTTGTTTAATTGCATAAAAAAACTATCCATCATCTGTAGGTGATAAGCTGCTATACATGGGGGGGCAAAAATAGGTCATTCTTTTCTATATTGTTTTGCTTCCAAGAATGCATTTAATGTACTGATAATAACTGATTGACGCCAACAAAAATCACCTCCCTATTCAGCAACGTGCTACAGTCCACTAGCAGTAATCGTTCAAAAATCAAGTGATGGAATTAGTGTCCGCCCGACTGACATCGTCACCCAGAGGTTCGATGGAACATAACATCTGTCAAACCTGCCGGCATTCCATTATTTTCACCGAAAACTCTTTCACCGTTCCACCCTCCCCGACCGGCCGGCCGGCGTCAGTTGCCTGGCCGACCGAATGGAGAAGCATTTTATCTTCGGCCCGCGAGACCGCGCACTGTGTAAACTCAAACCACAAACATGAGCTGACACTGCTTATGATTCTCTAATGATGCGCAAAATTGTACATCTTCAGCGAAAAACATGGCCATTGTGTTGGCCACACAAACACACACGCGCGCAGCACACTTCACACGGGGATGAGCCGACCGAAACGAAATCCACTTCCGCTCCCTGTATCCCCCGGCTGTCCCGATGGCGGTGCGCTCCGGTTTCGGCATTGACACAACTTTGACAACTTTCTGCCACCGTTTCGGTGAGGGAGCTTGCTTCCATCCAGTTTCCAGCCATCAGTCGGTGTAGGGCGCGGCCGATCAAACGAAGGGGCGGAATATTTCACAGCACTGATCGACGGCAGTCTGCGGGTGTGCCTTCCTGGAAATTAAGCATTCATGTACGTCATGGCGATGGAACCGCTTCGCAAAACTAGTGCCTAGCAAAAAGTGATGAATTTTGCAAAACCCTAATACATCATTCCGGTGAAAAGTTTCGCTCGGAACAGGATTTACTACTCGATTTCTTTTTGGCTCTCCATTCCTATCCAGATAAACGAGAAGGATGGCGGCACGAGGTGGAACGAGGCCTCCAGTTGGGGGTTGGAAAAAGTTGCGAAACTATCTGTGCAAATCACACAACCATTTCGTGCTTGCAAACGATGGTTTTGATGAAGTTCTCGGTAATTGTTTAGCAGCCGAAGCCCATCCCAATTTTGACATATTGGAGTAAAATCTCACTGGTTTGCTGGAACGCACACACACACATATGCGACCGCTTGTGAACATGCGAAACAATTTAGTGCAATTGTACGTAAAAGTGGACCCATGTGCCGGATGTAGAGCAGTTGTTTGCAGAACCACCGCACAATAATACGCTCCGACCAAGGGCCATATCTGGTGGTGGAAAACTTTTAACCCAAACCACCGGTTTGCCAAGCGGGCCCAAAAACAACTAAATCAATTGCTAAACGATACGGTCAATCGGAATGGTCAGCGGGCCACCGGGCTTTGTGCTTGCGGGGCAAAGGATCTAGGAAGCATTTCCAGCAGCGCACCTATCAATGGCAGATGGTTGTATAGAATAATTGTTTTATGGACCATTCCATGCCGGAACGAGGCGCCTAACGATCGAGCGAACGGGTGTAATACAAAGCGGTTACTGCTGCTGCTACAGGGCGGTGCCAGGTTGGGTAAGGCAATTGAGTTTGAAATGAATCTTCCGATAATGCCTTGCTGATTGCTGTTCCCTTTGGGTGAAGGAATACAAGTAAATAATTACAGCCTGAGGTTGCATGCCCCCTGATGGATTGATGTTGCACGGTTGGGGTGGGAAAGCAATTTTTTCCTAAACATGAACTAATAAAAAGCATCTAAGGGTTGAAAATAAATTAAAAAGTTAATATTTCAGCTGATGAAAATAAATCATTTAACAGTTTGAACAAAATTTTGTTATTAAATTAAAGACTAAGCTGATGCTGTGTATGTGATGGAATCAATTGGGCATTATCTATTATAAGCTCCTGAAGCCATCACGGACACAAAGCCATTTTTTAAGATTGATATTGATTCTATTATAGCTTATGCTTTCAAACCTTTTCAATACACCAGACACTTTTCTTCTGAACAAATTTAAAATACACCCTTTTTTCGAGTGTGTATCTCTGCTTAGGTCTTCAAGAAAAGTCCAAAACCTTACAGCATAATTGACATTGCCTCAACATTTACCAAGGGATTTTTTTGATGATGAATTCTGTAGGCTCTAAAAAATGGTCTCCTCTATGGTTCCAGTAAATATCGATCGATGTTTTGATAAACATCTGTGTATAGGCTTGATAGATGCAAATATTTTCTCCATTCATGTCAAATATACCCAATCATCCATTCACCGTATTAACCGTAACAGACATTTCATTACATTGATTAAATAATTCCATCACAACCTTATACCTTGCCGTGATGCATTCTTTCCCCCACCCCGCGTATCGGCGTAACACATTGAGGTAATATTTTAAATTTTGATCCTTGAATAATTCATATTCTCATCCCCAAACTCCGGTTGAAGGATGGCAAATACCGTAAGGTAGATGCTGAAGGAAAATATAATACGAATGCCCAACAACTCACTTGCCGCGCAATGGGAGGCTTTTTTTTTGCAAATGCCTCGGTCTCGCAGCATACTGAAAACAGATCTTGAGCGGGGGGCCAATAAGCTTCACTCAATACAGAGGGCCATCATAATCCGGACATCTTTTCGCCAAACCCTTCGGACCGGCCAAATCAAGCTCCATCGTGGAGCATAGCACCGTGATCCGGCAGCAAATCCATCGCCGGTCGGTACTTATCATTCGGGAATGCTCCAAGCAAGTACCTGAAGATTCCACGAAGAAGGTATTATCCTGATAACGCTAATATTTGACAAATAGAAAAAAATTAAATGGATTGGCCTCCCACGAAATGGATTGGACGAAACAGGGGGGCAGGCATTAATGCACAAAATGGCTGCAACCTGTTCTATTTGTGATACTCTGCTGTGCTTTGAGAAACAGCATTTGGAGAATAAAAGAGGCATTAAATAGCTCGTGAAGCATTTAGACGCGTCCTGATCAATGGAATGCTGTAGCAATGTTTTCAAAACCATTACACCATCCAACCAATTTCACCTTTCCCTGTGAGAGTTCAGAGACATCCCGGATTGAGCCGTGGCGAGAAATGGCAGACGTGACCGAGCTGCATGGGGCAAACGAGATGACATTTCTTTCTGACCTCTTTCACGGAAAAAGAGTCAACGTAACCTTTATAATGTTTATCTACATGATCCACGCCTATTCACCGACCGAGAAAAGGTCAACCAGGGGAAAAAAAACGGAGCGATCGGAACGCTCGTGTACAATTCATTAAAGGGAACCTGCTGGGGCGAGACACATAATTTGATCGCACGTTCGATGGAAAGCAAAACAAGTAGAGTGTAATTTTACAGCAGCAAATTGTTCGGTAATTGCGTTGTATAAAATTCCAATGAAACTGATTAAGATTATGTAAATATAATCTTATCTGTTTCGTTTGTATTTACACGAAGCGGCGCCATGGAGCAGAAGGATAACTTAGCCGTTGACCGGAAGATATTGGTGCACCCCTCGCGCACACCATCCAGCCCCGAGTGTGGTGGAACGGTGTCCAGCGGAGGCAGCGGCACAATATTTACTGGCAGCCCCGGAGAACCAACGGCCAGTTTTATTGCTTTGCTTCGTGGTAAAAATGAAAAATCATCCCCACCAACGACATGATGACAGACCGATAGTACCCAGGCCAGGCCTGGTCCCAGTCGTTACTGTCCCAGTGCCAGAGACAGAAACAAGCAAACATTATTCCCCGAATGCTGCAGCGCAAAAGAGGTCTGTTTGTTTGGCCAGTGTCCTGCCCCGAAAGATAAATAAAGCTCGGCCATGTTTGCGAGGCGAAAATATCCATGCCGCATTTCACGGTCCACGCTCCACCAGACGTCGGCTGGGCGGGGATTTGGGGTGGGTAGGCTTTATTTTCCGTATTAATTTTTCCTCCTGCCGGAAAGTGGAAAAATATTTGAATTCCTTAAATTGTTTAGCTAACGTTAAGCTTATTGGAAAAAATCCTCTGTACAGGTACGATGAAGTGCGCGCGTGCAGTGTTTGTCTGCTTTGAACTGTTTATTAAAGTACACGAAAGGCCGGATGCAAGCAGGAATGAGCGATGTACGGAAACACGCGTACTGAATTGTCCGCATTTGAATTTTCCTCTGAAAGCTCTGGTTCAATGAGGGGTGGAACAGTGGAATCAAACAGAAGATGGAAAAGATGCGTCCGAGTGACGCTGAAGTTCTCCCATTCTCGGCCGTGTTTTGCTCGATTGAACGTTCATGATTTAACCTTCATGTGCGAAAGCAACGGCTCAGCTCTTTACCAATCGCGAAGGAAAGTGGTTACGAAAACAATTTTCGAATGAAACGATCTTGGCGTAGGATAATAACAAAGCAAACTTTAAGATGCTCAAAAAAGCACTCCACCACCGCTCGGTTCGTTTCGGTTCGGGAGCGAAAGTTTGACTTCCACTTCTCCTCTTTCTACCGTAGGATGTCCTCTGATCAGGACATCACACCACTTTTCTATCGAACTCGATACTGGTGTAGGTGTAGATTGTGGGTAACGCTATTCAATGAACGGTGAAGCTATTAAGCTTAAACATTTTCCCAATGAATAACAAACGCCACGTTTCGTCGTTTCCAACGGAGCGTCCCCATCGGTTTCGGATCGATCGAGGGAAGAATGAAAAAAAAAACACACACACACAAGAAACTGGGTGAGTGTGGGGTCACTTTGATGCTGTAAACTTTTAATGACAGTTCAGTTTTAATAGCGTACCATCCCCATCCGGTACCAACTTTCTGGAGCATCCCGTGCTTCGGCAATACCTTGTGGGAATATTCAGTCGCTAAAAGTTAGAGAAAGAGAGAGAGAGAAAGAGAGAGAGAGAGAGAGCAAAGGAAGAGAACGAGAGCAGTATAAAATCTGCGCGAACCTTCGTTGAAGAAGCTCTCCCCCCATTCCCTGTCGTGCGCTTTCGTTTCTGCCGTTATTAATATTCGATTGTTATGTGAATCAACATTATGGGAGGCGAAACAAACTGACGATGGTGCTATCGGCTATTCGGAACTTCGTTTTCTTTCCCCCCGCTTTCCCCTATTAGAGATGGATTGTTTTTTATTGACGTGGGCGGTACAAGATGACGTACAAGTTTGGGTCTTGTTATATTGTTTACTCACAAGGCGAGTACTTTCATATTGCAGAAGTTGTCTGCTTGAGCACAATTATGAAATTTAGTTCTCATTTCCTATCTGAGCGTAAATAAAGCAAGGAAAAATTGCTTCCTGAATATCGTAATTAATAGTCTTTCCAATTGGACTTTCAATAAAGTTTTGGTTTGTTAATATCGTAGAAATTCTGAATGATGTTTTATCCAATAAATGTGTTGTTCTATGGAGGCAATTGAATAAAGAAGACATCTAACTGACTTGATACTTAAATGTTTTTGTGTTTGAATGTGACACTACAGTTTGAAAAAAATATTTATCACCAATAAATTTTAAGGAAGAATCTTGATATGCTCATTTATGTATCTTTAGTACTCTATTCTACCATGCAGACATTACAAAAGTTAGGAGGAGACACCCACGAGCTGTATAGAGGCTATGGAACCACGTCGAGCTAAAAAGTTCGTTACGAGGAACGTGAAGTACTGGGCGCCTCCATTGCGCCGCGTGTAAAATTGAATACGGAGGATCGTAGAAAAAGTCCTGCAATCTGTTATTATTATTATTATTATTATGAATATTTATATTTTGTTATTAATATTTTAAATTTAATAATAAAAATAATAATAATAAAAGTCAGGAGAAGACACCCACGAGCTGTATAGAGGCTATGGAACCACGTCGAGCTAAAAAGTTCGTTACGAGGAACGTGAAGTACTGGGCGCCTCCATTGTGCCGTGTCTAAAATTCAATACGGAGGATCGTAGAAAAAGTCCTCCAATCTATTGAAACCTCTAATTTAGAATGAAGTCAACTAACTTCTAGCATGCCTCAAAGCGCATTTCAACCGTTGCATGGCACCGGAATACATACAGCCCGAATAAAATGAGACTCTTTTGCTTTTGAGTAATACATTTCCTTACACCTCTGAGAAAAGGACGTTGAGGAAAACTGAGTAAACCGCCTTAACTGAGCTTCAGAGAAAGATGTTTAAAAGCATTTTTGGTCCCATATGCGTGTGGAAGGATCATGAAGAACTTCGCGATGATGACAAAATTCATAAGCTCTACGAAATTGTGCAGCAAATCCCGGGCTGTGATGTTCTGATTTTATCAATAGAATGACATCGGACGACCTGGTCTGTAAAGTATTTTAGACCTTATAAATAACCAGAGGTGTCGTAACACACTCGAAACGAGATGGAGTAATGCATACGCTAGAAATATTTCGATAATCGTTTTATTAACAATGACGTTCAACTAAAAATAAAATAATAAATTATTTCAAATATCAATAATCAATTGGTTTTATATTTTCTTCCTCCGCGAACGATGTATTAGTGACATTCCCTAGTATACTTTTTGATTTAATTGTAACTAATTTTGTAATATTAACATTGCTTTGTATAAAACAGAACCTAAGACAGAGTAATATAATTAAATTATAAAGGAGTAATACTTCCACATTATGTAACCCATTATGAATATGTGCCAACAATAATACACAACTCCACCACAAATCTTTACACACCTAAATAACTCAAACAACACTGAACAAGAGCAACATAAATGAATATATCCCAACTGCATCTAACAGAGCAGCTGAGTACCGGTCGTACTGCGGCATTCTAACCAAACTCTGCGGTTTATTTGACCCATCACATGAATGAAACCAACGTACAAACGGTCATCAGCCGTCCGTACGTTCGGTTTTGCCTGTACCGATCCAGATAGCGACCAGCAGCCTTACGTTTTCCTATGACGAAACCACCAAAGCCTTTTACCCATTGTCATTTATCCGCTGGCCAGCGCGCGTTGGGAGAAAAATAAAATCCACGGACGGTTCAAATTAGAGATGAGAAGTTCCGGGAAAAGCATTCGAAAGTCCAACCATCTCGGGAATGCGCACGAAGCGCAAATACCAGCTGCGGCACGCGAAATGCAGTGTGGGGCAACCATTTTACGGGCACAATTTTCCCGTGGGATTTTTAGGTGCGCTTGCGAACGGCAAACGGGAGCGATTCTGCCGAGGGTTTCCGTTCTCGAGTCCTAATGAAGCTGTAAGCACGCTGTAGTTACATTTACTGGCACGGCTCAATGGCTTTAGTGCAGGGACTGGGAAGGTGGTTCATGTTGGCAGGTTTAAGCCGGTTTTAAGCGGCTTTATTGTCTAAACAAATGAGTCCCACGGACGGTAAATGGGAGTACGTTGTTTGTTCGTAAAAGAATTGCTGCTTTTAAAGTTGTAGCTGTTTGCTGTTTCTGCAAGCTTTTGTACACTTTACGGTTACACTTTTAATATTGAAATATTTCGAAAAGCGGCTTGTCCATTTTGCAACACAATGTCCTCCGAAACAAAATGAATGTATGGTTAGGGTAAATTGAAAAAAATTAGAGCGCGTCCATATTTGTAGCGTCACTGGAAATTGCAACTAAATATCCAAATTCCCGCTCGAGGCACCGCACAAGAGCAATACCAAAAGCCATCGCGTACAGACCGCAACAGTTCATTGGAGTTTGCAACGGTTGGGCAGCAATGTATTTCAATGGCGTTGTTACCAACAGATTCGCCAGTAATTCCCACCCGACCCGACCCTGCACCAATTCTGGGAAGTTAACGCACGGCCTTGAACAAATGCAACAAACGGCGTAATGAACAAATCGGTTGCAGTGACTGCCCTGCGATAGACATTCGATGCTTTGGAACCGAACCATCCTGACAGCCCACCCCATTGGTCCACCAAGTGCAGAGCTAGGTTAGAACGCACCGGACACGTTACACGTACCAGCTTGGGAAGGACCGGAAGGACTGTCGACACATCCGCTTACGGTGCGATTGAGTTTCAGCTGCACAAGCGCCAACATTGGATGAGGATTATTCGTACGAACGAGCTTGTCATGGATCCGTGCTGCAGTGTTTGTCTGCTGAGATGGGCAAAATTTCCTGCGAAACCTGCACTCATGGGCATGGGAGTGTACGTCGAAGGACGGCGGACGACGACTTGTGCAGACTCAAACCGGCTCACGTGGCACATCCTTTGCATTACAATTGAATCCGGAATGAATTGATTGCCTACATGCAATGCAATGTGCTGCAGCAACCGGTGCATTATCATAACTGATATTAATCCGATTGCAATTAGAACACATGTATTTCTGCCCATTACTACCAGGAGGGGGTCAAATTCTAAGATTTGATTGAAAAAGTGTCTCCAAATTCTTGTAAAATTTAACTACAAGGAGGAGCTTTAGTTAACTAAAACCATTTACAGTATTTGAATCATTGAACTTTCACTTCCATTAAACGTAACTGACGATAATGATATGAAACAAATTTTCACAACAATTGTGAGATTTAAAAGCCTTCTACAAAAAATGCCTCAACGTTCTATCAGGAGGTCATACGCTAATTGTCCAGAACCTTAGCTAAGGTAAATAAAAAAGGCTTTTTTTAGATCTGTTGTTGTAACGAAAAAAGATGTTGATTGATCCGGGGGCGATTGTGAGTGTTCAATCAGCCAAACTCCTCCTGCGATTATTGAAGATGTTGGGTGAGATTTAAAAGTTTATAACGCTCACGTACTCCTTTACGTGAATTTTTATGATAAAGACGACAACTTCCGGCAGATACTTTGTGATCATCTTTCGCTTCTACTCGCTCAAACTTTCCATCGGCTGGTACGAAATTCCATATAAAACCAGCTATTTTCAAATTCCCGATGCCAGGAAAGCATCCACGGAAGAGGTAGCACATTGTACAGCAATTTTGGTCGAAAACCGCCGAAAGGTATGCAATGTTTAAACACTAACTTTCCCGTTGGTCGTGAAAAATTTCTTCGAAAACTACCAGTTTCCGAATGTATAGTACCAGGAGAGCATCCACGAAAGAGGTAGCTCCTGGTACCGCGCCGTAAGGTATGCAATGTTTATACACTAACTTTGCAACCAACTTGCAATGCAATGCGCCGTAAGGTATGCAATGTTTATACACTAACTTTCCATTCAAACCAGCTGTTTTCAGATTTCCGATACCAGGAGAGCATGTCTCTCAAGAGGTGACACCTGGTACCAGAATGTTGCACAACACATGTTGCACAACACATGTTGCGCAACATATGTTGCACACCATCTGGCATGCAACATATGTTGCGCAACATTTGTTGCGCGACATATGTTGCGCAACATCTGGCATGCAACATCTTAAATGCAACAACTTGGGTGTTACCTCTTGAAAAACATGCTCTCCTGGTATCGGAAATCCGAAAACAGCTGGTTTGAACGGAAAGTTGGTGTTTAAACATTGCATACCTTTAGGCGGGCAAAATTACCAGGTGCTACCTCTTCCGTGCATGCTCTCCTGGTACTATACATTAGAAAAACTGGTAGTTTTTGAAGCAGTTTTTCGGTGGTTTTCGAGCAAAATTGCTGTACTAGATGCTACCTCTTCCGTGGATGCTCTCCTGGTACTGTACAATCGGAAATCCTGGTGCAATTTCGTTTATACTTTAAAGTCACAAAGTCGATATTCTTCTCTTTATATAACCAAGGAAGAAATTTTTGATATTTTTTTTTCCTTTTTTTGCTATAAATTAACTCTGCTGTAAAATTTTGAAAAAGCGCACAATCGGCACGAAGGGGCCCCCAGCACGGCGAGGCTCTAGGCGACCGCCTACTCCGCCTACCGTTTGATCCGCCGCTGCTTCAGGGAATTGATGTGAGGGCTTTTGGATGCTTATCTTCTTGATGTACTTCATCTACATTTGTAGATCTCGTCCTCCATTAAGACTATGATGTCAAGTTTCGCTCAACAATGTTTACTTTGTTTGGATAATTGTTAGCAGCGGGGATGTGGACATCCTTCAGTGATACTTTCGCAGATCAATGCTCAGCATTTTGCAGTGTTTTCACCGTTTGAAAGATTCCTCCGACCTTTCCGGAAAATGATGCGGACACTCTGCTCTCGATTTGCAACCATGGCTTCGAAGCTTTATTCTTCTTCCATGAGAGGAAGGTATTAAGATGCACTATTATCTATGTTCAGGGGACACAAGCTGCCTTAAGATGTATAATTTAGACAAACCTCGAGCTATTTGGTGAAGGCTGCACGCTGCTCAAATACATCTTTAATTACAATTCCCGTATTGAGTCCATTAAAAGCTGTTAACTATTACCAAATCAATTGATCAATTAACAAGCTGTCAACAAATTTGGTTTAGCATTGAGTAGCAAAGATACAAAAGTCAAAGCATACCACCAGGAACGCGTATGCAGAATCGTCAAATAAAATCGTTCCTAATTGATTTAAATTGTCAGCAATAATTTAATTACAGCCTAAAGCTTCGTGGAGAAATTTTAATAGCACACCAGGCACTCCACGAAACTGTTGCCATTTGCACTTTGCTACGGGAAAATTGCAACAAATTTACCTGTTACTACACTTTGTAATTAGTACGAAAGTACAACCACTCACCGCAATTACAGTCAGCAAGAACGTGCTTCGTATCTCACGCGAGGCTGTTTTTTTTCTTTCACTTTAAGTTTACAAACACACACACACAAAAACGTAAAACCATTACCGACGGATTACCGAAACAAAATGGTGCGAATATTTTAGCCATAATTTAATTCTACAAACTCCCTACTCGCTGGCACTTCCGTTCGACAACAGTGCCGACCGTAAACAAACGCTAAATCAAACACTACAAACGGAAGGCCACGAACCGTTGGGACGGTTAGCAGTGAGTTCGCTGGCAGCAACGAGCTTTACCCAGCTGCCAGGTCCGCCTGGGATGTGGACATGGTCGCGAACGAAACACCAGAATAAACCCAACCAAGGAAGAAAAAACGCTCCCCGACCAGCACACAAACACACGAATGCTCGTCGTCCCGAACAGTGTGTGTGTCCGGTGGATGGTGGACGAACACGTTTAACACCCCGTTACGTGTACGGCCCATATCCGGTACAAACCCTCCGCACGGTACTGTTTTTCTTTCACGTACACCTTTCACACGCGGGGGCGGTTTGGGGGCTCCATTCATGGCAGATTGTAGCTTTTTCCCAAGCGCACACAATGAATCATTGCTCACTTGAAAGTCTGATCTCTTTTGCGTTGGAACGTGCGAGGACGAGTTCGAGGTGCACCGTCGGACAAGGATGCTTGCAGGGAACGCTCTCAAGACATGAAAGGAGCATAAGAGAAGGGAAATGCAGAGGACCGTACACAAGGACCGTAACACAAGGCGGGGCTGGATGCGGATACCCATTAGCGGACACTAATCTTCTTGTGTTTGAGCAGTACGTGTGGAGGAGTTTATCACCATCCAACCGGTTCGTTGCATTTTCGCGAGCCCTTGCGGGACCCATGAATGATATCTCCAGCATCAGGTGAAACACTCCACAAGTCAACTTTTGCAATTTGCGTTTAAAAGTGTAACGCTCATTTTTGACCAGAATTTTAATTTGAAAACCATGCTAAAGATAAAGGATAAGAAAGGAGCAGCAGTAATAACGAAACAAGCGCACCAAACAATGTTTCACAACTGGGTGTGTTCGAAATGGGGCGTAGTAGCCACGAAGTTGCTAGCTATTGAAAACGGAATCCGCGGAGTAAATTGGATTTTCCCGCGAGTTCTTCCACTCGTGCTGCAAGGCGTTCGCTTGTGCAGCAAAACGGCAGCACTGGCTTCCACTGGCTGGCTGGAAACTGGCGCTTGTAACGACCTTCAAGTATTGCAGCTCTTTTCGCACAACGGTTTAGCTAGTAGTTGTGTTCTATTCCTCCAGCACCACACACTGTGCATGACCTCGAGATGGAAAAAAGAAGGAAAATTGCAGCGGTACGCTGCGAGCTAGTGCTGCATTTCTTGATGCAATTCGTCCCGGGGTGTCATTGACCTAGTTTAGTTGTGTGTCGTACATTGTTTCCAAATGTAACGTGAATGTGAACCAAATTTGTAAGAGAATTTCTATTGCAAAAAAGGCCATTTTAACCACACTTTGTTGCTTAATAATTAGCTTAAAGCAAACAAAAAAATATGTCCAACAAGTAAAAAAAAATCCAGTTGAAAAATACAAACCTTTTTTTTACTAATTTCTTTGGTTACTGCGTTGTGTCCTGTTGTTACTAATTAGCGAATCAATCCTCTCGCGCCCATATGAACGAACGGTCTCGTACAAAAGGCCTGCACTGCTTACTTGTATCCTTTCATGGTAAACACGCGTGATATATACGCACACCAATACACACACGCGCGCTCGACAACACCACACTTGCACGAAACGGACGTTCGCCTGCGCTCTGGGAGTCCTTACCCTGGTGCCCACTCTCACGTGGTACGTGAGCCAAACTAGCGCCACACTCTTGCTTTCACTCAAAATGCACGCTCTTGCTGCCAATCACGTGCTGTCGAGGAGACGATTTTTCCATCGAAACGGTTCCAGCAGAACGGTGACGGCACGCGTGACCAGCGCTTGCTGCTGCTTGCACCACATAGCAACGCTAGCCGTGGCATACTGCGATGCTGTACGGGTTGTACGCCCAGATGCTTCGCTCACAGGGTTGCTTCTCACACATGGTTGTAATTGTTTACTGTTGTTTTATTTATTTTAAACCAATTTCGACTTCACTTTGTTGGTGAACATTATTTACAGTGGATGCTACATTGTAAACAGATGAAAGAAAGCACACACTAACGACACTCAGCGGGGTGTTTGAAAAAAGGAGATTCCTACGAACATTCAACACACACACACACACACACACAACACCCCACCCGGAAATGGGCGAAAAACACTAGCGCACCATGATTCGCGCGCCCAACAATCTGAACCGTGGCTTCGTGGGGCTTTTCTCTGTTTCTATCTTTGCTTTCGTTCGGAAAATGTTGGCCCTAGCGCTCACTCGAGCGTAATTATGTAATATCCACGAACACATACTACAGAGCGCCCCATACCGTATATACCAGGCATCTCATCTCCCATCACCCATCGAAAGCGCGTGAAACTACGAAACGAAATCCACTCATCTGCTCCACCCCAAACGGAGCACTCAACTTGGTGTCGGGCATCGGACTCGTGTTCAGTGTGACTCTCCCGGAACATCAGTACGCGGATCTCTTGGCGTGTGTGGCATCTTCGTCTCAGTGAAACGAAATGCCAAATCGTCTGATGTCTCCGACTGTCAAAATGTTGGGAAGCTGGAAAGGAAGCGTAGGGGAAAGGGGGCCAAGGAGCCTGTGTCTAATGACCCATCCCACTACCGCGGGAACGTCGGAAAAGGGAAGTTCGAATGGTACAAAGTGTGTGGGTGTGTGTGTGGCACTGAAAGGAAAAGTCCTTCCCCCCGAGGGTGCTTTGATGTGTGCTCTGCCCTCTGATTGCCGTCTCGAAGTTGATGATGAGGCTTTCACCTCTTGGGGGGGGAAAGAGGCAATCCGCATTTTGTGAGGGGCAGAGAGCTAGTAAAAAGCAGACACACGGAATGTGTCTAGAATTGGGAATTGAGGGTTTCTTTTTTCGCTTTCATGCCGCTATCTATTTGAATGAAGGCATTTGTTCCGTTCCCAAGAAATTGGTTGTCATTCTTAGACGACACACAAGAATGTTTGGAAATAGAGAATTTCGTTCGGAAATATATTTCCTCCTAATGCATCTATTCGCTGACAGTGATGGAAATTCTTCAATGAACTATTTACACACACACACACACACACACACATTCACAAACACAACTTCCGTACCTTTCCATAAATTGACCACAAACTTCAAACTTTGAAACTAAGCATCAACGGGCACCATTTCACGTTCAGGTTGTTCTGTGATAAACCCCTTTTTTATTTTGGCACACACACACACACGGACAGGGTGTAATAGGGATGACAAAAAACGGAACACTAAAACCCAACGCAAAAAAGAAAACAATCGCACAGCTAATCCCGGTAATGGAGACGCCCTTAGGAAGACATCTAGTTGCGACAGTTGCTCACCGACTACTGCGTCGGGTTGGTTTTGCTCCGACCGGTGGCGACTCGCTCTGGAACGCTGGTTGGCCGAACCCGAACAGGATGCACGGTGTTCGTGTCCTGCCTGTTTTGCAGCACTCACTCTCCGGTGATATACCGAATGTTTTCCGGCTATAAGAAAGGCGTACCGCGATCCGTAACTCTAGCGGGAATGCACTCCCAAACACGAGCTTAGCGTTGGGAGCTTTTTGTTTTGCTTTACGAAAGAACAGGAACAGTGGGAGACGATAGAAGTAGGAAATTGCGCCAAAACAGTAATGTAACGAATCAGCGAGCAAGGTTTGTAACGTTGAAGATGGGATGAAAAGCATGGAGCTTTTGAAAAGCTCTCATTGAAAAGCTAATTATTCGAGAGGAGATTTAGGAAATCAATTCTACACATTTTTCTATTTAATTTCCATTTTAAAGCAATTCAGTCAGTGAACAAATGTACTCCGTAAGTGGAGATACGATTTGAAATGCGACAGGTGTCAATTAACAACGAATTCACAGATTGTTAGGAGAAAAACAGCGATGGAGGCGCCTAGTACTTCACGTTCCTTGTAACGGACTTCCGGGCCCGTAATCACCTAGGCGTAGTTCCTCAGTCTTCCTGCTGCACAGACTTGTCTCCTATTGATTTCTTTCTATATTCATAGTTATAAAGAGCGTCAAAAAGGAAATATTAGGACCTGATTGAGGACATCCAAAAGAATGTCAAAGGACGTTCCATTAGAAGTCTACGAGGACCTGAACAGCTTACTAGATCATTCTCCAAAAAAATTCTGATGGCGGCAAATACAATAAAACTAGATTTTTATTAATGTTAAGTCCTAATCCAAACAATAAAACAATTTTCTGCAATATTCGAAAGAATATTCTATAAATATGATTTTTTTAGTAATAATAAAGAAAATTACCTTATCCTTGCATTGTGCGAATGATTCTTTATTTAATATCATACACATTAAACTTAAGCAGCTACATGCTGTTTTACATGAGGTATTTTGGCGGACATATTACACGTTACGTACTACAACAGTTATCGTTCTGTTTACCAGCATTACCATGCATTTATAATAACAATAAAGCCAACATCATTATTATAAGGCCATCGAGAGCTTAAAGCTTTTCAAAATTATACTTCACAAAGGCATTTTCGATTGCAACCAGAGCATTGATAGCATTACCCTACGTGTGACTCCAGTCGGACATTTCCTGGCCCGTGTGTACGAGCCGCAAAACATTCCGTTCCTTCGCTATGGCTCGTTCCGTCCCGATCGCTATGAGGACTTCCATTAGGCAGAGGACTGTGAATGGTGAAGGGCATACGGTAAATGATTGTTTGATACTTTTTCAATAATGCTCGATGTTAAACTCGATACGTACAAAATAATGAGGTCAACAGCGACATTACGGTAAGCAGATTGGAGGAAAGCCCTTTGGCGTAGCTGTAGTACGCTGAGTACAAAATGACGGCAGCCAGCAGTACCATCTGGATGTAGGTGAAGTATTTAAACATGGCGATCAGTGCGGGACGCCACAGGCCAGCGCCAATGATCCAGCACATTGCGAAAAGGATGTTTAAGGCACACGGTATCACAAGCTCGTATATAGCTGTTCGCCCTGTGGAGATAAAGGGTTTCACATTATTGCATAAAGAATTAAACAGTAAAGAAACCCAGAACGGGACAATTAAGCTACACTTACAGTCGATTAACAGCTGTTCGGCTCCCATGCTCAAGATGACCAGTACGAAGAATATGTTTATGCTACCGAACAGGTAGGTAAGAATTCGGAACGCTCGATTCGTCAGCATGGTTCGGCTGTGCGTGAAGGCACTTCTAGAATGCGAGGAAAAGAAACGATCTCTTATGAATGAGGGCCACTCCAAGATTACTATTTTATTTCGTTCAGTTTAACGCCCTAATAATGCAGCAAAACCAATTTATTCGAGCCAAGGACGTTTTATTAAAACATTCGAGTTAAAAACACCAGCTTCACACCAATGAACACTTAGATCGATTACGCGACGGGCATGTACACGACGAGCCCTTCGGCTGGATTCAGTTTTTTGCGCAGCGACTCGATCGTGGTCGACACAATGACTAGCTCAACACCACAGACAACTGAAACGAGATGAATTGATTGGGAAAATATTGCAAGATTAACCGATCTATTAAACCGATGAAGCCATTAGGAAGGGAGGGACATACCGAACATAATACTGAAGTACACCTTCACCACCAGGACGGGCATTTTGACGCTTTCGAAAAACCGATGAGCGTAAACCACCATCAGCAGTGCGAATACGAGTTGAGCGTAGAGAAATATTTTAAACAGCCTTATAAGAGAGATTTCTTCCTGGAAGTGGAATGAAAAAAAAACGCATTTAGCTACTCTTATCTGGGAGTCCGTACCTTTTGTGAGCTGGAAGATTCATTACCGTCGCAATTCCTATGACTAACAGCACGGCCAGCACCATGTTGGCAAGACAGGGTGATATAAATATTTCTAGCAGCGCTAAAAGACGAGAGAACCAGTGCGGAGTAGGTTAATAAGGTAGTAGGTCAATCGGGTATTAAAGTGTTGCTTACGTTGCTCATCCATGTACTGCATGATCATGTACACCGTGTAGGCCATCGTGAGTAGATTGGCCGAAGCCATCAGTACGCAAAGTATTTTGCACATCATAATGAAGCGTTCCCTGTACGGCTTCCTCGCTGTCCGGTCCTACAATCAAGCATAAGAAATATGGGCTATTGACTTCGGGCTATTATTATAGTACCTTATTATAGGAACTACAATCACATGTAAAATGAACCCATTGGATTGACATAACACAAAACAAAAAACGTGTGACTAAAATTTCGATAAACTGAAAACAAAACCGACGATCGTACAACAGCGCCACGACATTCACTTCATTCTGTCATGGAAACATTATTTATTGCCATGCCTATTGCGTATAGATATATATATTTATACAGATCATCTCACACACTCAGAAGATCGTCGCCAGCTGCCCGCATCCCGCGTAATTCATCTCGGGCAGCATCCAGCTCTCCGGTCAACGACTCCGTCACGACTTCTGTCGCACTACCGGTTCCACGCTGTGCTCCACATCCACCTTAACGAAGTAGAGCAGGGCGGCGGCAAGGCAGATCAGTACAAAAATAGCACCCAGCTGTACGTAGCTAAAGATCTTAACGATCTTCACCAATCGTGGTCGGCGCTGGAAAATCAAAGACGACAAAATTCGGGTTAGCGAATGTTTGATAGTCAATTTGTGCGCTGAACCGAATGCGTTACAGTATCGAATGCGTTACCACCTGTGGCGCTTCGAACGCGTTACGTACCGTTACGATGCCGACAATCAGCGCTACGACGGACGCAAAGTTTGCAAGACAGGTGCCAACGATGATCAGATTCGTGCCTGCAAGGAAGAGTGTTGGAATTAATTACCATTAATACGGAAATTGAGGCTTAAAAATGGGTTAAACACTTACTGAGGGGCAAGTTGGCGATCGGGAACACTTTGCTGGCGAGCGTTATGAAGATGGCAATGAGCGAGATGGCCAGGCTGTACAGGAACACCTTGTGCAGTCGGTTAGTTGTCATGTTGATGGGCAGCGGGTGGAGTCACAAGCGAACACAAATCAATGCGAACGACCGAGGTACGTAGTACATCACCCCTTTATAACTCCTGGCCGTCCCTTACTGGGGGAGCGCAACTTCCCGAATCACATACCACATCCAACCGGGATTGGGTGGCAACAAATGCAGCGGCTCGTGACAGAAGCGGGCTGTAAATGGTATTTTTCCCGAATCTTTCGCCAAATGCACATGCAGGCGAACAATCCAGCGTCAAAAGCAAAACACAAACACAGGATGGTGGCGTACGCGAACAAAACTTCCGTCGTTGTTGTGTTTAAGCACAACATCCGCGGGTGCGTACGGAACGGTGATCGTGAACAAAACACGGAACCTTTTCATTCACGCGCACCATTTGCTGCCCGGAAAATGTGTGAAAAGTGAGCGTGTGAGTTATGCTCTCCGCGGTGCGATTGCGCACGAGCGGTGAGCGTGCGGTGCGTGAGTGACCGGGGGTGGGTGAGTGCTTTGTTGTTGATGGGAGAAATGTCAAACCGAAGTTTACAGTGCGTGACCAGTTTTGCATCAGCAGCGAAGATTTTATTTACAATTGTTATAATGGAAACAGATTGGTTGAAAATATAACTTAAATTTCAATAAAAAAAAACCATGAGGTCACCATTCATTCATTGATAATTGATGTAGGCTTAAAATGGTTAGTACCAATTAGCAAAACATATTTTTCAAATTAATTTAAAATAGTATATAAAATTGAATTCGTTCACATTTTCCACTTGACTGTTCCATGTGAGAGGGCTTTGAAAAGGAATAAGTGTCCTCTCTTCAGGTATCCTTCTGAGAAAGAATTTTGATTATTAAGTATAGTAAGCCAAAAAAGTGCAGACATGACCTAGAAGATCGATACGCCAAAAAGAGAAAAAGAGAATCATCCCCTGACACATTGCACACATTGAATAATGCAATTAAATTTATCTTCGAACATAATAAAAATATATAAAATTACTTTTGAAATAGAAATGCAGTAGATTCCACAACATTTATGCTTTATAACAACTTTGTTTTATCAACATGGCTTTGCAGTTTGATTTTTCGCACATCACTGTACGAGGGATGGGTTTGTTTACATGCCCTACTTTAATGGTTATGTTGGGATTGAGAATCCGCTTTATGAAGCTGTGTAGGGTTCGATATTTTTAAAATCAAACAAATAAATTAATAAACAAAAAAATATTTGAAGAAGTAAAAAGTAAGCCACGTTAAAAAATACACACACTTAAAGTAACACAATCACCGGTTCACTGGACGCACAAATACATACACACACACACACAAACACACATTTTTCCACATGTCGCAGAAGGGTGCAGAGGAATAGTTAAAAATAAACTTGCATCATCCAGCGTTCACGATTTAGCATACGTTCCTTTTTCCGTGCTTCCATTAGTCCCGGAAAATATCACACGTTTTGTAACACGATATCGGTTGTACGCGGTTGGGGGTTTTCACTCTCCCGCAATCCCACCTACACCTGTTCCCTATGACAAGAACAAAACGTACATCGAACGCGGATACTTACCAGCAAAGAATGCTACAGGTGAGCGATGTAGGAACGATGCCCTGCAAGCGGGTGCAATGGTGAACAGCCGTTCGTGGTTGCGTGTCGTTCTGCCAGCGGTTAGTTCACTTTCCAACGCATGTTTCACGCACCCGGAACGACCGAATTGGCCAACATTTTGCCCACAGCAAACGGTGTGAAAAACAAACCTCCGTCTCCGCTCTACGCCAACATCACTGCGGACACGCACAGGCGGATGCGATGATGTTATTCTTGATGCGCAACCACCACTCACCACTTGCGTTCCGGAGCTGCGCGTGCTGCATCTGTCAAACAGCGCGCTCGTTCTACTCGTTCGTGAGTGCCCTGGGTTGAAAATATGAGTGACTTTCATGCAATGCTGTGCGTCAGCTGACAAACGGAAACAACGCGCGAGCTTGTTTCAAACGATTAGTTTTATTCAATAATAATAGTTTTAATAATATCATCACAAAATATTACATATTCCATGAAGGGTTGTTTTGCTCCGTCGGCCCATTCTTCGTCCATTCCTTCAAGCAGCGCTTTTGATAGTGTTGGTGTGGGTGTGTTTGTGTATGCATGGGGGTGTGTGAAACGGTATGTCCAGTGTGTGCAGCCTTGTGGCGATCACTATCGGTATCTATTGTTTCACTGCTCTTGACAATCTTTTGGTATGAACTTTCTTTTTTCCGCCATTTTGTAAATGTTAATGCTACATTTTGTTGTTTTTTTTTGTTTCTTTTTGGTTTTGTAAATCTGCTTCCACTAAGCAAACGTTATTGGTTTGGTTTGGTTTGGTTTTGTATTTATGTATGTTTTTTTCTTCCTCTAAAGAAACGCTTTGCACGAGTGCAATGTTTTGTTGTGTAAGTTTGTGGTTTTGTGTTGTTATATTCAATTTTTATAATCGCTGTTTTTGCTGGGATTAAGTTACTTTACCGTTTACGGGTTGTGCATGTTGCTACTCTTTACTACGCTGTATTTGTTTACTCGTTTTACAGTTTTGCTTTATTTCATTTATCTTTCCGCTCATGATTAAGTACTTACGAGTTTGTCTTCTCTTCTTTCACTACTTGGGTTTTCTGATCTGGGCACAGCGGGGTTTTCCTCTGCCGCATTCATATCATTTCACGACTTTTCTTTTCTTTTCTTTTCAACTTCCATTAGCATACCAAAGCTGCGATCGCACTTTAACTCTTTCATCCTTTGCTATTTTCTTCCCTTGTTCTTTCCCAATATATGTCTGCTTTAACAACAACATCGTTTCCATCAACATCACACATCTTTGTCGGTGTGTGTTTAAGTTAAGCGTACAAGCGTTCTACACTGCAGGTCTAGGACATCTTTAATAACGGAGCCAATAATGTAATGGCTCTTAAAATATGTTGCAGCTTTCTTGTGTTTTGTGTAAATTATCCACCACCAGTCCAGTAGTGCACGCATATGTATAGCTATACTTATTTAATTCCTAACATTGTACCACCGTTGTTGTTTTGTGTATCGATCGATATCGAGCCCGCATGTGTTTATGAATCGAACGTTTTTTGTTTTTTTTTTTTGCTGCTATGCTGTCAATGAGCTCCGTTTTTTGTTTAATTACATTAGCTGATTTATGCTTATCAATATTATCTATGTTATACTTATCTGTTCTTATGTTTGTGTTCTTGTCTTTCTCATGCCATGTGTGTTCTGTCATGTCTTATGCTTTTTAATCGTTAGATGATACATTTTTACTACCCAGCGAACGACATCGAAGTGTTGAATCTGAAGATAAAGTGTGATTCTAATGTTTGTTGATTGGCGTAGCGTTAATAGCATTCACTACATTAGCCACACGTAGTTGATGGAAGCGAAACATGCAAACACCTACGAGCTTTGCCATTTAAAAGAAATGATCGGTTAAAATCCCACAGTAAATAAGTCTCAGCTCAATGGATCGCTACACTCTTATGCAAATACAACTACGCAAACAGTGAGATGAGTTGCCGTGTGCTAGGATGATGCGAGAGCTTCGATAGGAATGGTTTGGTTTAGTACGATGCAAACAGCAAAACGCGTAACTAAAACCAAAACACTTTACCGTACACTACTTCGTTCGGTTAAATCGGTACCTTCACCGTCTTTAACTTGCCATGTGTGTTTGTTTCGTTTCTTATTGACATTATTTCCGTGTTTCATTTTTTTTTTACACATTTTACAATCAACATAATTGTTTAGCTTAGCAAAGATTCGTTCATTTCGCTACACGAACGCGTGTACCATTTTTTTTCTCTCCAGTTTTGCTCTTTTTTGTTATCCTGTATTTTTGCGATTGTTTGTTTTGTTTAAGTTGTGTTCTCATCTTTACTTGTCGTTATGATTTTGTTTTAGTTTTTAGTTAGTTTGTTTTTTGTTTTCGTTTACTTCGATCGTTCAGTTCAGTTGTGGTTGACAATACATGCTGACTGCTGTTCGGTTTTCAACGTTTTGCTGATGATGAGGCACTTTTAGTTCTTATTATTCTCGCACAAAATACATATCCAACTACAAAACCGTTACCATGGTTGCTGCTGCTGCTGCTACTGTGTTGAGTCCTATGCTTGCCTGTGAAAGATGTCTTCCCCGTGGTTTGTCTTTTTTGTTTGGTTTTGAGTTACTTTTCACCGCTCAACGTACAATTGCGGTGGTAGTTTCTGTTCTTGTCATTGATTGCCGAATCAGCAAGCAATTTCGTTTCGGGTGATATTTATTATCCTATTAACAACAGCGCTTTGCGTTCTCAAGGATGCACACGTTGAGTCGTTCCCTGTTATCCGTTTGAAATATTCTTATTGGCAGGTTAATATTTAACTGTAACTTCATTCTTTTTTTAATGTACTCTCTGTACATTCCATAAACGGTAATTATCTGTTGAAACTGACAATCACAACAACATTGGTAGCATTTAATGGATTTTTCTTCTTCTCGTTCAACATAAATTGATGGACATTCTTTGTTTTTTGGGTTTCCCTTTTTCTTACCTAATTCTGCAGTGTACTTACTGTCCGCAATACGTTCATAAACAACTTCATATCAGCACACATACAGCTTTACCTGCATAAGTGTACTTTTAATGTTTGATTTCGCTTGAGTTTTGCTCGTATTGGGGTTTAGCATGCTTTTTTTCTTTTTCAGGAAATAGTTTTCAAATTTTTATTTGCCTTCTCACCTTCTTTCAAACGTTTGCCGTTTGATTCAGTCTCGCTAGCTGCACGGATTTCTTTATAATTTAGTTTTTACGTTATAAATGTTTCGTAAAGTGCTTAACGATGGAGATGTGTACAAAAAAAAATCAAACGTTTGTAATAGAAAATTTGTTTGTATTTATTCACGAAATTACAATAAAATAAATTTATGAAAAAGAAGACTCAAACCAAAATTAATTACCGTGTACCCTTGATGAACTGATTCCAACTTTATTTGGAAGACCAAAATCATAAAATAAACAACAATAAAATAGAATGAATCTTACCGGTCCAAAATGTGATTTACTTGCTACTATACATACGTATTACGTTAACTACTACAAAACTAATGTTTCTACTATTAGCACTAATACTTCTACTACTATCACTACCATTACCACTACCACTAATATTACTGCTACAGCTACAACTAATACGCTTCACACAACGGGGTACCTCTTTCCACCATAATTTAACGGGTTTGAGACTTTTGTTTACTAAGTTTTCTTTATTTTGTATTCATAACCAGCATTTGCGTCGTCTTGACAACTGTTTGCACGTAAAGGGGGGTTTGTGTTTTGTTTTGGTTTTAAACTTTATTTAGCATTTGTTTCTTTTTTTTTGTTTTGTTTTTGTTTTTTGCAAGCGTTTAGTTTCGTTTCAACTTCACTACCGTTTGTATTTGTTGTAATGTTTACACGCACCCGCAAAACAAACCCCGCTGCCGGGCAGCTTTACACTCTTACCGTCACTCCCGTTACTAGGGTGGCATTAGATGTATGCTGAATTAGTAAAATTTATCCAACTTGGTTTAGTTTGTTTGTTTGTTTGTTTTTTTTTGTCATATTTCTATTAAATGGATTTGCTGTTCTGTGATTTTACCTCCGTTCCGTGAGTAAAGGATAGAAATTTTGGGTCTTTAAGATTTATTCTTGAGATGGGATGTTATGGTCTCCTTTTTATGTAATTTCTCGTTCGTTTACAGGACGGGTCGAATGTTTTATTTTGCGGTGGAAAGTAACAATAAAAGGGGGAGGTGCAGTAAATGAATGCAGCAAAAATGGGGTTCCAATTTCGATACCGCTGGCGCTGTGTTTCTTTCTTTCCTCTTCACCTTCGGTTCTTTCGTTTCTTCTGTTTTAGCTTTGTTTTTCAAGATCGGCCATGTTCGGCCACCCGCCGATCACACTCGCACTAGAAAAGCGGTCACAGTATAACTGTTTGTAATCACTACAATCACTAATACACTACAATATAATAATGCTCCTGTATAATACGCTATATAATCCACTACAAGGGTGTTTTTTTGTTTGTTTGTATGTTAATATATAGTTTTCGGTGAGTCTCTCTGTCTGTCGTTTTCGCGTGGAAGGATACTATCATTAAGAAGGGGTCAAGAAAGCCCGATGCAGGAGGGAGGGGGTTCCTCACTACCCTCCCCCTCTGTAGGAGGGATCCAGGGTTTACAACGAGGGGCTTACAACTAGAAATCTCTTTGTGGTTTGGTAGGGGGAGAATGGGGGTTTGCTTAAGTTTGCTTTTGTTCTGTACTACCTGTATTCCGTTTAATAATTGTATTTAGGATTTCATTTACGCAGCCTTACTTTGGGAACTTAACGACACAAACTCAAAACAAACTATAAAATCGAATCAAACAAATCACCATTAAGGAATCCCACGCTTCAATACGTCGTGTCCGGCTAACGTTGTTTATTTACTTTTTGTTTTCATTTTATCTGCTGCTTTTAACACTGCTTTTATCACTGCTTTTAACAACAAATGCCAGAAACAGAAGTGTAGAAGCCTTACAACTTAAAAAGAAAACAAATGTCATTTAACTATGCTTACAGTTTTATTGATCTCTTTTCGAAGAACAAAATCGTTATTCATTCACTAGAAAATAATAATAATAATAATATTAATATAATTAATTATCATAATAATAATAGTAATTTGATGACAAACGGGAGCAATACGTTCCCGTTTTTTCTTCCATTCGCCGTTTCTCGGTTCCATGTTTTTCCCCTTTTTTTGTCCAGTGACTCAGTATGTATGCACGTGTGTGTGTGTGAGAGAGAAAAAGAATGTTGTGTGTGTGTATGTGTGCATGTGTTTTTGTACGTATCGTAGATATAGATATGGTATAGTAGAAAAAAAAACGAAAGAAAACAGTATTTCTTAAGGTTAGTAAAATTAGAAAAAATGGGTGAATGCTCGTAAGTTTCGTCTTAATTCCACGCTGCCATTCTAGCCCTATGCCCTACTACATGTCTTTGCCACTTTTGTGTGTTGTGTTTTGGGTGTAGTTGTGTTAATGAGTATGTTCTTTTCTGTTATTTCGTGTTGAATACGATCAGAAACGTCCGGGGGCATAGTGTTCCTTGCTTTGCATAGCTTCCTTAATAACTTTTGCAAAATTTTCTACTATTTTATTATCTGCAGTTACACACTTTTCTATTTCTGAGTGATGAATACAAACAATCGGCGTGCAAGAAGAAAGAAGAAAAAAAAACAATGCAAACGAGCTGCAATAAAGTGAAAGTAATGCGCAGAAAGAAAGATAGAAACACAAGAATAAACAAGAGGGATGCAAGAAATGGACAAAATGGAAAAACCAACAAAAAACAGCACTAAACATTAAACCGATAATATTCACAAAACCAACAAAAAGGAAAGGAAAAACCAAACAAAAAAAAAACAATCTAGATTAATCAACATTTACAAGGCAGCAGAGTGTGTATGAAACGAGGAAAAAAGAATTAAGTAGTGTAAAGGGTAATTAGTACTAATGGTAACAAATTTTGTTCTAAATTTAGCCTTACTAACTTTCCGTGCTGTTTGATTTTCTCTCCAACAATTCAATTGTTGTTGTTATTACACTTGTAGAATTTCTTTTCTTCCTTAAAGACTTTTTGGTATTAGTATTAGCAAAAACAGAAACACAAAATAACAAATCGCAGTGCCAAAAAGTACAAGAGTTTTAACGAATACCTAAACAAGAACTAAACGTTTTAAGGAAGATAAACAGGGAGCTGAGAAGAAAAACCTTACACACCTAATAGAGAAGCAATAGGAGAAAAAAGGAGAAGAGAAGTTAGAAAAGACTTTCAACCAGTTCCTAATTAATTATAAAGCTGCTACTAATAGACGTAATAACAAGGGCATTTTAAAAATATAAAGAAAACGCTTAACCATACTAATTAAGTTTACTTTCTACACTTTTGTTTGATTTTTTGTTTGTTGTTTGTTTTTCTACACAACGCTACACAGCTTTCCTCCTTCTACCTTTGCTTATGTTTTCTCTTTGTTTTGCTTTCGTCACCCACCTATTTCGGGTTGTTAGCTTAGCTTAGCATCGGTTCTTACTAATAATCATTTCGGGTTGGTGAAGTCATAACTAGGTGCAGGAGTTTGTGTGTGTATGTTTCTTTTTGTTTCCTTCGATTAACGTATTCTGATGTAATTTTTCTTTGATTTGCTTTCAATTAAAAATGTGTTTTGTGTGCTTTGCGAGTGCTCTGCGCGCCTACGTTGTTGCCTAAGTTTGCCTTTAATTGATGCCCAGCCCACTAAGAGCCATTTGCAAACTGGCAGCATTATCCCTTTTGTCACCAATATTAACGAAACGTTGGAGAGAATGGGAGTATAAAAAAATCCATACAAACAATTTAACAATATGCAAACGAAAATTTACTACACTAACAGAAGCATAACAAAACGGGTGTTTGTTTGTTTGCGGGGAAAGAAAGACGAAACTATTTACACAAAAAAAGTTGATAATGAAAAGCTTCAAAAGAAACAAACAAAAAAGGAACAAACAAAATTCAGCAAAAGAGAACACCATTACCTCCTTTTACATGAGGTGGCCATTTTGAATCATTCTTGACATTTGTGAGAAGATCGCAGGATGAAATTAATAGAATGAATGAAACAGCAAAACAAAACAGAAAAACGAAAACACAGTAGGCAATGCAAATCGATGGTTACTTGATGCTATCGCTAGCGCGCTGCGTTGAACAGTGGGATAGCTTTTTGTTGCGCTCCAAATCATTATTAGCTAGTTTGATTTTTTTGTTTCTTTTTACTTGTATTGTAAGCTGTTTCTTTTCTAATCTTTATGAGACAGCGGACAGTTTATGGGCTTGGTAAGGTGCAGGGGAGGCAAAGGCGAGAGTTGTGTTAAATTCTTTAATGAAAACTAACGCATGGGTGGGGAGAACGAGTAACTCAGGTGTGCGCAAAAGTTTAACAACAACACTTCACCGCTTTAGTAGCGATACTGAGCTCTTCCACAATTAGTCCTTACTAGTGGACTTCCATTATTTGCTTATTTTTTGTTCCTTTTTAACACACGTTGACCCCCAACAAACACTCGCTTTAACATCCATACCTTCAACTTTCTTTACGATGCTTTTATCTTTTTCGATTTTATTTGCTACATTTCTTCCCCTGCCTTCTTGCCTTGCCATTTCATTTTCCTTCCATTAGTTTGTTTCATTATGTGTGTTTCTTCTTTTGTTTTGTTTTGTGTTTGTTTTGCGTTTGCTTTGTAGCTTGGTTTGCTTGGTTTGCTTTGTTTCGTTTGTTGCTTTCTTCTGTTTCGCGTTCACTTATCAAATTACATATTTATCGCCTTGTGTCACTTACTAAACGTTACTATCACTACAATTGAATCAGACTACTAATTGTTTGCTCTCGTGTTCTTTCTTTTCACATGGTTTCCTTTTTTTTGTAATATTTTTTTTACATTTATTTTCTCTCTCTCTCTCTTTCTTTCTCTTGTTTTTTTTTATTCCTTTACGGTAGCGATGTTTTATTTTGTGATTTACGCTTTTTGTTTTTAATCTTGCCATACCGATACGCTACACTTCCACTTCATTCTACCGTAACCATTATCCTTTTCTTAACATTCAACATCATTGCCCATCCTTGCCATTGGCTGTGCCGAATATTCACTATAATGCTACCGCTCCAGCACCCCTATCGAACTCTTCTGCAATTGGATGCAGGTGTGTCGACTAAAGGCCCGGGATTTCTTTATTTCGGTTTCCATCCACGCCAGCATAACGAAAGCTAGAACAGTCTACGGTGCAGGGTGGTACCGAAATGGGCATCAAACGCATTTCGCTACCGAGTACTAACGAGTGTGTGTGTGTGTGTGTTTGTGTGTGTCTTTTTTGGACAGGTCACGGTAACTGATCAACCTGGTCATTGCAGCGAAAAATCGTGGAAACACAGCCTAATTCTTCAGCATTACTCCCCGGACGCCTTGGCTGGATACACAACGGAGCAGCAAGTGCCCGGTAGCAAGGTCTTACACTCCCATCCATGTCACGCTTAAGGCCTGTCGGGGAAAAAGGGGCATACGACACAGACACAAGCCACAAGCTGTCACATAGACCTACGATGGCAAGCCTGCCTGTTTAAGGCTCGTGATAAAATTCGGACTCAAAGAACACAGGGCCTGCGACCAGCATTTGAACCATCGCAACAATCCCTTTCGGTTATCGGCGCCCCAGAGCAGCATTTACTTCTGGCTACAACTCTATGTCTCTATAATTTCAACATTTCGAACGTATGTACAAAGGCCGGCATAAGGCCGAAGGTATCCCAGGCTGCTACTTCTTCCTTGTAATTTGTCATTTATGTCAACGGGATTTCTTTTAAGATAATTCCTTTTCACTACACTTTACCTTTGCTAGCTTTACTGCATACACTACACGATGCATTTGTCTACCGGTCGTAGCTGTTGACACTACGGGTGTTCCTAACCTCCAAACCCTAATGTACCAACCAATATATGACCGGGCTGTGGCACTTTGCAAGGTGCCACCCCAGCGCATTATAACGATAACTAGAACGCAAAAGAGGTGTAAGTTGTATAACTCGATAACAATTATTATCCAACAGTATTTTACTATTCTTGCTAGCATCTCTTCTTTGTTTAATTTTTCTTTTCTTCGCAACAGCACTATCGGTATTCTGCTCAAGGGTTGTACATTGTTTGTCCAAGAGCAGCATGGAAGGCTTCCCGGAATTCCGGGAAGCGAAACGGTGAGCTAGAACACGCACTGTCGGAGTAGCAAGAGGTTGGGGGGTTTTTTTTTGTTCCACACGAAAGTTGGTTCAATGACAGAGTAATTCAGAGCGATCCAAGTCTTGTGATATCCAAGCTTGCACACGAAAGACGAAAGACCACTAGCGAAAGCATCTTTGCTCCACTTCCATCGTTTAGTAGGGTGTTTGAAACAGTAATGGACGACCAGGTGGTCAAATGGTTGTGACAGAATTTTCCGATCCCGGCTCGTTGCGCGTTTTGTACATTGCCCTGTCCAACCAAAAACCGGTCCACCGATCAAAACAATCGACCGGATGGACGTCGAGTTCCGGTTTGGAAGGTTTGGTTTTCTTATGTTTTGGAAGATAATTCCGAAGGCATCTCTTTATTTTTCACGTTTTCCGTCACATGCCGTGCAGGAGCGATCACTTCACACTTGCACATCCATTCGGGTGTTCCTTCTCAAGTGCCTTTACTGTACTCGTTTTGTGTCGCTTCGCATCGTACCGCTGCTGGTGCACCATGTGCCACGTGTTCATTTTGAACCGGCACGATGCCGAAGGAGCTTTCTAGCTCACGCAAAAACATTCCCTAAAGGTTTCGGGTGTTGAATTTAAAGATTTGCTATACCAAACTATCCTTTGCTTGATGCCGTTTAGCAACTGCATCAAAATGGAATCGAACGTGTGGGTGGGATGGTTTTCCAATTGGAGGGGGGAGGTTTATGTTTTCTTGCATTTGGTTGTTATCAGATGAACTTGATTTGCTTTGTTCCTGGGGGTTCGCTTCTTTGTTTTGTTTTGTTTGATAAACTCACAGCCCTACGTCGTCGTTCGTTCATTGTTATTATCTAGGCGTAGTTAACGCTGCCTAACATAGATCCTTTTATTCTTGGATACGCCATATGTACCAACCAGTGTTGTGGTTTAACAAATTGAGGTGCACTTCAATTCCTTCACATTAAAAGACAGCGTTCTGTACGAACACAAACCAGTAACAACTAAGACAACAACACAAGAGCCAACTGGGAAATCAATTTGTACCAATTGACACGAGACGGTTAATTAATGATTTTGTCTCCGTTTTGCAACCTAGCGCTCCTTGCAAATCTTTCTGCCGCTTCCGTTCCGAACTCTTGCGGTAAATTGCCTCTTACACACGCATGCACACACGTCTACAGTATAAGCTACCAATTGCACAAATCCAGCATAATTAATGTAAACTACATGTTAACGACCTTCCCCGCATCGATATCATGGTTCCTCTTTTTTTTTTGGGCGGGAAAGTTCGAAAAGAACAGAAAACAAATAAAAATAGGTAACATACAACCTTTGCCTAAATGTGTAACACTAACCGCAAAACCAGACGGAAACCAACATAAAAACAAAACAAACATAAACCGAATAGAACAAAACTTGGCTTACGCTTAATCGGTGCTGCTTTTGTAGTATCTAATGCGCGGCACGCAGTGACATTAAGCTTAAACCCTTGTCCTTTTAAATGTGTCTTTACACTGCTAATTGGTTTGTTCTGCTACTAATCTTCCCTGTCTCGGGACGACATGAGTTTTGTGAGTGAGAGTGTACTATGCCTATATGGTCTTTATAGGCGTTTGGGAGCAATGGGAGGGAGACAGAGTTTTGAACACCTTTCTCCCAATTATATTTCCCTTTTTATCCGCCACTGCGCCACTTTTGTTCTAGGCTAATTTCAAAACATCATTCAATAACGCTGCTCATTATGCGGCATTAAAGATGGAAGTGTTCTAAGACGTGGATCTTTGGATGATCTACATCTATCTGCGTGCACACTCGCATACACCTTTATTTCGAATTTACGCTTTAGCTACCGTTCCCTCCTATGGAGTTGTCTATTTGCTATCAACTGCTCAACTAATCATCCTAAAAAAGCCTACGGGAGCTATGTATTAGTAACAACCGAAACGATAACATAACGTACAACTATAATAGCCATTCTCTCTCTCTCTTTCTCTTGCTCTCTCTGTTTCCGTGTCTCTTTGCTGAGAGTTGCCGTGTTCCTGTTCACTTTCCTTTTCTTGAAGCTGTGCCTGGAACCGTTTCCTTGAACAGTCCTTAAAAGGTAGGATCAGCTTGGCGGCGGCACATTAGCTTAACATGTCGGTCGACATCCTTTCCTACCCTTAGTATCGTGTGTTGCCCTTGCCATTTCTCTCACATGTTGTCCCTTTGCCAGGAAAAGAAAGGATCGCGAACGATAAAGCTGCCTTTCACTAGGCTGCACTGCTGCGGGCTGTTGCTGCTGCTGCCCCCCGAATGTATGCTGCCGGTATGCCAGTGATCGGTGGTAACGTTGGTAGGACGAGTTGTAATGCGATAGCGCGTACGATAGTGCGCGGCCGATCGATGGTAGCGATGATGCGGCCATGATGGTAAAAGCGGCAATGCCGGAAACGGTGTGTGCCCGCCCCGCTGACGGTGACGGCCGATAGTAGTAGCAATAGTAGTTAGGAGTAGTCGTAGTGGTAACAGTAGTACTAGAAGTAGAAGTAGCGTGGATTGTTGCATCGGGATGGGCTAAGATTATACCTCCTGGTATTTCGACAACCGGGCGCGCAGTTCCATGTTTTCCTGCTTCAGCTGTTCCACCTCTCGATGTAGGTTCATGTTCTGTGTAGGGGAAAAGTGGGAAGTGGATCAGTTATAAGCCTAATATAATTACCAGGCGCTTTCGTTGTTGGGAGATACACACTCAGACGCCTTAAACATCATGTCTGTTTTGATTTTTAACCCCTGAACTATGACATACTTTGAATACGGAATTTTATGATAAATTATAGTTGTTTAAAGATTTAAAATTCTTCCCTTAAGATGACATATTTACAAAGTTTTACGTTTAAGTATTTTTTATTATTGGAAGAAATTCCGGACCAGTAAATCTTGTCTTGCTTTAAAGTTTATTTTTGTTTGTGATTTATTTTAACAAGCTATGAAAGAAGTTCCTAATATTATGTTATAATATATCATCTTTAAAATAAATATGGTACAATTGAAAAAAAAACTATACGATGGTCCTTGAGACGTATTATAATACTGACCGGTATCTTAAATTTCTACGTGAGTCAAATGTTGATGCAATACCGTTTATGTTTCAAAATGAAATTTGAAACTGTATAATTCACTGCAATTTGCACGTCATGTGTTTAGAATTAACGTTAACTTTTTAAATGCAACATTCACATAAATCAATAATATAATGCATATAATTGATCCTTTTAATGGGCATTATCCACCGCACGACTTTTATAACATATACTCGCAGAGCTGTATAAACTTCAATATCTGCGTATCTACAAAGTCAAGTGTATCTTAAAACATGTATGTCAGATTTGATTAAGAGAGATGAACAGGTAAGTCAGATTTTTAGAATTTAAATGTACGATCGCCCTATACGTCAAGATGTACGTTTATTCAAAGGGATCTGTAGTGTAACTAGGCTCCGCTTCTCGATTAGGAGGCTCTCCTCTTGTATATTACTAGCTTGGGTAGAGATGATTGATATTGGAAGAGATATTTGATGAAAATTTCAAGTCGAAAATACAAAATTTGATGAAAATCTCAAGAAATGATTGACAACGACTGGAAAAAGATGTTGAACTATGTTTGAAAATATAGATTGTCTCATGGGTACGATCGTATTCTACAGACTTTGGGTATTTAATTAATTGTCTATGGATCACTTTGACACATTCGAATATATACTTGACATCTGGAGTTAATTTAATGTGTTATTTCTTCTGTTTTTTCCTCAATAATGTCCCTGACTGTATATCTCCCACAACAGGAATTGAAAAATGGTTTCAAAAATCCTCTACCTCTTTTTCCAGGTAACCAGCACGGAGCGCGATTTGGTTTTCTTTCATGCGACGGGCGTCACGGGAACGCTTCGCCGCCATATTGTTCTTTCGACGGCGCGCCCAGTACTTGTCGTCCTTCATCTCGTCCGGTACGAACTGTTTGCGGGACTTCTTGATCATCGGCTGGGGCTTGAGCTCCTCGTCCGAGAAGGCGCGCGTCCGCGGATCAAAGTCACGGGTGGACGACATCGAGAACGCTGTAACATCGAAAACTAACATTTACAATAATGAGGGAGATGATCCTTAAAAAAAAAGAGCAAAAACCAAAAAACGGGACAATGGTGTGGACAATGTGGGGTGGGGTGGGGTTGAAAACGAGGGGTAGAATGAGTTGCGAGGATAAAAGAAGGTTTGAACGAAGAAAGAGTAACGTTCAGGGATAAAAAATCATAAAATAAATTGCCCTAACACAATGAAACTTATCGTAATGTCTTTCAGTACTACATTGCAGGATTATTGTTCGCACCGATTGGGAGTGTTGTTACTGATCGCAACAGCGCTAACGATCAGTAACGCATTCCGATCAGCTCATGATCCTCCATTGATGGGCACTCTGCTGCCGATTGGGTCGCATTCCCCGATTACCCACGGGGAAAGCAACCGTAATCGTCAGTAGGGGACGCTACTTACTTGAATCGGCCGGTGACGGTGGGTTCATCGTTTCCGGGCTCATGCAATCCGATGGCGAGGGCGATCGTTCCCGTTTGGTGGTCACCTGCCCGAGACCGGACAGCGACAGCCCGGCACAGTGGCCGATGCTGTCCGACCGCTGGCCGGTCAGGCTGGTCGAGTTGCCCAGATTACTGTTCGGTATTCCATCGTACGGAATGCCATTTTCCGAGAGAAACTCGTCCAGGTCAGCATACTGCAATGAGGTGTGTGCATATGGTTTGCAAGGGATAAAAACGGAATAACGGACGGTTAGATCAGCAATCATCGATCGCCAGTATAAACGAAACGGTCACGGCCCGGGTCACATGCGCGTTATGGTGCTCCGACAATCTCTACTTTACCACAACGGCTACACAAACTACTCAGCAAACGAACAAGCACCAATAAACGGACAACAAGCATGAAGCGTGTACGAGATTTACCCGAATATTAAAATGTTTAAGCCCCCAACAATAAACCGCCGGTAATGGTGTTTTGCGCCTTCCCCACCCCATTAACTTCCATTATCTAACGCTTAATGGCACACTAATTGTAAACCGTACCCCGCATCTTGCATGCAAACGGGTTTATTGAGAAAAGCGTAAGTGAAGCTCAATTTTTGTGCAATAATTTTTACGACTACAATTGTACGATTTTATTGGCCTGCTCTGCTGTGGAACTGTGCTCGTTCTGCTAATCGCCGCACAAAAGCGGTACCGAATGATGGAAAATTAAGTCAATTATTATCGCGTTTCGCCCGCTGTGCCCCGAAGTTCATCGAACGAAGGCCCACGTTGCTGCTTCTCTTTTTCGTTTACTTTCGATTTTCCAACAAGCACCTTATTGCTGGTTTTATTTGGGGTTTTTGGGGGGACAGCGTCAGCCCGGCCTGCAACTCCCGAAAGCTGATTGATCATTTTTGGAGTCTGAAGGGGATTTTCCGGCGATCGCGATGGCGACAAACAAGGAGAGAGGAAATTAGTTCCAAAATTAACCAAAACTACTGAAGTTTTCCCTGCACTGTCCAGACTGGAGTCACCGATGTGAACCGAGTGGTACTCGGTGGTCCGGGTCTCCACAAAAATTTAGACTCACTTTCACTGCACTGCGGCGATCAGCCAGACGTCGGAGACGTGGCTATACCGGCATAGTGGTGTTGGTCAGCCGAAAACAAAAAGTATTTTCAACTCTCTTTCCGTTCAGGTTTTTCCCCTGACAGCGCAACTTCCCCGGTGGAGCAGAGAGAAGTGCAGTTTCCGAAAAGTGATTCCTATCTTTCCAACACTTCCATCACCAAGAGTGATTCCATGCTGATGGTGGTGGTGGTGGTGTGATCGAGCTTATCTAACCGATTTAATGCCGGAAGGCCAGCAAGAGGAAGTGAAGACGATTGGTTAAGGGGATGGTGTTTTTCTTGACGCAATAAGACCCTTGCCCGCGCCATCGGAGTTCACTCTCGCAGGCGAGGAAAAGTAATTGAAGCGACACGAGAAAATGGAATGGTGACTGATGGAAAGCAAAAAAAAAACAAAGCAAAAAAACGGTGGGCAAAACAACAACAAAAAAGCTAATTGTACCATTGTCTCGAACAAAACCCGGAGACTTTTCAAATTTCTGATTGTTTTTCCCTTTTATTTCCGCTGCTTTTTTTCCAACAGTTATGGAGCTCTTCCATTTTGACACTTTTGATAGGAAGTTGTTGATTTTAAAAAGATAATTTTGTAAGTTTTTCCTCAAAAAACTACAGAAACTTACAGAAAAATGTAATGAATGAAAGGAACATGCAACATGATTGTGTATGATAATTTTCTTCCATAAGTTATGTACGTTCTATGATAAAAGTTAACAAAAAGCGCTAATGCCAAAGCGATTACAACATCTTTAACAGCAACCATTAAAAACAGTACAAAAAAAACCAACAAGAAACCACTAGCAAAGAAGTAAAGTTGGATCGTTTTTGCTCACCTCACTCACCTGATGCACTTTGAGATCAGAGTCATAGGGCAGGGTTTTGTCCCACAGGTTCGGGCCGAGGAACGCGGAGTGTGTTTCGACGTTCCATGGATCGTTCTCCTCTTTGTGTTTGTCCTCGCCGCAGATATCTTTGTTATTGCTTGTTTTACCTGAAAATAGAAAAACTACTATGAATTATAGATTTTTCCGCCGAAAATCATAAGGGGGTGGTGGTGGTGGTTCCGCCCATTTGCCACCGGGGGAAAAACAAACAAAAAAACATAAATGCAAAACCACACGCGTAGGATATCCGTTTTGGAGCTGTTAGGGGGAGGTTAAGGGAAGTTTAATGTTAATGTTGTCAAAACACGCTATAAGAATATTTCAAATATAAAGTTAAGGCTGATTTGACAGAGTTGATGTACATAAAATGTAAAATGCGTGGTTCTAGAAAATCGAATAAATAAGAAAATTGGAAATGTCGCATAACCGCACACATTGAAACAAATAAAATATTATTTGGCCAACATTGACATGGGATTGACATAGAGTACAAATAGTACAACACAATGTGAGATTAATAATAGTCGCCAAATACAATTTATACCATTTTTACTATCATTACTAGAGCCGATCACATCAATTTATGTTTGATTGAGTATACAAAAGATCATGTAGTGACGAGGACTTATCTTATTAGACCAACTTATTGTAATAAGTGTTGAATAGTCAGCTAGCAGCTACAATGAAGATTAGTAAGTATTTACATCGTATGTATGCCCTAACTTTTTATTAATAAATCTGAATAAAACTTTTTCTCAACTATCGATAAGGAGAACTATCGGATCAGGCATTTTTACAAGATCTATTCGACATAACTACTGTATATAAAGCATATCGTTAGGTTCTATTCCGTTATACGAACACCAAAAAGAAAATATTAAAAGATAATGCATCACAAAAAAATTATTTGAAATCATAGTATAAAATTACTAGGAAAGTATAAACATAGTATAAACACGATAAGTAATAAAAAATTAATTTTATAATACTTTTGAGTTACGCGTAAGTAATAAGAGGAATACTTTATTATTTGCTTTTTAATATTTCTTCTTAATTGGCTCTTCAACTTTCCTCAGTTTCAGCCTGTTTATGGTGCCGAATGGCCCGAAACCCAATAATTTTGCTTATGAGAAAAAGGCCAGATAGAATTATAAGCAGGACTGTCTTAATTTTTTGCTTGAACGATAATACTATTTGGTTTACTTATAGTCCTTGACATATCTATTTAAAAAAGGTTCATAATTATAAACATTAACCTTACTACCAGCTAACAAAGCAATATCTTTTTGACACAAGGTATTCATTACGCTCCGGATGTTTGTGTTACAGATACAACAAGGGAAAGCTTTCGAAGTATCCGCGCGCTAATAAAATCGGTCAATATGTTACGGATATTGGTAACGAAAGCGGACAGATCCTGCCGAGCTGATGCGATGATCACACGCATCTACGGCTCGATATGATTCAATCGCTTTTCAGGTGCGCAACTCCAACTCCTGTCATTCATTATGCTTTGCAGGGTGTGTATATGAAAGAATGTTTCCTGCTTTTCCCACTTTGCAAATTGCAACCGATCGCACGGCAGGGCACGGCAGGGGCACGGGTTTTCCCCGTTAGAAGAGTTCCATCGCTCCCCGCGGTTTAGCGCATAATAGCGACCGAACGCAACACAACTCATGCGAACGAACGAACGAACGAAACGAAAACAAACAGAGAAGCAAAATGAAAGTGAAATTTTATCCCCGACCGGTGCGTCACTTTCACTCCCTCCCCCTTCCCCACTCCCCACCCCGATTGGGGTAGCGAAACATTAAGACACGTAACATAGAAAAACATGGGCGCATAGACAAGCCGTATGTCGACATATCGGTTGGCGCGCATGTGTTGAATGTTTGAACGATCGCCGGAAGCAGCGGTTTACGACGAAGGCAGACTATTATGTTACGATGCGTGGCTATATGTGTGTGTGTGTGTGCATGTGGATTGTTGCCTGGCCAGATGTGCCGACCGAGGGAGGAAGGAGTTTGCGGTTTCTGTGTCTATCTTCGAAAGCACTTCCTAGTTGGTTAAGGAACTGGAATTCCCTGCCGGCATGTCTTCACCTTCGCGTGCCGTTGCGTTTCTATGGCACGGAAACATGCCACGGTAACATGCCGCTGGAAACGCTGGAGTGTGACGAAGCGGTCCGAAAGGGAAGGGATTTCCTTCTGCAGCACGGTACGGCAGCGTCCCAGCGGTGTTTCCACCGTTGATGGAAAAGGGTCTGATGATAGTAATTAAAGTCAACCCACTGAGCAACACGCCCGAGTTGATGGATGGACGCAGGCTGTGGGTGGGAGAAACTGAGCCACCGAGTTACTAAGGCGATCGGTGACGGCTTCGGAATGAAGGAATTCCAACGCATCAATCCATGCGAGTAGCAAGCCCCGGTAGCCAGGACCAGGTATTTAGGTTTCTGGGCGTCCCATACCAACCGTATGCGGTGCGATTTCCCTCCTCGTCGGCGGAAGGCATCCCTTTACGTAAGAGTATGGACGGTTGTCACTTGATCGTATAAATTTATCACATAAGCAAACAACACAAAAAGCACAACGAAAGATTAATTGCATTTGAGAGTAAATAATAATTTACTCGAAGGTGGAAGGTGGAACAGGAAATAAAATAGCATTTTTATAAGGAACGATCATTGAATGATTTTTAAAATGAAATTAATTTTCTATCAAGCGTGATTAAATCTTATATTAAGAGAGCTCCTTTCTAGTATTTGTAAACATGGCGCAATAAAAATAAAGTCAACCAAACGCACGACTTCAGCCGAGCAGGAAACATTTCCACCTTCCACAAATGGTTGGGCGCGAAAACTCCTTTTCAAGATGCTACGACTGACACATAAATAAACAATGCATAATCGGGATGGGACGTTTCCTCTCCTTCGATCAACAACAGGGCCATTTAACGAAAACTCGCTAAATCACGCCCCTCATGCCACGGTCGCACCTGCCGTGCGTGCGTGACATTAGAGGAATCGAGGAAGGCAAAGCAAAAGCTTCGCCGTAACTGTGCCAATAACAAAGCCAACAAAGCACGCGAAAAACTGGGCTTCACATTCGGTTGAAAGTGAAATTTTCGCTCATTAAGTCAGGCCCAACCGGTTTTTCCTACGTCGTGCGAGCGGTCGGAATAGGACGAATCGGATGTGTATGTTTACCCTGGGCTAGGTTTTTGGTTGCGCAACCACGATGAATGGACCAACCAGTGGGAGAGAGACTTTTGGCACTGTGGACGAGATGGAGGATGCAGGATGGAGTTCCTTGTTTTGCTGTAGGTGGGACGCTGTGCCCCGGATCTCGGATCTGTGCTATAATATGAATAGGTTGTTTATGGGGCGCGATTCACTCTAGCTCCGGGATGTTACTTGTAGTGTTATCTCTATTTGTTTAATACCTCTTCTTCAATAAGTCGTTAAAGTTGTTGGATTTACATTAAAATAACATCGATCTCTGAATTCCGTACGATTTTTTGGCTGAATTTTCATGATTTTTGGCATTTCTGCAATAGTTTCAGCATGTTTGGTTGAATTCCAGCTATTTTTAGATATTTAGGTATTTCAGCCCGAAATTGTTGGAGAGGTTTGTTTGAAGACATTAAACTAACCCTTCAGACATCCAAAGAAACAGAGTTGAAGTGCGGATCTGATTGTTCAGTTGAATTAACAATATCAAACGATTGGAGAACATTCAGATGGATGCGAAGTGGCCTATCAATTGGTGATATTTTTTAAGTCTACAATATCTTCGAAAAGATTCCTCAATATACCTTGACTGATTTGTCAAAAATGCTGAGCACATTATTAGAACCATGTTTGTGGATGCAGGTCATCAGAAGGCGATGTCAGAAGGTAGTATTCAACATCATACTACGTGTGATAGCTGACTTATTCAAGGTTTAAAAAGAATTTGAGACATTGAGAATGATCCTAATGTCCTCGTCTAAATCTTCAGAGTCCCCATAACGGCAAAGTTTTCATATATTTAACATGTTGTAGCCTTACTGTCACTCTACTGAGCTTAATTTTCTAAAACTTAAACCAGCATGCCGATCTGTCAGCATTGGCGTTAAAGTTATTGGACATAACAGCTACTTCCACGTCCTCTCTACCTGTTGGCCACAATGTGGATAAAATTAATACGCTTCCCCACCGACCAGAAGATCAATCGGGAAATCGGTCATCAAAGTCGGATGCGAGTGAAAAAGTGGTCAACCGGTTTCTGCCTCTCTCTCGACCATGTTTACAGTCACACTTGTCATAAAACACTACCATCGAGAGGCTTTTCGGCGAGGTCGGCTTTCCTCCTGTTCACTTCGCATTATGCTATGCCTATAAGCCTCCTTCAAACATTTGATTTGTCTTTCCTCTCGTCGGGTACCTTTATGTGTTGCCTGCTTGTGGCAAAACTTTCGCTCCCGGGCGCCTCAAAGTAGGAGCCCGGATTGAAACAGTTTTACGAGACGATCACGAAGACCAGAAGAAGTGTCTCGCGCGCGTGTTGCGCAACAGGCCGTTTTTATCGTCCTCTGTCTGTCAATAAAAAGTTGCACCATTCAAACACCATTCGACCCACCAATAAACCGACCGTGCTTGGGGAATCGCGGAACAGGTGCGCACGCAGATGGCATTGTGGAGTGGACATCGGGAATAAAGCCTCCGGAGCCGCTTGTTATTAGGATTATTTCCAAACGTAAATAAATGTTTAATACGATACGTTACTGTGCTACAGAGACCATTGCTTTACGATCGTCCATTAACGAGTTAGTATTTTGGGTTTTCTTTTTTGTTTTGCGCGACCTGGCAGACCACTTGCTCGTCGAAAGTGGCCGAACTCCACTTTCCGCTTCGCCCACTAACCGGACCGGAACATGACGTTCGGAGTGTTTAGTGTTCGGTTCGTTTCCTTTCCTTCTAAACAAATCGTCTCGCATAGCTCGTTTTCACTCTCTCTTTCTCTCTCTCTCTCTCTCTCTCTCTCTCTCTCTCTCTCTCTCTTAAAAAGCGAAACAAGGAAACGGACGGAAAGGAAATTGCGCAAAATCGCAAAATGAGGTAATGTTGTTGCAAAAAAATAAACAGAAAACGACATAATTGTAATTATGTGAATTATACAATGCACATTCGATGGAAACGCTTTCCACCGCATCCGTGCGAGGAAGTCAGAAGGACTGGAAGCGAACGCGGGGAAATGTGAAAATAGGCCATAAAGAAGTTGATGCGTGTTTGGTTGCGGCACTTTTTTTTTGTTTTGCGTTCGCTTCGCAAAGCCGGGGGTTTCTTCGGGGTTGAATTCGAACGTTTGATTTTCGAACCGTGCGGATGTGGTTGGAATTGATAAAGCTAAACCAGCGGGCACGGGCATTGTGTTGGTACCCGATCGTGCCGCCTGTTTTGCCGCATCAATATTTGCACATGCACAGTTGCGGTTTTCCACCGGCCCCCACAACCCCCCGGGTGTGGACCGTTTACCGTCCCGCACCCGGAAAAAGGTCGGATAATGTTTTGTTTGCGCTTTCGCGAGACGACGCCATCAATGGTGTGCGCTGGCTGTTGCATGCAAAATTACCGGCGTTTAGTTGTGCTGGTGCTCGACACATGGCTAACACACGAGGAGAAAAAAACGGGAAAAATGCCATACAATAAGGCATTGATTGGTGGCGAGGTGGGAACAAGATACAGGCGTTTTTTTTTTTCTTTTAGCGGCCCTTTGCAGCAAGGAATGTTGTTGGGAGACTCTATCCACCATGGACAGAACGTTGAAGTGCAATAAAGTCACAAAACGATCGTTCCATCCCGGTGGAACTTGTTGTGGCCAATTTTCTCCTCCCGTTTTCAATTAATAATGGTTTGCAAAATGGGCTTCCTGTGAAGCGCATTATCGTGCGCAGGCGATGAAGTTTTTCCTGCCGCGTATTTACACTTTCCCGCCTATGCAAATTTGCGAGGCCTGTGCCTGTGTGTGCGAAACTGTGTCCACAGCTAATAGCGGTTTCCGCACGTTCCATAATAAATAGCGCAAGTCGATGCGTGGATGCGACAGAGTTGCGAGGAAAACAGAAGGCAATTTTCTTCGGCGGCCCCGGTATTGATCGATGCGTTCGTTTGATTACATTTACGCAACGTACGTCAATTAATCACCCGGTAAATAAGGTTCCCTCTCTCTCTCTCTCTTCCCTCTCTTCTTTCTCACTCCGGGTTGCCCGGTTGCGACAGGTCAGTGTCGGTGCGTCATCGTCGTGCTGTTGCTGTGCCGTTGCAGCGAGCATGACCCACCGACAAATGCATTTCTTTTGTTTCCCCTGTCGCGTGCATCGGACGGGGGTGACGTTTAAATTATGATTCGATGCACCTGTGTCTGTCTGTCTGTACAGCGAAGAGCGAGAGGGACGACAATGACAATCACGGACAGTGGGCAAAAACAGACGCAAAAAGAACGCATGGTGCTGCTAATCCAACGAAGCACACCCTTGAGCTAGATTCATCGTGTCGCACGCAGCGTAGGCTACTAGATGCTTTTTTATGCTCAGCGAACGCATTTATCTCGCTCTTTCTTTGTTGTTGCTTACAATCCACCAAGTACTGGTCATTACAGCGCTTTTTTTTTGTCATCCCATAAGTTCGGGGTCAATCGCGTGTACCGAGCCCTCTACCGCTGATCCGAATGCGAATGGATGCCAGCGACAAGCACAGCCGGGATGGGCAGGAAGAGGAAAAAGGTTAAATAATTGCCGGAAGTACTGCTCCATTCGCTGGAAGCCATAAGTTTCGACCCCCCCGCACAGCGATCGTTCGTTCGTTTGCTTGGTAGAGACTTGCTACCTTTTCTCTACTCCGGCAAACCGGCAAACCTCTACTGCGACCATTGTAAACGGATTATTGGATTAAATGTGGCGCTGGTTGGAAAATTAAATTCCACTCACCACACACAGAGCGTCGCACACGAACCAATGCAAATTGCAGCGAACTCACAGTGGATTTACAATTTCCTTCGAGTTTGAATGCGCCATCGCCGCCAAGCTTTCGGGCTCATTGACTTTGCCGTGCTTCATTACACTGGTGACCCGGAATTGGTGTGCGGAAAAAAAAAGACTGAATGTGTACAGCATCCATCTGTTCTGGCAGTGGTTGATGTTAGTATAGATATGCCAAGCGATACTAATTTTACCACGGACCATGATCGATCGACGGTCTCGTGGCAGTCCGGGCCTGTTTGGACGAGGCAATCGGAGTTACTTCAATGTGACATTTATGCAATGACATGGTACATTTAACAGGCGAAATGTTTATTAATTAACATCATTAGACGCAGAGTGAGATGAAGACGTTTGGGGAGTAATTGGTCACCCATTTGAAGGTGTTTTGTGTTGCCATAAATAATAAATATTTTTAATTTTTGCTAGTGGTGTTGATTTTGATTTTCGAGATGCAAGCTTTGTTTAAGAAATCATTAAAAAAAGCAAAGACCTGTTGAATTAAAAGTTTTTTCAGAAGCCGAAAGAAAGGTATAAGAATTACAATAAAAGTCGTGAATCATAAGCTTAGAATAAGGAACGTAATCTATACACAGTCGTTGGAACTAAATGATGTATCTACCCCATGATTTTTTATCAGAAAAACATCAAATATTTTGACAATGTGCATCCATTTTGGTCGTTGCTGCATCAAATTTCGTACGAAGAAATATTATGTTCTATTCAGGTTAAAAATGCGATAGGTCGAACCATTAAAAAATATGAGAAAATTCTATAAAACTCACATAATTTAAAGGGATTTTGTAGACAATACATCTTTTTTCGTTGATTTTGACAGGAAAGCTTGACGTATACGAAGTTCACAGTTTTCGTTTATTTTTTTTTCAAGTTTTTACATCATCCGCTAAACTTAAAATGACTAAACTTAAAAAAAGTTTTAAACCTTATGTGTACATCATTTTATACACCTTATTGGATCACTTTTAATGTTACGATTTAAATGTCCATAATTGACATAACATTCAGATAAACTCACTTCGTTTTCATGGAGATATAAACATTCATAAAGTTCACAAGATATAATTTGGTGATTTCAAGAAAAAAAATTAGCGGTAACGACTGTTACCCACTACACGATGATAAAAGACGCCGATAAAAGACTGAGACATGAACGCAGAACTAGTAGAGAATTTATATACAAAATTCAATCAAGCTCTTAACTCTGCAAATTACAGTTATTTAAAAAATGAACAGAATTATCACAGATAATAAATAAGCTCAATATCAGTAACAGGAAATTAAAATAGCACGAGATACCACAGATGTCTTCAAGAGGCCTCCAGACGTAAGTTTATCTTTGAAGAGTTTGTAGGATGAAAATGAAAGAGATATCAGAATTATTCTGAGTATGGACAAACGAAAAGATTTACAACATGTAAGTTACCATGAAAAAGTATTTTAAACAATTAAACTATTACATTTAATGCACAACATTACAACACGGAACAATTTCTTGCGTTGTTTGCTCCATTCACATGCTGCCTTCACGATGGCCTTGCCGAACGCGCAAAGAGACGCGACCATTAATTTGCTTTCCCTCACCTTTCGCCAGCTGGACAAGATTAAAGATCTGTTGTCACCATTCATTTGTCAGCTCGCCAGTGCTTGGGAAATGCCACCACTGGAAGGGCTCGGTAAGACCGTAAGGGTTCCGTGCACAGTTTGTTCCGCAAAATCCCTTCGGACCACCGTTGTCGAAGATTGCTTTCAGACGGGAAACAACATACTCGCGCTCACCAAATCGTACCTCAAAACCCGACGGGGTCGGGACGGCAACGGTGGTCCCTCGAAACGGGTCCGAGTCACCGAGTGAAGGTGAAAGTAAAAGCGCCTCTAAAATGGCATCCAAATCCATTCCGAATTTTATTCGTACAAACCAAACGGTCGCCAACGGTTTTGATCCGCTGCTACCTTCTGCTTCCAACCGGTGAGACACTTGTCGTTTTTGAGGGAAGGACCCCAGCGGAACAGAACGGGTTGGGATGCCGTTGTGTGGGTATTAAAGGCGTTAATGAAGCCCGGCCTTGCTGTCACAGACAGTGAGTAGTGTCTGGTCTGGCGGTAAACTTGATGATGGAAGCCATGGGATGGGCCTTATCAACAGGTCTTCGATGTTGTTCCAAAACCTTCCCTCGGGGCGTTGTATGAATGGCGGCCGAACCGGGCACCGTGTTGTGCGGGGTGGTAGTTCACACGCATTAATTTCGGCCCATCCATCCACGGTTGCGAGAAAGTGGAGGACTTAAACCACACACCCCCAAGCGCTGGTCGCTCATCTGTGACTCGACCCGACCGACAGCGAAAGTGATTAAAATTGGCGCACACACTGTGATTGCGCAATCAGTGCTCCGCATCGGCAAACGGTCAAGTGAAGAGAGCGAAATGATAATTTTCACCCCAAAATTTTCATCCCCGGGGTGGTGAAAGTGTTTCGGGCGTGGTGGGGAGATGACTCCTTTGTTTGATGGAACCGAAGAATAATGCAACCAAATTTATTCTGATTTATGAACCGACTGCCCCGACTGGAAGCGGAAATGCGCACGCACAATGTGGTTGGAATTTTGCGCATGTTACCGTCACGCTGATGAAATTTTAACCAAACTTTTTCCGAAAAAAAAAGAAAAAATGAAGGCCTGTTTCCACGTTTCCGATGGTGGGAGTGTTGCTTCGTTTATGTCTCTGTTTATGTTAATTGGGCGGTGTTTTCCAGTCGAAAGAACACAAAACCAAGCGCAAAAGTGACATTTTTCTCTTGCGCGTTTTTGTTTCGGGCGTAGACGAAGTTTAAAACTTACGCACCCGTTTAAGCGCCAGCGATAATCTATTCATCAGTCAGTATATTTTGTGTTTGTCTGTCAGGTTTTTTTGTTTACTTTCTTTGTAACAGTAGTTTGTATGGACGCATTTTAAATGTTTGTTGATGTTTCCGGTGATGTCCGACCGGGGGTTGTTTCTTTGTTGCTTCGAAACACATCCATTATAAAACTCGTCTGGTGTTGATTAAGGGGGAAAGTGCTTTGTGTTAATCATATTTCGGGTGAAACTATAACATTTTTATCGTAATGATTTCTCTGCATGCAGCATAATTTGCTTACTAAGGCGCTGTAAAGTATTTAAATGAATTTCTTGAATTTTACCGTGGTGATTCATTTTGGAAAAATTAATCATCACTCTGAAATGGGTAAGATCTTGCTTAATGGGGTAGTTTTATGTTTTAAAAACCCGGGATGACGTTTCTCCATTGCATGCTGACTCAACCTCCGCCGCGATCGCGATCGTGAACCTTTCCCAGCGTGTTCCCCCCGTGGTTTTTTGGAGGTCAATGGCGATCCGGGTTGGTACCGTTCTGTCCGAATCGAAAGGAAATTTAATCCTTTACCCGCCGTCCGGTAAAAGAAAGCAAACGAAGCATAAACATGAAAATAACCGCAAAACATACACACTTTTTGGACGTTCATTATTCTTTTGCTCCCTTTCGGTACCGGCGGCAGCAGCACAACCGTTGCATGCCGAAGAACGATCCCGGATGCGATTTCTCTTTTTTTTCCTCCAATCTTTCCCTTGCCAGAAGGCTACGATTTAAACCAGGTTCGTCTTGAAAGCTTCACCGAAGAAGGTTTCGGGGAAGGATTAGCTTTTCGGAGCTCGGTCTCGTCACCTGGGCATAGTGCGGAAGCATTACAAGAACGGTAAAAGGGCTCGGCCACTAGCAAGAATGATGAACCGGCGAATGAACAAAACGAGACTCGGATGGAGGGGAGGACAAAACAAAAAAGTCACATCGGAAACAAAGTAAAAACCGTGCCAATGGACAGGGAAGGGAGTGGTAAAACGGTGCACCATAATCGGATCGTCAGTCACGCGTGGCAACAAAATCGAACCGTTGACGACTGTACGGAAGGATCTGTTGCTGTTGCTGGGGTGCGGTTCTACCCTTTCCCCAAGCCTAAACCCCACGGAATCAGGTCAACCGGTGTGGGGAGACAGAAGTGATCCTGGTTGGATTTGAATGGGAAGGTTGTCTTGACTGTCCCGGTTTGCTTGGGAACTTTCTTTCCCTCCTTTTCTGCAATGTGTACTGAGGCATCGAAGTGCTTTTGTACGAAGCGGTGTATGTGTGTGCGTATATGGGTTTTGGTGCAAGTCACTAATTTAATAAGCCAAAGAGCAGTGTGTGAAAAATCAATGTTAACTCATCTTTTAAAACTATTTTGATAAATTTTGTGTACATTTTACACACATATATAACTCTATGGATATCTCTATGGTTTCAAGAGATCTATTAAGTTCCCATTAATATGCAATTTGTCACATAAATTTGCAATAGAATTGTGATAATCAATATATACGCACCCGGAACGGAAGGTGCCGATCGGTAAACCTTTCCGGTTTTGTTTCGCTGCCCCGGTTCGGATATTGGTTTCACGCTCACGGATGTAATAGGAAATTCTACAAAACACGCTATTCGCCCCGGAAGAAAGTTCGTGTGTAGGTTGGAATGGCACAGCCATAAAGGCAACTTTGTTGCCCGTTTCGCCCTGCTGTGCGCACATTTGTCTCAGCGCTGAGTGGTCATTAATTATCGCTTAGGGGTAAAGTGACCTAATACTTTGCGATATTCAATGACCGGACAGCAAATGTAGCAAATGAATAAAGTATTTTAAAATGTATTAGAAGTGATGATGTGCTTCAAGGGTTTCGATTTTTAAGAATTCAAATGGTTCTTCAATGAGATGTTCCAGTCAAGAGTTAACTCTCAAAAGATTTAAAAATCTGTGTTAATACTTGAAAATCTCCGTTAATATTCCACAATCTCTAAAACATGTTAAATAAACACTTTTTGAGTCTTCGGGTTTTGCAATAAAAATTTTAAAAATCTTCAATACCGGAAGCCATCCTACAATTGCGAAACAGGCCGATCGTACGGTAACTTCGAGAAATCGTTTGAGGTCTATGTCTATATAATTCTAGTTTATGCACAGAATAGCGCCTAGAATACTTCGAAGGCATATTACAGAAGCCAAAATATTAAAAACGCCTTTCCCTGTGGATCGTTTGATCGTTGTAGCTAAGAGAGTTTCTATAGATTCTAGCATTTTTGGAGATTTTGAGAGATCTTAAGAGACAGAGATCAAGAGTCTCTACAGCTTCATGTATCTTAGGAGATCTTAAACGAATCATAAATCTTCAGTACAGGCAGTTCCCGAGATACGCTATTATAGCGGGCCACTATAACCCACGAAAAATCCGCGCAACTCGAATTTCCGCGTAAGTCGAATCCTGGTGCAATTTCGTTTATACCTAAAAGTCACAGAGTCGACTTCCTCCTCTGCATTTAATTTAGGGCAGCGAATCAAGCGATTTTAAGAAACATTATATTAAAATAAGTTAGAAAGAAATGTTTTATGTAACAAAAAAAAGACATTTTCGATCAATTGTCATCTTTTTGCTTAGATTTTGTTCTATAAAATAGCTCATCTGTCAAATTTTCAAAAACCGCGTATCTCCAAATCCGCGTATAAGAGGAACCGCGTATTTCGGGGACTGCCTGTGCATGGATACAGAGCCATTTATTGGATGGAAGACTCAATCTTCTGGTAAGAAGCTGATTTTTATTCACATTCAACATTACTTATGGCATCTAATTTCGAACAGATCTAAAGTTGCTATAAATCATTTATTGCTATATAAATCAAACAATTATGACACAAAACGTTGTTTAAACAAAATAGTCGTAAAATTGTTTAAACCCCTGTCCCACACCTACACAGATAATTATTCCCACCGAAGACGTCCACTCGTCCACGTCCAAACTCCCCGTACATGCTCTCCTTACAGGTAGTGAAGTTTTATGTTCCCGAACGCTTCGAATAAATACCCTTCATTTGCATGAGAAGCAAGACCAACGGTGGGAGGCCTCGGCATGTTGCTTGTTGCTATAAATCATTCGTTAAACCATCATTTCACTTTCGTTTGGTAGAAATAATTCTCCATCACCATAATCGCTGCTCCGTTTCCCATGCTACTACTGCTAAAGCCCTTTTCGTGCTCCGGCTTTTGGTAAACATTTGTCCCCGAAAAAGCAACAATGAAGATCCAGCAACATTTTGTATGTTTTTTTTTTCTTTCCAAATCTCCTAAATCTACACCATGTTTACGTGCTGGGAGCAGCTCCGATTCGCTGTTTGCATTGCCCTTCCCTGGGTGTGCAGAATGGATTAACAAACATTCCCGCTTAATGTCACTGTTAATTTGCGCTGCGCTGCTCGGTGGGATCGGGGAGAAAATTTCGCTTTTCACACCAAAACCGATCGCTTAATTACGCCGTCGATCCGTTTGCAGGCAAAGGTTGAAAGAGCGTGACCCTTGTGCGAAAAGCAAACAAAGCGCTCTAGCGCGAAGGTATTGCGTCCCGAGGGAGGATGTGCATCCAAAGCATGCGCAAGCTCGTTCCGGAATCGTTCGGTTGGGGTGGTTTAGGATTAAGGGCTGTCACATTCCATCGATGGTTCGCGTAACGACGATTGCCCACTCCAGCAGCCTGCCTGCCTGCGGCAGCTTGTTAACTGTTAATTAATGAAACCTACCATCAAACGGGAATGCGCGAGAGGATCCCGCTGCCGGACACGATCGTGACCGTTATCGTGATCGTCATTTGCACGACTTATGATTTTAGCCGCCGCGAAGGTTAGGTGGATGGTTGCACGTGGAAGCTGCGAGAGACTGCTCCTTTGTTTTTGTGCGCAGAACTGTCAGCAAAAATGGTTGCTGCTTGCGTGCACTTCTTCCCAATCGCCCAATTGTTGTCCGCTCCACACAGTGGACCGCGGCGGCCGACGAAAGTGGGGATTTTTTCGATTTTTGATAAAACCGATCCTTTACACTTTCTGCGACGTTCTGCGGACCATAAATTCTGTCGACATTTCACTGTCAGCGCACGGTCCAGGGAACGACACACTCCGGTGTGGTCGAGGTCAGCCGGTGAAAGCGAAACGGCTTCACGCGGCTTCAGAGTTCGGAGTCCGCGCGTAGGTGGCACTGAATTTCGCCCATTTCGGCACGGAGCTGCTGTGCCTGTGTCTGACCTTCCCAACCCGCACCACACACACACACACACTGCCGCTGTTTACATTGGGCGGTTTGAGCGTTTGTGGTCCGTTGTTTCGGGATTCCGAAAGGGAAGGTAAACCGGTTCTACCGGAATCGCGGCACAGGGTAACCAAAGATCCGGGCCCCGGGAATTGTGTGTGTGTGTCTGTACCCACTGCAGTGAGCGAAATGACACGATAAGGCAGGTAAATGAAGGTGCGTACCGCAATGGGTGAATGTCATCTGCCTGTATGTCCGGGTCGTCGGAAGGCTTGGGCGAATATGATTAGATATCGATCTTCGCTGCCAAAAAAAAAAACGCGAAACGCACTGGATCAATAGACGGGTGTATGTGTATAAGTGTGAGAGTGTGGGTTTTCTCGCACGGATAGAAGGCCACCCGACCACGGGGCCAAAAGGCGAGTGAGACGATGGAAAAAGGTGAAAGTTTTCAAACCAACAAGCGACAACAACACAGCAACAAAGCTACTTTGAACCTCGCGCACCGGTTGGGGTTGTCCGGCGCAAAAAAAAATCGGTCTGTCACGGGTCTGTTTTCAGTGAGGACTCCCCCCCAAAATGGGCAGAAGTGTCCTAGTGGTAATTCACCATCCTATCACAGCATCACGCATTTTTTTTGGGGAGGTTTTCAATTTTTATTTTTAAAAATATTTCTTTATTCCGAAACAAAACGCCGCAAACTAATGGAAATTTATGGAAAGCTGAGAGTTTTTTTGTTGTTGTTAATATTTCAGTGTACGATGGGCGATCGCTGCCCCGAGACCGGTCAGTTTGTTGGGCTCATGAATAATAAATTTAAAATGCGCTTTACGAAACGGCCCATGGCGGCGTTAGTTTTTGCCGGTTATGCCGTTTTATCACAACCGATTATCTTGGCAGCTTAGTGCCAGTTAAGCGCCAAAATGGCCGCATCCAGCACCAGCTGGATCGCTGTCGGTCTGCGCACAATCGAAAGTGGTAAGTCACAGCCAAAAACGCGGGCGCCGCTCATTTCGGCGCTGAATGAATGCGCTTCCATCCACCAACGGGTTTTCCACGGCTGCGGTTGCGTAAGCGTGAGCATTTCATGGAAGCCACCTCGCACGGAACGGAAAAATCGGAAAAACCAGCTGGAAGCGGGTGAAAAGCGCCAAACTGCAGCGCGCGCGTGGTGCGAGAAATGGAACATCTGAAGCGTGTCCGACTTTATTATTGGGAAGTTTGGGTTGCTTTGTTCGCTGTGGGTGGGTGTGTGCTGTTCCTGGTTTCACTTTCGTGCGCAAGGTGTGAATTTGTTGTCGGTTTCGCTTTGCGCCGGTGTGTGAACCGTGAGGAGGCAAATGAGTTACCAGGGTAGGAAGCCAGTAAGCACCACCACGGTTCGCTGCTGTTGGTGCGGAAATAAAGCATGAATGGAGAACGATATATCGTCTTCCTGATTAGGCATTTCCGGATGGCAAAGAGAAAAAAAAAGATTTATTTGCATTTTTCCTGATGTAATTGTGTCGAATTTCTATTTCTAGACTCGCTGCAATGCAAATTCGCAAAGAAAATGGATTTTCTTGGTAGCTTAATGTAACATTTGATGCATTTCCATCGAAACAAATTTGATCTTGTCTCGAAAAATAATAATTTTTTAATGTTTTAAATGGAAACTCCGAAAATCATCCATCTTTACATACATTTATTACAAGTGGCGGGTGGCGTGGTCTTCATTCCATCGCGTGATTTAAAAAAAAAACAGTCATTAAGATGTCACCGAGAGCTAAATCTGGTCTATTCAGAGTTTGAGCGCCATTTTACACCAAAATTCGATTACAATCACAAAGTCTAAGACAGGCTTCATATCCAAAATTATTCAAAATGTATGAAATCTTTCCATAGCAGATGGTTACAGGTCACATTTGAAAAAAAGGTTAAGGAAATTATTTTATAAATTTGGTTTTCCATCGTCGATTAGATTGATTGTCCTCAAACACCACACAAATGAAGCTAACGATTCTATCAATCCAAGGTATTTTTGAAAGGAGTTCTTAGCGATTCAGTGGTCTAGCACCAATAGCAAGTTAGAGTCAAATTCAATATGATGTTCATAGTCTGATTTGTATAATATGTTAAAAATAAAGTAATATTATAAATAAATAATAATATCTTCGCTAACGATCTGTTCAAACAACCCAAACGCTCATTGCCAGGAAAACAACCTACGCTCACGCCAAACGATCCCAAACGAAGCCACTTTCTTCTGTAACCTTTATAAAAATTAATAACAAACAAACGTAGATAAATTGCGCTCCGCGTCAACCGGCGGCGGAACCAGTTGACATCCTATCCATTTCGCGCCATTAGATAACAATCGTCACAAGACGTATGAAAATAGAAGTAGTGTGACATTTGCTGTGGAACTATTTTTGTTTTCTTCATATATATTTCCTCCCGCGAAACCTGTTCTCTGCGATAAGTCTGCGAACGGAAATATGCAAATACTTCGCACACATCCGTTCGCAGCCCGTTCATGTTCCCGTAGGGTTAGAAATCTACAACATGGCGGCACACGGTGTAACGGATGGCTGCTTAACTTCTGTCTGGGACACTTTCGCGTAGCTAATCGCTTTGCCAGACGGCCGGACAAATCAATCGAAATGCATAACAGGACGCTATCGTATCGTTTTTTCGCGCTGGCAGCAACTGGTCGATGGAAAGACAAACCGAACTACCAGCAAAAAAAAAGAAACACATGCCGATGCAAGGCAGAAAAATGGCAGATTGCACCAACGAGCGATGGTATGAGATAATTAATTTTACTCTCCTCCATTAGTTGCTTCACTGCCTTGCGGTTAGTTCTCGCTCGCGGGTGGAAATTTGATATGCGGCAAAGTGCACACGGACAACACGGAAGCCATCGGCGGCGAACACGGTGCGAGTGAAGGAAAACCTTCCAGAAGCCTTTGGGGTTGTTGTTTTTTTTCCCCCATTTTACTTCCGCTCATGTACTTCTCCATGGCTTTTTTTCCTCACGGCACCACAGAGGGTATGGTGCGGAAAACAAAACAACAACAAAAAAAAAGGTGTTAGATAATGAATCAGCGCCAAAAGCCATACGCCGCTACAGATGCGCAGCGCTTAATTAAGAAAGAAAGTTTCTCTTTTTGGATAGACACGGAGCCCGGTGGATGAAACCGTTTCCAGCTCGCACAGTCTTATTAACATCTTTCTCATCTCTTCTTTCCTCCCCTTTGAGCGCACGCAATTTAAGCTTCCCTCAGCATTAGCGATATTATGTTAACTTGAGTTGTGCATTTCTATCAGTGTATGTGTGTTGCTCCGTTGCGATCTTACCAAGGCGCATATTGCGCAACGAATCGGTTGCCGGAACAAAACAACAAAAAAAGAAATAATGCCGTATGTTTTTAGGAAAGAGTTTCACTTTTACTGATTTAAATTTTTCATCGTTTTTAATGTTTTTTCGATACGAGCAAAACGAGGCGTTTTAATGGAGCTTTGCTGTGGGAAATTTTAAACGAAGCGGTGTTTATTGCCGAGCTGGAAAATTATCAATGGCCAAAGTGCTTTCATTGGCTAATGATAACGAGAAGTGATTTATTACATCACCTATAGCATATAATGCTTCTCAAAAACCTTTCCACCATTAAGCATTCCGATGGCACTAGAGAGACAAAAAAACGAATCTAGTAGTCTCCACCCCGAAGCCTACTGCGCAGAATCGCTCTCGGGCAACGATTCGATTTCCCCACCGCGGAAAAAAAAGCTTTCCGCTGTAAGCTTCTCCACACGAAAGAACAAACCAATACGTTGCACGTGAAGGAAAAAAAGGGGTTTCCACTGAAGGCCAACAGCAAGATCACTGCCTCCCCAGCCCCAACCCCACCCCGCCCCATCGGTGGGAAAACTCTCCGTTATGCGCGGGCGCCACAAAGGAAACAATAATGCAAACGCACACTATCCCCACACAATCTCGTTTTGCTCCCGGTTCGGCCCCGATAAACAAAAGACTTCAATGCACGGCCGAACACGAACTCACTTTTCTTAGCTTACCGAAAGGGCCTGAAGTGAAGAAAAACAACTCCCCAAGCGAACTCCCTCACCAGTCACTCACATCATGTGATGAATGTTGACGAGTGTGCGTTGTGTGCCGTCCGTACACAATGGAAATATAAATTGTCTTTCCCTCGGGGTTCCCCCTTTTCCCCTTCATCTCCTCACCCACTCTGAGCGCATCTACATCTCCGGTCGCTTGATTGGAGGAAGGAAAAATCTATGTACACAGCGTCTCACCTTTGACAGTCGCTTTTCCGGGGGCCTGGATTAACATACGGCCGAAGCCGTATCAACAGCGCACGGCGGCTAATTGTGCGGAAAGGAATCTAGTTTAATCCCATCACCCGGCAGGCTGGCAGGTTTGGCCTTTCCCATTCCATCAGAATGACGCTGGGATTTCACTTTCCGCGCGAGCACGCGGTACTATTCGAATCGGGCAAAAGCATGGCAAAGGCACCTTTGCCCTTCCCGGGTGCGGGACACGAAACGCGCAGGAGTGTTTACGAGCTTAAAGTGTCTTTTTTTTTTCGTCAACGTCAACACGTGTCAACTGTGGCTAATGTAGGAAAATCGAATCTTGCAAGATTAAAAAGGGCCGGTTCCGGTGCGGCTCGAGACCGTGTCAGGGGCTTAACAAATTGCACTTTTTTTTCTCTCAAGTGCACGATGTGTTTAAGTGACAGATTATTAAGTTATGAATACCACAACTTTAAACGAGAGCAACAATGTTTAGAATTTGACACGCAGTTATTACAGTTTCAGTGCCTGATTGTGCCTCTATCCGTTCAAACTAGCGTTGTGCTTTATGGTTTATTTGCGAAGAGTCATTAAAATCATGAATTGAGCGACATTCCATTAACTCTTATGCATCTCTAAAGGCAAAAGATTGGCAACAAAATGATGCAAAACCATTCACTAGGCTAAAATATTAGTTTAGATTCATGAATCAGAATCTAGCTCATCAAACGGCCATCAAACGAGCAGTGGAAAACCATTTATCCGTGCTAATTGATACTCCACCAAATACTCCACCGAGCCAGTGTATTTGTAGCGACGCTGGACTGACTATGCGACTACAGGTGAATTAAATCAAGGAAAGGGAGAAATGACAGGTCTAAACCTCTTGAGATTGTTGCGCCGATAAAGGGTAAATAAGAAATAGTTGGAAAGGATATCAAAGGATAAAACTTTCAGAAACACCAAAGCTCAGTTTGTTAAAAAAATTAAGACAATTTTCGTAGCCCTACCCTGGGAACTAGTTCCAGGATCCGAGCCACGGTTGAATCTGTTATGGAAGTTTGTTCGAAGGTGGCTTTTTGAGTAAATTTTGTTTATATTACTTTAATTCACAACTCTTTATACTTTTTTGCGATCCATTTAGTATAATAATTATAAAGAGCAATACGGCCTAGCCGTTTTATTTATTTAATTTATAGTATGACGGCAGTGCCGTATTTTCGGCCTAGCCGTTCTTCTTGAATAAAAAATAACACATTAAATGAATAAATAAAATAACATAATAAATATAAGTATAAAAATGTTTTCTTTGTTCTTGTGGAACCGTTAAATATACCTCGTACACCCTATACAATTAAAGTTTGAGTTATATACCTATCCTGATAATATGTATATTATGTCCTGATAATATGTCAAATATGTCCTGATAATATGTCATAATCTGATACACGATGAAATTGAATTGAAATTACCGGTATTCAATTGTTCGGCAAAAATATCTATTCTCACTATTCTCTTTAGCCTTCCAGGGTCAGTTGGTAATGCGAATGGCAAAGAGCACTTATCCTTCTTCATTTACATGAAATTAATTTTGAGCTTAAAGATGTAAGAAACCGTGAAGTCGCTGTAGTTTCTACTGCAAGTTACAATGTTAGATAATCTTTGGTTCAAGCTACTGAGCTCCTCAATGCATAAATGATCACAGAAAATACAAAAAATAGGAAATAGCTCTTTACGTTTCATTCCAAAGTCTAAAGTGTTGCTACTGACTTGACTGAATTGAAAAAGTCACATTACACTGAGCAATCTTCGCGTTCATTATGTAACGCTTCTTCCAGCAATCACCGCACAAGCATAACTAGTCCATCGCACTAATCTACTTCTATGGCCGACTAACAATTTCCTACAGCTCAATTACCTCCGGTTGGACGAGCTTCCGTCTCACACACACGCCTTTCCTCAACGGCCTGGCTGGTGGATAACGTGACAGGTAGACGATAGAAGGCAGCAGGGTGTGAATAATACATATGGGAGAAATTTCTCCCCGCCCCAATCCACTTAGTCCGCTTCCTAACCCTTTCCAAAGGCCTTACGTAACGCACGTAACGCACCTATCCATCACGATCGACGCCGTGGCCGTCGATCGGATCATATCGATACGCGCGGCCTCAAAAGCATACGTGCACCACATGATCGAATGCATGCTGAATAATGTGCACACCCTTACCCATTGTGCATGTGGCACACAGCGCGTCTGTGTGTGTGGTGGTGGTGATGGTGGACGCATAGGAAAACAAAACAAAACTCTCGCTTTCTTTGCGCGAAAGTAGTGCGCAGTGTCGCATGCATTCGATGGCCGGTAAAAGTAGGTTCGAACCCGGGCCACACGGAGATCGATTGATCGCGAAACGCGTGAAAGGTGAGAAGTGCTGCGAATGCGATATTACATGCAACAGCGAAAAACTGGTCCAAGCGGCTTCCGGTCACGTACGCCACAAGGAGAATGCCACACAAACACATGCGCCATCCGCGTCTGCGCCCCAAAAAAAACGGAGCAGATGATTTGCGCGAGTTGGGAAAGGTCCTGTGTATGTGGGCTAAAAATAAACCTTCCAAAAACGGTGGACGAGAAATGTGAGTGAGGTTGGAAATTTGAAAGTCGCTCGCACCGAAATAGTGGGAGCAAAAAAAAGCTCAAAAGCGGAATCCTTCCCCAACGAATCCTGTGTGCTCGTTTTGCACATTTTGCGTTTGCCACTGGAGTTTCTCGGCGACAGCGCCGAAAGATCGCCATCGCGACGCCACATGCCACATGACATTTCGTTCGCGAGCTTATTCGGGGGGAAGCGATTTTCCTTGTACTCCGTACTGTCCAATTCCCAATGCGAAATTTGTGGCAAACCGCACACTGGCCGTGCTGCCGATCGTTTGCATTCAATTCGTGTTCCAGCTCTACAGGAGATGCATTCTGCGGTTTTGTCGGTCGAGTCGGCATGGATCCACGAAATCACAGAAGCAAGAAGAAACAGTGCACCAGGAAGTGCAGGAGATCGTGAGCAGAGGTTGAAAGCAAATCAGATGCAGAAGTTGATTTAATCGGTGGGTTTTTGTTGATGTTTTAGAGAGGAAATAGATACTTAACTGATTGTTTTTAGTTATTTAAGTTGCAATGCGAGATTCCAAATTATTTCTTAATTTTTACTTAAACCCATTTACCTTGTCACTCATTTGAGATGAGTTCCCATATGATTAATCCACAGAAATGTTAAGAATTAAGCCATGGCAAAGATTTCATCAATGTTGCATCATAAAAGCGCACCCAATACGCAACACCTATGACGTGTGTAACGCGGCTAGAAAACCGAAGTTAGTCATCGTCGGTGCCACCCTCTTTATGGCCGGACACGGGACCTGCGGGAACTATTATTAGCATTCGCTAACATTTGCGCCGCGGGGAAAGTTTTCCGTTAATTTAATCGCTCCGAATTGTGCGGTTCGCCTTGTCCGCCCCTGCCGACGCAAATGTCGCGGAATCGAACGACGGCAGTCGTGTTTCAGCATCGATTTCCGAAATGTGATGAAATTTGAGTAGCAGTCCGTCAAAACTTCGAAAACCTGCTGCACCTGGGCCATTTTTTTTTTTTTGGACTTTCTCTAAGACGGTGAGTTGGGTTTGTTTTTGAAGCCAGCCTTTTCGAATGACAGTTTTCGTTTCGATTACAGCAATACGAAAATGTCTCAGTTTAGTCTCCAGGTCTCAGGCACGAAAAGTGGATCCGTTTCGGAGTAGGAAAATTATCCATCCATCCAGATGCATTCCTTTTGTTTCGTGATTACATTTGTTTGATAAAGCGATTCACGTTCTCCAGTCGTGGGGGGGGGGGGGGGGGGGGGGTTGGGTGGGGGCCGAGTGGGCTTATTATTGAGCGTTTGCATTTCGGAGTCAAGAAAAGGCATGCGATCGAGTTGCTGTGCCTGACAACTCATTAAAAAGCGATCAGCAAAAAGGAAAAAAAAGGGTACGATTTTCCACCGTCCGCAGAAAGGGATTTCCCTCGATCGAAATGATGATAGCAAATCACTGTTTTGCTTCGAAATTACAGCCCGCCCAATAATCAATCCCACGATGTTGATGAATTTTCGTCCGCTTCCATCCGACGCAAACAATGGTTGGGTCTTTTTCCTGCGCTTCCTTCCTTCTCCTTGCGATCGCGATACACGACCGACGTCACGTCATCCGTGTGCGCGCCGCATGTTTTGGGTGAACATGCTCATCACGATCGTGGCCAACCGTGGCGCACCGTGGCTGCTTTCCACCAAACCCGGACGCAATAGTTTTAGGTTTTGGGCCGCATCACCGGGATTGCTGTGCAACTCGATCCCGGTACCGGTAGATCGTGTGCTGTGAATCTTCCTTTCTTCCGTAGAAGGTGAACTTGGCAGCTTGGCAATTGGTAGCTCTTCCACAGGCGGTGGTAAGCAACACGAAGCTCTTGTGCAAATTTTTAGACGCCCGCAGGCCTTCCTCGGAAGGGAAATGACTGGAAGTGGCTAAATGTCGAAGCGCAAGTGAGGAAGCTTCAGCATAAAAGTAATGTAAACAACCACAGCACAGCAATCTGGAGGAAGTGGTAGAATCATTCAAACGAAATCGAAACCAACCATCATCATCATCATCATCATCATCGTTCGATCGTTTTCCCCCCGGTGGGAAAGAAAGGGCCTCAGCAACAGCGGCAATGGAACAGTGGAACATCACCGTTGCACACATTGTGGCGTAACGGAGATACAGCTAGGAAATAGCAACCGCAACGCAGTCAACAGAAGAAGAAAAACACACCAAACGGGGCTTAATTCCATTTTACGATCGTGCAGCGCGCGCAATTGGTAGGAAAACGAAAGACTTCAACAGCGACGAACCCTCGCCTTCCTCGAAACGACGAAATGAAAGGATGCACGGAGATGATGGTACGGGGGCACCGTATTGCAGATGATTGAACTTGATAAAAAAAAAACCCACAAGACACAAAACGTTCTCACTTTCTTTAGCTTGGTTGGTTTGATATACCCTGGCAGCGATCTGAATCTAGCGACTCACAAAACAAAATAGCTTCTTGTTTTGATTCACCGTGTTGTGCTTTCTTTTCACTTCGTGCTTTTGTCGTCGAGAACGAGTGTTTGCTCGACCCGAGAATGAGCTTCAAAGAAGCGGCACATCACGTACCATCATGGCAGTGCGGGCTAAACAAACTTCTTTTTTGCTTGATGGGACGTCCCTTGTACGGTACGGTACACAGTATGTGCATCCTTGAAGGATATTTTGGAACAGTACAAAAATGTGAGCATCAAAATGACGACACTGGCACGTCCTGGCAAAACTTCACGCACGTCAAAATGGGCGAATCTTCCGAAACGTATCAAATCGTTCATGTTCGGTTAGGCACGTTCCAGTTCAAGTTTAGTTCGCTTATGGTTTATTCTTGTTGGTTTAAGGAAAGTATGGCCCTGTGGACTTTTTGTGCATGCTTGCGGGCTCTTTCAGCGTCTCGTCAGGCAATGTTATTTCTGAGTTTAATATTTTGTAAAAAAAACTCAATGGAATAGTGTTCTAGGGCCTTTTAACTAATTCTAAACTAATGAAAACTAAATTCGTGAATATAATAAATTATCACATTTTTAAATTAATAAATGATTTCAGCTTTCATAATAAGATATTACCTTAAATATCTTAATTTATATTTTATCAATGGAAAGAAACGTTTTAAAACTGAACGATTGAAGAATAAAATCAACTCATACTCATCAGTTCCTTGATCGTTACCAGCATCATCCACCATACCCCTTTGGCATTTTCTAGCGAGAAACAAAAAAAACACACTGTCACCTTTCACCATTGGCCCGCCAAATTCAACGTTTGCTCGGTTGTTTTTGCGTCTGTGTGTATGTTTACAGCCGAAGGGAACACGTTTTTTTTTGTTTTTTTGGTTGGTAAAACAACCTCAAACGCGACTCAAAAACAAGCAAACAAACAATTCCGCACCCTTTTCCACCCCAACGCCCGGCGGCCTACGTTCCAGGCCAAGAGTTTCCCGTCATACCGAGCCAAACAGGCCGTAGCGTGTTGGTGATGTAACGGAAAAAAGGAACCAACCGCTAAACGCTAAACCGCCAAACCGGAGGACAAGGTGACGCTGGGTGAAGGCAGACCTGTAGGAAGGCGAATGAAAAAATGCTCATTTCCTCCCGCCATGGAGGAAGCGGATGAAAGCCGCCGGAGCGTGCGGGGGAAAGGTGAAGAAAGGCATGTTGTGTGGAGTGGACAAAACGCATGTGTATGTGCAATTTCCATGCGTTTCCAACCATCCGCGTGCTTTTTTTTTATTGCCCCCACCCACCACAAACGCGTCTTTGGCTGAGCTTATGCGCGTGCGTGCATGCGTGGAGTTAAATCAAAGCAGCTCGGTACAAAACAAACGCAAACAAAAACAATGCACACACCCACCCACCCTGCATGCAAAGGTTCCGCTTGGTACGTTTGGCGCGTTTGGAAGAGTGTGCGTGTTTTTTTTTTTTTGTTGCTACCTCAACACAGTCGTCTTCCGATTCCGGCTGTACGGTAGGGAACGCAAAAAAAAAGCTCCAACCTTTTAAGACATTGCATTTATTGAACGCAACAAAAAATTAAGTTGTAGCAAGCTTAAAGCTGTGAGAATAATAAGCGAGGAAGCATAAAAGGCCAGGAAATAATCGTTTTTTTTTTCTTCTTTTGCTTTCAAAGAGGCCCTTCTAACCCAACTAACACCAACAGCTTGCGTTTAAAAGAAATTATGCAGCTGGAAAAATCTCCCATCGGCCACACACTGTTTTGGACGGCGCGTTTAGGTGTGAGAGTATTTTCCTCGGAAGCACACCGAAGTGCCGGGAGGAAAGGGACCCGTTTTGACGGCACAACGGCAGTTGTCGCCTTCATCATCTCATCGACACCGGTGGTGACCAGTTTCCCAAAGTGCTTAAGCGACGTTTTGCGTTTCTTGTTGTTATCGTCGTGCTTCCATTGCCAGACGCAGAAGCAATTCGGTGCATTACGATGCAACAGCTGCACACAGCCATGCGCGCGTATCACTGTATTGAGGTGGCCAGCCCGGCAGCCAGCTAGCTGTTGTTAATGGGAAATGGTAATTACGCGATGTGCTGTGGCTATTTAACGAGTCGCCACTAATTTGTCCAACAAGCGGCGAGGAAGATAATGCCCGAGCGTTGGCGATGCAGTTGTAAAGGGTTTGTGTAATAACCAACACATAGGAAACAATATTTCAGCCCAGTTGCTCAAGGAATTTGCCTGCCGGTTTAATTCGCTGCTAAACAAACCATTACACCGATGACAGCTTTCAATAGGATAATAAATTATTGCTGCACCAAACTCGTCACCGAGATAAATTATTTATCGCATTTAGCTATCGGAACGAATAGGGCGAGCGAAAAAAAAAGACGAGAAAAGAATTATGAAATTCAAAACAGACCCCACCACCGCGGTACCTTCTACTACTAATTTATGCCACCGAGCCGCCTGGTCTCGTTTCGCACTTGATAGCAAAATTAATAATCACACTCAAACGGCAAGAAGTGGGGAAAAATACAATCAGACGAAAATGCTTGCCAGGAAAAGAATCGTTAAAATGACGCTTCGAAACGAAAAGCCACTTTGAGCATCAGCCAGTATGGCGACGCGCACGGTAATTGGGCAGTGATTGAAGCACTTGACAATTGTTTATTATGCGGCACGATGCGCTAACAGGTACCACGGTTCGCACGGACACCCGGTTACGGATCGCAGGTACGAAAGGGCAAGTGCGTGTTTTGTCTGCGGCCAAAGTGGACCGATTTACGTGACTAATGCGTGGAATTGGTCTGCCAGTTTTCGGCAGAGTGTCGCATGCAACAGAAATAGGGGTAGCGAAAGGGCATATCAAGCAGGCAGCAAATTAGTGAGCAGCTCCGTTCAATTGCAATGGTGATTAGATTGAAAATGTTGCATTCTTACTGGGCTTTCTAGAATGGTCCAAATTAAGTTTGTTAGTTGAAGTAACAAAAAATGCTGACAAAATTGTCAAAACGGAGCTTTTGTCACTATTTGTGAGCCTTTGTCAAACTTCATTTTGTAGAAAATACATTAAGGCATTATATTAATATTATTTACTATCGGAAATTTATATTTTATTTTGCATTTAAAGTACATAAGCTTGACGCATTTTTGAATGAACTTTAACTTATATTTTATCATTTTTCCTTCAAATCTTTTATTATTTACAAAAAAAATAAAAGTATGAAATCAGTTATTTTTTTGGTAACAACTGTCGAAGGCTGCTTTGATCATGTGTATATTCTTGTCAATTTATTTTGTCAAAGAGTACAATTGTGTGCGCGGCAACGGTAGAGTGGTTTTTCGCAGTTGACAAGCTGATTTTGTCACTTGACAAATTTGTCAACATTTTGTCAACTCTCGTGGCCCTAATCATGATGAAACTGGATGTACATTTTTATTTTGTTTTCGATATTTAATTTTGGAATTTATTAAAACATTGAAAATATAAATCTTAAAACTACAGTACCATCAAGTCTTAACGTAAGTAAGGAAATGTTTACTTGTTCTTCAGACACAAATTTTTTCTGCATAATAGTTAAGACTAAAAGCCATCGATGGTGTATATTTATGTTAACAACAGTAACGTCCCACTTACTGCCACGCTTTGATTTTAAATAGACAACACCATTAACACCACACCTGCACTTTGTTGCAACAAACGGCTTGCGAATCATGCACCGGCCATCCAAAACCTCGGACGGCGTAATACACACACACCAACAGCACGGTGGTAAATGGTCGTGATCACACCCCATCACGCCCCGGTGCGGTGTGCACTATGGAAAAGCAATCGTAAACTTTCTCCCATCAATAATCCATAACCCCCGTGCGGGGTGAGGAAACATCTTCCGCGTCTCGCGATTCTCGCACGACCACCGAGGGCCGATGACAAAACACGGCGCAGCCTCCGGACACGCGGACGCGCTCAAAAAAACTCACCGAAATGTCGGGACGTTATGGGAATTTTATTTCCTTCGAACTCCGGCGGGCTTCGAAACACCGCACCATTTGGGCTTCGCCAAACGTCAAGGGAATCGAACCTTGCACCGCACCGGAACGGGGAAAAGATCGAAGGTCATCGGCAAATGTTCGATCCTTTTTTTTTGTTCGTTTCACCCAAACCCCATACACCAGTCGCGCGCGCGCGCATACTTTCCCGATTGGAAATCCGTCGCCTACAGCTGTCATCGGTGGGTTTGACATTTCGGATTAATTTCCATTTTTCATCCAAACACCGCCCGGGCCGCTCATTACATTAGCCCACACGAAGGCAAACGGTACGTAAGCGGAAAAGCTTATCGCTTTTATCATCCTTTTTCTGGTTGAGGAAGTGCATGCAATCAGCTGGTTGAAAAGAAACAGCTGATTGTACCCCTGTCGGGACGGTCCGACTGGCAGTGAGAGTGCATTTTTGGTCATTTCCGAAAAAGAAATGGCCGAGGAGTGGGAACAAAAGGGGGAACGCCGAGAGCGGGAAAATAAATCTCGCTTATAGCAGCAGCAGCATCACCACTCATTGTGTTGAACAAACGAACGAAGGAGGGAGCAGACAGCACAACAACGACAACAAAAAACGGTTTCACTTTCTAGCATTTTTAATTCAAACATTAATTAGCTCGCACCGAAAATGGATTCCCCCCACCCTCCCTTCCCAAAAAAAAAAATCGTCTGGCTCGACAATGTACAGTTGGCGCAATGGCCCCCCCTCGAAACGCACTCTCTTTTACGCTGCAGCCATAAAAAAACACGTTCGAAAGAGAGAGAGAGACAAAAAAGTGCGTAAACGAATTCAAATCCTAAATCCACACCGGGAGACCGGAAGAAGAAGTGCAGATCGAAAAACCGGTACTGAAGAAGGAAGTGAAGCACACGCACAAATCGAAAGTTCCAAAAAGTGGTTGGCGCGGTGTGAGATGGAGAGAAAAACTAAACCTTCCAACGCCACAAAATTCACGCACCCGTACGTACGCACTATGCTGCCGAAACGGTTGCCAAGCGGTGGTGCCCCGAAAATGAATAACGAACATCAACCAAAAAAAAAAAAACCCCCCACACACACACTCACACACAAAATGAAAGACTTTCCTCCCGTGCGCTTCATCATGCGTACACGCACCGGGGACTGAGAGCGCGTTTTATGCGTCTGCGAAAATGGTTGGAAAGAAATGGCGCATCAGCGTATCCTCCGTTCCCTCCACGCAACGTTCCTTCCAACGGAAGGAAGTGATTCGAAATCGTTCAACGGTGCGTAAAACTGGTTTTTTGGGGAGAGTTTAATCTTTGCCACCTCGTGCGCGGAAGGGGAGTGATGAATAACAAATAATAAAAGTAACAACGATTCATATAGAAGGTACAAAAAAGAGCATTCAAAAAAAAAACGGAGCAATCAAGCCACGTTCGCGTCTGGGTGGAATGAAAGTGAGTAAGCGAGCACGAGCAGCATCAAGGTGTGGGAGATGCCCGGTGTGTGGACAAGTAATAAAACTTTATCAACAAACGCGAAACAAAATAAAATCGCTCGGAAGGAATGGAAAACAGCTCCGAAAGGGATCGAGCCACAAAAAGCAAGCAGACTGGACTGTATTTTAAATTATATAAAGTCAACAGGCTAAAAATAGCCTCCCATCCGCGCAAAGCTTCGATCGCGGGAAGTGATCTTCAGTGCTCGAATGTTTGTAGAAATTGTCGCGCTGTCCCTCAATGGTCAATGTCGCAGAAAGTAAAAGTAAAAACCCAACTGAGCCACTGCGAGATGCAGCGCCCAAACTGTCCGAAAACTGTACGAAACGGGTGGCCAAAAAAAAAAGCTATAATAAACCGGTCCCCGTGAGTCTGCGTGAAATGGAGAACGCTGGGTGCGTACAGTTTGTGCCCAAGCAAAAGCACTCACGCACGCACACCGGTTACACACTCTGTCTCTTCCGCGTTCCGAGATTCGGTTGGATCAAGTTGTAATCTGTGCGAGGGGAAGAAGAGGAGGAGGAGAAAAGGGGGTTCTTTTTTCGGCACCCAAACCAACCCCATCATCACGATCACCTATCCCCCCTTTAATGCGCGAGGCAGCAAAATGAAATGGAAAGTTTTTGCCTTCCGTCCAACGGTTTTCGCCGCAGACGGATCCGTCCACGTGAGCGCTTGAGTGGCAGACCTGTTTTTTTTCTTCTGTATGGTACTGGTGCTTAGATCCTGGGTTTCTGTTTTTTTTTTCGGCAACGTCACTCAAGGTATCCCTTAGGGCAAAGTCGTTTGGTTTCTGCCGCACGCAGCCAACCCGTCCCCGGGTTGGGTGTGTTGCTCAATACGTACTGTGCGCGCCAGAGACATTAACGAGCGGTCGGGAACGGAACCCCGTCGCACGGAGGGGGAAAAACACATTCCGATTTGCTCGGCTGGCCGAATGCCGACAACTTTGCAGCAAAAGGGAATACACGTCTGGGAATGTGATTAATGGTAAAACCGGCAAAACGCTGGGTTGCAATTTTCCTGGACATGGAAATAAGGAAAGCTTGCGATCTGTACGAAGATCCGGGATTCTAGCGTCGTTAGGGTTTTGAAAATCATTAGGGTAATTAAGACGCGCAATTTGAGAATGTTTTTAATTGTTAGATTCTTCACAAGATATTCAAAATGATTTTAATTTTGGTCGGTGGCCATCATGTGCCACCGGGCCGTCCCAAAAAGCTTCCAAGTGTCAAGTGAGCGCAGGACTCACTATCCAGATTAATACAAATCAAGGAGGACCAAAAACGGCCATTGAACCCACAAAAGTAGCAGCATAGAAGAGGATACATCTATAAAGGTATTTGTGGAAAATTGAAAGGGAATAGTTTCATGAAATATTTCATACTAAGAACTGGACTAGACACTTTGGACAATCGATACCGAGCATTGTAAAATGAACTCTTTGTAAAATGAACTCTCTTGACAAGTGAATAAACAGTATCAAACAGAACGGCGCCCGAGACACACGGTCCTTTTAGTGAAGTAGAAAATATACAAACTTCGGTATCACAGCCAGTACTTACGTGAGAATATCTCTCACAGTATTTAAGAAGCTGTTTTACTGCTTCATTCGCTGCAATTCTTCATACTTTTACCATCAAATACTACTGTTTCATGAGAAGTTGTTCTTGTTGTTGTTGTGCTCTATTGGTTACTTCGTTGTTTATCAAATTTATCAGAGATTTATTTATTTTTATTTATAGAGCAAATTCATCAAACCAGACAACCAAAAGTCGCCTAGAGACGCAGAATTTTGTGGACCATAGTCCCAATGGCCAAGATCGGGTATACCGGTTGCCAACTTACGTGTGTAAATTTGGTTGGCAACTTTACGGTTAAGTGTAATTTGGAGTACTCATTTTAAAATGAAATGATGTATATGGGCAGTACCATTACCATCCGGAAGGCAGCTGAACGCAAACAGGACGTGTCGTATATTTTTACGATACATTTCATTCGTGATAACTGACCAAGGTTCGGGAATAATCAACTACAATGATCAAATATCTAAAACACGAGATGCAAGATGTCCAGATCAGACGAATGACTATATCAGACTGGGATTTTTAAATCCAATATCAACAATATTAGCTATATGTGACCTGGGATATGCTTTGCCGAGTAGTTGTTTTTAAGAGACCTTAGGGTCTTCCGAGATGAAAAATGTTACAACTCATTAAACTTAATGAAATAAAATTAACAACGTTCACTTATTGGGAAGAAAACATCATTGAGTTTGCGTGCACATCAGCCCCGTAGCTCTGTAACCGGGCCGATTAGCTAGTAAAGATAAATTGACTTGAGTTGCCGAGGAGGTTGTGCTTGAATACTCGAGAAGAACTTCACCAATAATGAGAAAGTCACTTTAAATCATCATAAAATTATTGTTCAGTTATCTAACTTCCATTCCATACTTAAAGCTATCAGACACCAAATAATCCCCCAAAAAAACCCAATAATATAACCCGTGAACGTGATGCCAAATGAAAAAACCAACACATTACCGTTTAGATACGCGTGATGTCTCCAAAGCTGCTGCACCTGGTACTGCGTGATGCTGTTGTTATTGTTGTTGTTACCATTGCTATTGCTGTTGTTGTTCAAATTAATCGTATTGTTGTTGTTATTATTGGCCCCATTGTTGTTGTTGTTGTTGTTGTTGGTAGTGTTCTGGTGGATGGCCTGCAGTAGCTGGGAGGTGGGCGGTAAGTTTTGTGTGCCGCCGTGATGTATGCCGGTCAATCCGTTCGCTCCCGGTGTGTTGCTTGTAAGCAAATTTTGATGCGTCTGTTGTTGTTGCTGCTGCTGTTGTTGTTGGTGCTGCTGGTGTTGTTGTTGCTGTGGATTACCGCCCATGTTAAGGCCACCGACATTGGTCAGATGTTGAAGATTGTGGACGACCTGCTGGAGCGGCATGCCGATCGGCAGTATGCTGGGCGGTGGCATCGGTCCGAGCAGCTGACTGTGGACACCGTTGTTCCCCGGTCCCATACCGTTGTGACCGCCGCCCGGTCCACCACCGCCACCACCACCCGCGGGCCCATTACCGTTCGGACCGCCACCGTTCGTGAGGATCTGGATATGGGGCGATGGAGATGGCGTCGGTGGACCGATGTTCATGGTAGACACCGGTGGTAGCGGTTGGAACTCCATATTCATTTTCAAGCGGTTTTTTGCAGGTACTACACCAACGGAGTATCTTAGAATTGGACCGTATGTATTGCACTTCGGCGGATGGTTTTAAAAAACATTCGAGGTATCCTTATGCTTCTTATTCACGGGCGCACTCACTAGAACACCTGCTAGAACGCTTTAGTCAACACGGCCAAGAATGATTCAATTCCCACTCACTCGCTTTTGTTTTGTTAGGATATCTTTACTCTTTTTTTCCCTTTCTCTCTCTCCCGCCAGGCTCTACTTCCATGAGCCGCAAACACTTTTCATAAACCAAAACAACACCCACGAAGGCTCTGCCTACGCCGCACTACTTTTCCTTTTTGGGATGCCACTACAGCAAACATACAGCGCAACACTGCATCGTGGTGAGTATTTGCATGCGTTGTTTCCAGATTACCGATATTCCGCATCTGCCGTGCCAACACTCACGCCATGTTAATTGGTTGCGCTTCACACAGACGGGAGATGCACCGAAACCGAAATCACCCACACTCACTAACGCGCGTCACACGCGTCACAGCACAACACGCACAAACACACGCACTAAAGTCGCGCAAGTCGTCCGGCGAATGCTAAATATGGCGGCGATCGGTCTACTTCTAGGAGTTAGAATGAGGGAAGGAAGAAGGAACAGAAAACTAATCAAGAACTCGTCAAAAAGGGAGTTGTTGCGTGTGGATCAATCAGTGATCACAGAGTTGGAACCGCAACGTCGGGACCGGTTGGCACTACGATCAGAGACATCGGAGAACAACGAGCAAGGGATTTAGAAACCCAACAACCACAACACCACCACCGACGACATGAACCCGTTGTCTAGTCTAGACGAGTTCCAAGGGACGTTCTCCGAAATATTGCGAAATCTTGACCCAAACTCCACTAGCCCAAAACGTACCACAGCGCTGCGATCACTTTTCCGTGGGAAGTGCACTTCCGAAGAACTTCCGTGGAAGAGAGCCCGACTGCTTCTGCCCAAAAGCGTTCCTAGCGTTCCTAGGGGCTAAGGGTAGCGTCGGTGTACGCTCTGTGTGTACTATTTTTTTTTTTGCCCCGTACCTACACTCCACTCGCCGGTCACTTCCGCACCCACCCCGCAGAACCCGCAAAAAAAACCGTATGCAAATGCAGTACAGTGTACGGGAGCGTGCGCGCACGCCGGTGCTGACCTTGTACGTGCTACACCATGCGTTGCGGGTCGCACTTGCCCCGTTTGGTTTTTTTTTTGTTACTTGTTGCCCCACTCTGCCCGCTATTCAAATCGGTGGCCGGTGGTGGATGGCGGTGTGGGTCTAATGCGAACTTAGAACAACTAACACTCGCGCACGGTATGCAACCGATGCACACGCACGTGAAGCGCACGAAACACGGTGGCGGCAAACCGTGCAAACTTGCGGACGTACAGTCAGACACTGATCGGCACCGCGGTGGAATCGCGCAAAAATGGTCGGGAGCACCGGGAACACGGGATCACGGGAATAGCACACCTCTACACAGATGGAACAGCTTCCTACGGGACGGGTTTTGTCGCGAGTCGAGTGTAGTACACGCGCTTAGCAGTGCGCTTAGTATACTGGGCGATTTGGTAGTGTAGAGACCTGATCACTTCAGATATGGAACTGCTCAGTTCTTCAGGAGATACCTTGGATCTCTTCAGAATTCTATAACTATTGGACACTCGAAGTATCTAACGGATTCAGTTGTCTTCACCTCTAATGAAGGTATTAAGTTTCTCGGACTTGAGGACACTAATTCGGGAGATGTTCTCGAACTCTTCAAAATTCTATGACTATTGGACACTCGAAGTATCTAACGGATTCAGATGTCCGCACCTCTACCGAAGGTATTACGTTTCTCGGACTAGAGGACACTAATTCGGGAAATACTCTGGAACTCTTCAGAATTCTATGACTATTAGACACTCGAAGTATCTAACGGATTCAGTTGCTTTCACCTCTACTGAAAGTATTACGGACTTGAGGACACTAATTCGGGAGATGTTCTCGAACTCTTCAGAATTCCATCACTATTGGACACTCGAAGTATCTAACGGATTCTGTTGTCTTCACCTCTATTGAAGGTATTACGTTTCTTCGACTTGAGGACACTGTTTCACAGCTTGAGGAATCTTCACACAAAACTCAGAACGCACAGGAATCAGCTCGCGTATCTCCCTATGGCGTACAGGGTGGCTTACGGTACCTAGACCACGGGGACCGGTGGCAGCAGTAGGGGCAGGGACACACACAGGGACAACACAACGGACAGCTCTGGGAGCGACAGCGTGACACGGGAACAACAAAACTACGGAACGTCAGTACGCGATCGCGCACGATCGACCTCGGAACGAAGAGTAAGCCCAGCGAAGCCAACGTCAAACTCGCAACGCCGCAACCGCTTCCAAAGGGTGCCTACGGTTCGGGTTCGGGGCTGGTCGCGAATCCCCCGCCAAAAACCAAAAAAAACACACACTACACGACACCCCCTCACCACTCTCTCTCCCTCTCTCGCTCCGCGCTGTCGGGGTGCGCGCTTGCCGATCACTTTCACTCTTGCGCGTGCAGACGGCAAACGACAACGGTGACGTCCCGCACAAACCTCACTGAGGCAGATGGGCGCACATCCGAACCACTCGGCTGCTCCGCTGCTTACTCACTCACTCCTGACCGCTCGGCAAGGGGTGGCGGAACGGCGTCCATTTTCCCGCTCTGGCTCTAGCGGATTGCAACCCCTTTCACCGAACCATGCGGAAGTGGATGCACGCATACACAAGCGAGAAACCCGAACTCGAGTGAAAGTAGCGCCGTGACTCTGCTGGGGCGCTGTGTGCCCGAGCGGGAACGCTTCTGTTGCGCCGCATGCGATCTCGCTCGTATAGCGCTTTCGCAATATTTTCCGCGTCGTGGGATCGCCAGATTTGGACGGCCATGTTCCAGTGTGCTAGGGGGGAGAGGGGGGAGCCCATTAACACACACACACACGAACACTCCATTCGTCGTAAAATCAGTTCCTGTGCAGGTAGATGCTGTCGTGAGATAAACTGACGGAGTATCGGGGGAGAGCTTGGAGGGCCTTTTTGCCAATAAAAACACCCCCCAAGACCATCCTCTCTTTCTGTTACACGATAGCAAGCATAAAGCTTGGCAGAGGCAGGGAACACAAAAAAAAACGGGTGAGTGGGGTTTTGGGGAAGGTGGACAACACTTTTACTTTCTTTGTGTCTTCCCTTTCTGGCAAATGGGCGCTCCGTACACTGTTCGCCGTACACTTCCTTCTGAGCCACAGCTGGCCGCCACCATTGCCGGAAGTGTTTAACGGAATGTGTCTCGGGGGGTGGAGAAATGGGAGCGTGGAAGGGTGGGGGGAAAAAGCACACCACCCCACCCTCCCAGTTGGACATGGTTCGAGCAGGTTTGGCGGGCGGACGAAAGCGACGAACCGACCAATAGAAGAGGAAACGAACGAGAAAATGCAAACAATAGGAAAAATCGTAATACACCGAGACGCCGCCGTATCCAGTGTTTGCGTATTACGTGATGCAAGAAATAATCACCGCGGCAAATACACACACAGAAACACACACGCACACAAACAAGCAGGAACGGAACCCGATACATACACGCACGCAGATGCAGATCGATCGCATCGGGCCGTGTTTGGCCCTTCGTCGCGGAACCTAACGCGCGTACAGTACAGATTAGGCCAAATGGCGCACGGAAAGACGCTGTGTGTGACGGTCGGTGTGCGAAACGGTACTGGGCCCCGTACTTCGGGCGTTCGGGTAACATCGATGGGGGACACAAACACACACAGCCCCCGAAGATAAGGGCAGCCCCGGAAAAAATGGCAAACTACTGCCCCTACTTCAGCGTTGCTCATGCGCCCTTGCGCTGTTGGGTGGGTTTTCCGCACTGGCTGGCGTGGTATCGATAATTTCCCAGTGGGTGGGGTTGCTTTTTCGTGGTGCTGCCGCTAAACGGAGAGGAAAAGCTCTGGCGATGTTTCTAACGGGTGGTTCTACTGCGCCGCTTCGAGAAGGACACTCCCATCAGGATGTTGCCTGTACTGGGAGTGATCGTTGTGTTGTATCCAGTCACACCACTGGAGTATTTGAATAATGGGTATTATAGAGAGGAAGTCTAACGATCTCTTTGCATAACTAATTCTTTTAAAAGCTCAACAGCATCAACGCGTCATTTAAAGAATCTCCTCTTAATAGAGTCGTATAACTCTTTACAACTCCGCTCTCTTGTGAAGGCCTATTGGACATTAAATTGGTGCCCTCCTGATGATAGTGTCAGGATCCATTCGGTCACCCCTGTGTACCCTCGCTGTTATAAAACACCCCCGTAACGTTTGGGGGGTTGAGAGCCGGTTCTGCCGGCGATTTGATGCGGGTCGCGTCACCCGGCACGTTCTAAGTTGCGTGTTCGCTGTCCAGCACCGACCATTATCAGTGTGACTCGCGTCTGTTTGATTTATTTCTGTTTTAGCATACACACACACACACTCACACGAACCCGTCCCTAAAAGGGCGGGATCGTAGAGGGCAAAGTATACAACCCGGGGTTCGGGTTTCGCGTTTGTTTAGCGGTGGCAGATGAGTAAGTGGACGCGCACTCGGCTGTATCGTGCGTTACTTTACAAACACCTGCAAAAACCTAACGAGCGTGGCCCTTGCGCGGTGCACAATCATGCCGATTGAAAATTAATTCGCTTTTTGTGCCGTGTGCCTTTCGGGCTACCACCACAGACAAACCCCCGTCCAGCCGGCTGTGGTGAACAATTCTCAACTCCCCAAGCGCTTGGTTGAGAAGATGGTTGTGATCGTTTAATTACAACTACCGATGGGAAACTGCGACAGAGCTCGCGCTATGCAAGTAAACCGACTCCATCGTGGGCCACGGGGCCCCATGGTGGATGGGGGAGGGTTTTTAGATTGGATCGCTTCTAGTGATCACCTTCCCTATCTATCTGCTTCCAGCTTCCGTCTGTGATCGTGCGATCGTGCCAAAGCGTCCGTATGTGAACGACGATCAATTCAATCGAGTGCCCGCACGAGTGCGGAAGCGAGTGGATGCTGGTGGGGCCGAGTGTGCACCGGAACATCATTTGCATCCCGCCTTGCTGCAACGCCGACCGAAGGGGGCGAACGACACACAAGCGGTGAAGCATGTAGTTACTGTTTCAATGGGAGTGTGTGAGTATGAGAGAAGATTGCAGAAAGACGCAGAAGACTTGACAGGTTTCCTCGGTGCAGTTATCAGATTCCACCGTTTGACGCATACACCGAACCATGAACCTTCTATTAGAGGGGCCCTTATGTCACTTCAATCTACATGCTGTTCTATTATTAAATAATCAAAGTACCTCGATAATGAGGTATTTAAACTGAGTGAAGTAAAAAGAATAAAGGTGGTTGTAATTATTGTCTGGCCCGAAGTTTATATCCGTCGGCTACTTCGAGAGTTTATGGGGATTTTACTTTTAAACAACGCTATAACTAACGAGTCAGCGAGGGTCGAAAGTCATGGAAGATGTCCAATCATTGGTAATAACGTGGCAATTTAAGATGTTGTTTAGCATTTATTATATTTCCAAATGAGTTGCAGAGAGGCCTGTTCATCGAAGTATATTTCCAATATTTTTATGTTTATATTTAATTTAATTAGTACATTTTTAGTACATCTTAGAACATTTTTAGTACAAAAGTTTTAGTACATTAAATATTAATTGTAGTACAAACTTCAGTGCATTTGTGAAACAAAATTGATTATATTTAGGTAAAGTTTAAAATATTTCAGAAAACCATGCATATTTCATACTTCTCTCTATTCCCTTCCATCTTGCTCCATCTGTTCGAGATGATGCCGCCTCTACCCGATAGCGACCGATTGTGATCGATTGCAGCTGAGTGCATGTGGACACGGAACCGGCCCGGGCATTTGTATTTGTTTTCCTGCCGTACCAACCGCAGCTGCACCGCCAAACAGTGCAGCTGGAACGTCACACCAACACCTCCTAACACACTGCCTGACTTCGGGCAGTGTTTGACGGACTGCGCGGCAGGTCGGACAGCAGCAAAAAACCGCAACAACCGCGGACTCCATCGGCGGCCGGGCACGAGTGCAATTGCAATTAACCGCACGAAGAACGCACTCGCTTCCTCTCGGCCGCGTATGAGCGTGTGTGTCGGTGCGGCGGCCCAGTCAGCGTCAGGCAGCATCCAGCGCACGAAATGAAGTCGACGAGCGGTCCGTTCTGGCACAGTTTCAAGATCAAGTTCTAGGATGCAGTGCAGTGGGTCGCGTTCACCTAAACGAGCCCCCCCCCCCATCCCCCCCCCCCCATTGTTCAAGGCCATTCTCGGCCTGTGGAGCTGAAAGGAAGTACCGCAAACCGATGCTACCCAGGCCCCGGGAACGGCAATTTAAGACATCAAGACGCCTGATGCATCCGGGCTCGCTAGGGCCGAGGCCGAAGAGTTGTTCTAACCGGCCAAAGCCAAAGCTCTGCAAAACGGCAATTGTGCGCACCAACGTGTGGGTTTTGTAGGGGAGATGCATTAGCATGTTTTGCGCAATAGAGAATTGATCAAACGGAGCAGCCGCCGTGCATATGGGAAGGAGTCGCCGCCGCCGCGGTATGACGCGCTCGTTTAGAGAACGGTTGGCATTTCAATTAGGCGACGCTTAATCGGTTTTGAAATGCTCGTTTTTGTGCTGTTCTGTATGATGATGCACCGTCTGTCCGTTGCAGTTCGTTCGCGTATGAGTAACAAAAGGTATTAATGATATTTTGTGACAAATTCACGACAGGTATACAATTTGTCGAAATAATTCTTTTAAAACCTGGCTGTTCCATGTTCAGCACTTGAAAGAACTTAACAAAATGAAAGGTAAGTGTTGTTAAAGCGAAAAATTGTCCTCACATCTTTATACTGATATTAGTACTGAATGAACATTACGGGTGAATATTTTATAATTATTACACACTGCTCTTGGTTGTAAAAATATATTTCGTTTAATTATTCTTTTTATTTTCTTCAAAAACTTCTTCACGTATTTTTAAAAGCAAATCATTTAAATATTGCATTAACAGAGTTTTCGCAAAACATTGTAGAATATGCGAAAAAAAAGTCAAAAATATGCATTTTCACAGAAGTTACTCAGGAGCAAAAATATAAATTAATATATTGTATAATATTATATAAATATCTTATATAAATATAAGAAATTTGAAGTACTCACTTAAATCTCATCAAATATAAAATTTAATTTAAGTATTATTTAAAGATACTTAACAATAAATACTTGAAATTCATCAAAATTGAAACGTTATCAATATTGTTGTGAATAAATGCATTTTTGCAAATGAAATATTGCATTAACAGTGTTCTCGCAAAACATTGTAAAATATGCAAAAAAAAACCTCTGAAATATGTATTTTTACAGAAGATATTTTTTATTAATGATTAACGTTATTTTGATATAAACACGCTGGAACGTAGGAAACGTTTTGAGGCCTTTGTATGAGTTTACTGTTTGGATTTTTACTCAAATATTTACAGAAGCTTACATATCAGTCTAAGAGCTTAATTGAATATTAATAGCTTCAAAAAGATCGATTGTGAAAGTCTATTTCCGAGTAGAATCGGTCAAATGCTACGAGCTTTCATTGACGGTTGCTGCGTAACTTTGTTTTGTAAAATTTTACACTTATTATCATACCTTTTATCATCTCCTATGGACAAACATCAGAATTATGAAGGAAATACAAATTATCAACAAAAATTCGCGAGCCAAAGAGTGTGATTAGTCGTCATCTAAGATAATCGTACGAATCTAAACCTAGCTAAAGGTTTGCTTAGAACAGGTTTCTTGTGAGAATGTGTCTTTAATATTTACATTTGTGTAAAATAAATTAAAATGTAATACTTTAAGCTTCCTCATCAGCTTTTACTCGCGTTCCGTAATACTTCACAAACAAATTAACCAACCATCGCCTGGAAGTCAAAGGCTAGATTAATTAAATTACGGATGACATTTATGCAGTTATGCTCCCTGCTATTGTTCGCCTTGCAGAAAAAGCCCAACAACACAAGGAAACGAAATCACCAACAAAAAAAAAGTGGATCATCCAAAAGCCGACGGTGGGTGCACCGGAAAACATCGTCCTTGCCGTTGGTATGTACCATCCGTGCCGGTTTTGCTGTTCACTCCCACCGCAAACGGTTTTTCCTTCTTTCAGTCACTAGGGCTTGGGAAAATTTCCAGCAATTTCCTTTCCCATCCATTCCCGCACCCATTTAGCCCACTTTGTGCCGTGTGTTGTGGGGGACGCAATGAAGATACACAGAGCTGCGGCCTACCGGGGGGCCAGGTATCGTTTAGGTGCGTCGGTGTGTGGGTAAAATGGAATGGCAATCGGGTATGCGCTCATGCCATTAGGGAGTGAAAAAGGGAAACCGGAGGGTGAGAGGGTTTCCTCATGCCGGCTGGGCGACCGAGCGAAACCGTAACGGAGCGTATGGACATACGGCAAACATGTTACGCAATGGACGTGAAAACGTTCGGTTTCCCCTTCGGTTGTGGTTTTTGCACCATTTTCTTCCGCGGTACGAGGAAAATGGAACTTACGCTGGAGGGGGTTGTAGAAGAAGAAGGCACCCTTAAGACTAGTTTTTCTTCCACGTCCCCCAGACCACCATTGAGCGAGATTACTTTCTCAAGTACGTTTGAGTTTCGGTGTATTTATTTTTTTCACAATTCTCCGAGTTTTTTAGCCACTCACACACTGAAGCTGTCAATCCGATGTTATCGGGCACCAGACCAACAACCCAAAACATGTGTAGGAAAATCCCATCGCATGCACGCCCGTTGAAGTCACTTCGCTGGGGGTTTATTCAGGCTAAAAGCAAAATGTAGTGGTGTATCATCGTTTGGGACCGTCTCGCAGGACTAATTTCTTGCTGATTGATGTCGGATTTGTACTGTGCCGATTTTCCGAAGGTGATGGATGGAAATTGACCAAGAGTGACATGTTAATACGGTCGCACACAAACCATCGAGAAATCGTTCTCCGGATTTTTTTTTATCGCCCGAGCCTAAGGTGAGATGATTCGGTTAGTTTTGCAAAAAGGAAGGAAGATTCGTTTGGCTTTCTTGTGTTGTGTATTACGTTAAATGCGATTCCTATCAAACGTTTATGTGCAGCATCATTTCGGTTTCAGCTCATTTTGTGTGTAGAGCAAAAGTGCTCCAATCACTTTCAACCCCTACACGCCGACGACGGATATGAAATATGAATCATTTCAAACACATTATTCATCTTCCACAACCCCTCGACGGACCAGCCCTCCCCAAAAGGGACTAATGTGCCTTTTTCAGGGATGGTGAAGCCTTTCAAATACCACCCGGCGATAGGTACCATCACCCCGGCCCACCCATCCCAAAATACTTCAACGAATCGATTTGAAGTTGATTAATCTTTCGAAAGCAATCGGATCGGATCTTGGCCTGGAGAAACGCGTGGTCCTTTTTGCGCCGTCCATCGATAACGATCGACTCGCGAAGGGCCGCGATAGGGTTTTAAGGGACGGTGCTGTACAACCACTACTACTACTACTACTACCACACTTGGGACGACTTTTTCGGCTGCCAAAAGGGCCTTCTCTTTCCTGTTTGTGTTTCATCGAGAGGCTACAAAGTCAGCAGCACTCGAGTGGTGATGGGGGGGAGGAAAATTAAAAGACGGAGATTCCTACGGAGATCTCAAGTTCGAAAGAAAGTGAATGGTACGGCGGTAAGGTCTTTCTTTCTCTTCACTCGGCTGAATTTCGACGAAGCACACCAAGTGCCCGAAAACTGGTCGAGCAGCGCGCAATGCAGCTCGGTTGGTGGGTTTCTGTCGGAACTCTCGGTGAGCACTGCGTGCCTTGAACACGTGGACAGCGTGCTCTGGCAACGTGTCTTTCGAGAGATGTGGGAAGGTGCTTTTTGTCTGGTGGGTTTCGATGGTTGCAGCGTGAGCAAAGATCTTTGAAATGTATTTGTCTTGCTTTTTTTTCGCTTTCAAACGTCCTATGGCTTATTTGCTATGTATAAATTTACATCTTCCAAACAACTGAACGATGGGGCAACTGCATCAGCAGGACGTTCTTGGGTGACGTTGAGGCCGCAAGTTTTTTTGTAACGTTCCTTGGCAGATCATCAAAAAATGAATTGGAAATTTCATCAATGTTTGATGTCGCATGTCGATGACGTTCGGATATCAAAACTGTTATTTAAAAGAAATATTACAAAATTTTCTGTTAAGTGAATATTTCCCAATTCGCATATTCCTCCTTCAAAATAGGGCATTTAAAAAATATAATATTTTACCGAAAACAATATGTAGATAAAGGTGTATGAAACATACCAATTTTGGTTTAATCAAATTAACTTTCTAACTGTGAGATTATTAGTCAATAGAAATTTTTTATGTAAATAAAGTACATATTAAGGTAATTTTAAACAATATTTTAAAATTGTTGTTACATTTTTATTGTTATTCGATGAACAACTTAACATGAAGGAAACTTTATCTGCCTCTCATATCGACCCGTACCGCTCGTAGTTAAATGGAAAATCCATGTTGATGAGATCAAAGTTCAATCACCTTCCGGCTGAAAGGCGTACCGGACCGGGCTAATTGTGCCAGTCCGTGGGGTCATCCACGGAAACGCATCATCGTCTGCATGGAGTATCAAATCGCAAGAGGAAATGATCATTTCCTCTGCGATGCGCATGTTTTAAGTGTCTGTGAGTGTGTGCGTGTGTGTGTGTGTGTGTTCTTTTTTTCTCTTAGCTTTTTTTTCGGCAATTCATTTCGGCAGGTCAATCACCTATCGATCGATCGCCGTCATCAATCACGAATCAATGAGCTCGTGGCATTCGGAAAATTGCTCTCACTGCCGAAAGACGAATTGCTGGGGAGGTAGAGAGGGAGAGGGAGAGAGAGAGAGACAAAAAACCAAACGGCGAAGAAAAGTCCACCCACATTCACCTTTCGTAATGAATTTCCTTCGGAAGGCTGAAAAGATGAGAAGGGAAAGATAAGACGGAATGCCGAAAAATGCCAATGTTCGATTGTTCGATCGATCGATCATGTGATCGTTGGTGGACGGTGGCGGGAACCGTTCCGTCTGGGGCGGGAAGATTTTTCTCCAAAAATTTTCAACCTACCCAGTGAATGTGATTTAACAGCGGCGAGACGAAACCGAGACGCGTGTGTCTGGCTTGCACTGAGAGTCAAACCCCCCCCCCCCAGCCAAACATGGCTGGCTGCTAGGAAGTAAAGAAGCAACAAAAAAAACGCTCAAACCGCGCACCGAATTTGTGGAAAAACGACTGCGAGACGAGTAAAAGCTGCCGGGAAGGCTGGTAATAAGTCAATTAAAATCTCTTCTCGCCACCGTGCAATCGGCGGAACCACCGAACTTTGTGTTGCCGAAACACTGCTTTTTCCGATCTGACCATCCCGCGCGTTGCTGCCTTTCGTTCCCTTCCGGGTCTGGCGGCCGCTGGAAAATTGCGGCGTGAAAGACAGACGGAGACGTGCGAGGCGAAAAACGCGAGTACGCAACGCAGATTTGAGCGAACAATACCAAAACAAAAAAAAACGGCTTACCAGCCACCAAAAAAAACCCATAACCCAAACGATGCCACAAGCGACAAAAGCAGAGCGAACAGGAGAGGGCAAGAAAAAAGTAGTGAGAGAGAAAGAGAGAGAGAGAGAGAACGAACCCCAACGAGCCATTTTGCCAGGCGCCCGAAAAACACACCTTCTCGTCGCACACAACACGGCCAGGCTGGCGGACACGAAAGAAAGAGAAACCAACCTCCCAAAAATTCGAGTTTCGGTTGTGTGCGGGAGTGAACGTTGACAGGGGCGGAACAAGGGGTAGGATGGAAAGGGGTAGGGAACCCCGAAGGGGATGGTCGAAATTTCACTTTTACAAAACGAAATCGAAAGTTGTTCCAAAGTTCGGCATGTCTGGTACGCGCCCAGGGATCGTGGGTTCGCCGTCTGGATGGATGGTTTCGCTCGTGATCTTGCAGGGTAGGTTTTGTTTTTTTGCTTCCTCAACGTCCACGCGTTGGTTTGTTGGCTGGGTGGTTAGGTACGAGGAGGGATGTGTCATGTCTTAGAGACATGTTTTAGAGCATTTGCGGGACGTGTAGTGCGTGGCACGTGCCCGACCGCTTTACGAGCTATATACGACTTGTTCAATTGCCGACTGGTATTACCGAGTGTCGGAAAAGAAGTACGTATGTGCTGGCTTGGATTACGATCGACAGATCTTAATTTATTCAACGGACTGCACGGTGTGAACATGCTTTTTCCGTAAATTAATTTCGTAAATTTTTTAATTATCTATAGCTTTTTTGAAGCAATTATTCTCAATTTTTACTCTCCGTAGAATACCTTTTACAGGCCATTTAATGATGATGTTCATCCCAGTTGGGAGAAATAAAACATTAAAAATTTGTTTTGTTACACCAACTATTAAAAATATTTCACCATGTCATAAGTTGTCCACGCTAATATATTTATAAAGGCCCGAAGAATAAGCATTGCAACATAATCGAGTATTTCAGGGATAAAGCCGTCCAGTAGAAGGAAATAGCCACTAATGATTTTGCACATTTAGTCGAGGTTGAACTCAGCATGAAGGCATGACCCTAATGATTATAATCAATAAATAAATGAGTATGATTAGGAACAACATACATTGATCTACACAGGATGTATATCACTTTAAATGTGTCTTATTTGCGACGTTTGGCGCTGAAGAGTCAGTAGTCAATAAGATAGTAAGTATCCTGCGTATTTGGAGTGTTTTACTCGGTTTAAAAAGAATCGAGACTCAACAAAAATAGAAGGAATATAAAATTTTAGAAATATGCAGCATTCAGGTATTGTTTAATACATTCAAGCGTGCGATTAAGCATATCATAGTAGTAAGAAATGATAAACTATTTTTAACAATTTACTAGACAATTTTCCTCATACATAAAACTAGCTTACCAAAGGAGAATAAATCTAGTGTCATATAGCCAACAAAAACAATACATTGCTAATGTCCAACAATGGGTCAGATTATATTTTCCACTACTTTTTCTGAATACGTTTCGTCGTTTATCCCTTGTCAGCTTCCCATACAAATGTGCAAGTCAAGTTAGTCTAGGAAAAGAGGCTAAGATTGTTTTCCAAATAAAAGCCTTACTTAGCTGAGGGACAAATGTCAAAACAAAGCATTTTTCTAGCAGGTTCCCCATTTTTCCCACATATTAAAAATTTATACAAAAGTTGTAACAATATAATCTCATTGCTTTGTAAAATCTAATGCGTCAGTTTTTGCAGCTCCAGATTGAATTCTTGGTTTATCGTTGACCTTTAGTTAAACTTAACATGTTTCATCCCATATAAATTAAAATAAATTACGTTACAAAAGCTTTTTGGTGAGGTTGTTTAACACTTATTCTTTTATTCTCTTTTTTATGTGAAAAAAAACCCCCAATTTAACAAGCTTTGGGCAATGTTTTGAAATTTCTTTGGAAACATTTGGAATCGACATACTTTTGAAGTTCATTTAAACATGCTTTTGATATGTAGATGACCTTATTTACAATTTTTTAATCTAGTTTGTATTTTAATTGTATTTTTATGTAAATGTAAACTTAAATTGATTTTCCTCCTCTAATCAAAATAATGCCTAATGTCATTATATATGCCAAAGTGATATTTCCTTGTCGAACCTCTTCATAGCGATACAACCCGCTACCCTTAACGACTTAAGATTCTAGCTTTCAAACTTAAAACAAGTTCCAGCCCAATGCGATCATCGCAACAAAACAATTCTTATTAAACAAACAAATCACTCCATGCTTCAACAATCAATTCATCAATCGATCATCATTTGCTTTGTTCTCACATCGGTGACCTTTGGCAGGGTTGTTTTCCTTTCCCACCTTTCCAGGAACACCGCTGGACAACAACTGGCCAGGGATGACAGTTTTTCCCCCGTTTTACCAAGCCGGAGAAAATTCACCACCATTGAAAATACTCCCTTCGAGCTGATTATTATTTCGCACTAATTGGATTATCATCGACGGTGGTTGTGGTACATGGCCGTGGATGGCCTTTTCCGGTGACGACCACAGGAACCATCGGTCATCGGAAACCACGTTGGCCAATTGGCTTAAGGGCTCCCGATCCGGTTGCCATGGCCATCCTCACGTGGCTTGCGGTGTCCCAGGCGCATTAGTGCACATTGTGGATTGTTCAGCCTTTCTCGACTGCTCGGTGTACGAAAACAAAGCGTAAGAATGGTTCCAAAACTCCCGTTGTTTTTGCTGCTGTGATGGTTGCTAGGGCGGAAGTGTTTGATGGGTATTATGCACACCCGACGGATAAGAATCCGTCTTAAATGTCAGCGCGAAAATAGTGCAGCCATTTAATGCAAAGCCTGTTGCACTTCGCGCCAGCTGTGTTGTTGCTGTGCGGAGAGAGTAAAACACAATAACGATTGCCAGTTCAATGTCAACTTTGTATTCGTTTGACGTGGCTTGTGATAATTCTTAACAAACCGACATGATTTATTGAATTATTCATCTAAATCAATTAGTTTTAGATTGATAACTGTCAAATTGTAGACAATTTAATCCTTCAAGCTTTTTCCTCTTTTAGAGTGCCAAGATGCCAATAATTTGATATTTTTTTATGATAACATAATTAATAACTATATTTTCAGTAGCCAGAATGGCTGTTTACGCATTAGAAGAATAATACATAATTTTTCATTATTACGACCCGCCACTCCAGGACGGTCACTCTACTTCCAAACAGTTCGTGTCATTAGAATATTTACTTTGATTGCGACTGGACACGGATTTCCACATCGCAGAACCTTCCAGAACTTGAGCATCTGGAATGTTTGTTGGGTTTTGTTCCCGGTAATACGTGTCAGCTAGACATGCACGGTTCATCCGGCAGCCTATACCCCGCAGCCGCTCCATAAATCTATTTGAGAATTCGTGCAATTCCACCGGAGTGCAAATGCAATTTCTTTGAGTTGAAAACAATTGCCGTGCCAAGTGTCTCTCCCTCTCACCCCGTGCGCCATCGTTTTCCCCCTGAAAATTGAAGTAAACTCTTGCATATACATGTGCACACATACACTCACACACACACATACACACAATATAAAATCGCACGCATCCACCACTCTTGCCGAAGTAGCCAGACACTTACTTCCGCTCAATCTTACCAGCATCCGATCGCTTCGGCCGACGGTGCACAGTGTTGATACGTTGATTAGCATATTTATAAATTTTCATATTCGTTGCCTCGGTGTGTTTTCACGCTCACGCGCCCTTGCCGAATGCGCTGGTCGCTCTTGGAGGACGTATTTTTCTATTACATTAGGCGGCCAAGGGTTTTTTTGTTCCTGTGTCCATGGTGGATACAAAATGCGCATTTGGTTGCCTGCCTGGCCGGACGGTTAGAGACAAACTGACAAATAGTTGCATCTAAAAGGCGAATAAACGCAATGCACGTCTAGAAACAACGCAAAGGGGGTTTCTACGTCCGATAAGTTCAATGGCAGTTGAGCAAATACTCGAACGCGCCACACAAACTGCACTCGAACGGTTGCTAGAATCAATAAAATTTGCAAACAGTCTATGAGAGAACAGGCTCTTCACATATCATTTATCAGTAAAATCAAATGCGGGAAAATAAATACCAAACAAAACAAAAAATAAGGCAATGGTGGTTAGGAATGTTGCATGCGAACGAATATCCAATATCGGTGACGTTTATGGACACCTTCGGCATGCATTAGTTTTCACTAACTTCCATCATTTTTAATATTAATTTTGTTTCCCGGGGGAATGATCAGACTGCTTCTATTAACCTAATTCATTGCTTAAAACAATCATCATTACACGCACATAAACCTGACCGCAGGATCCCATCATATCAGGAAAATATCTCCCCAATCGATCCGATTTTAATTCAATTAATATCCGCTACCGCCCACGTTCGCTTCTATTCCCGCCGGATTCGCATGATAAATTGGTTGGGCCCTTAAATTCCCTACACGATCGGGCACCGGGCCTTACCCCGATTCCCTGTTCCCTTGCACTGGAGTTTGGTGAAATTCGAAACGGAGTGTCACCGGAACCGAAATTCGGGAAACCGGTCCCGGGGTATGCGTTTTCGGTGCGTGACCAGCTCATTAGCTGTGATTTGTGAAGTTATTTTCCCTTTGGCTGGCTGGCTGGCTGGCACAAGTGTGTGGTTCCCGTTTTGCTTTGTCTTAACGCATTAGGATGGTCGACAATTTCTCTGGCGATGTTGTACTGGGCGTGTAGCAGGTTTGTAATTTGTACGAAATAACACAAAACCTGCTCAGAATTCACTTGCAAACATTGGTGAAGCGCGCATTTTAGTTAAGAATTGGCACATTTAATCTGTTTGCTAATCGTAAATATTATTTGAATGTAGCAGTGAAGTCGCTTATATATTTTATAGTTCATCCCATACATTTTAAACTTAAAAATGCATCGACCGGTAAAAGCAAACAAAATGCATTTGTAGTTGGGGAACTGTGCCGCTTCATGTTACGAGAGCGCTGCAAAGCGTTACGAAGCTTCTAATTTATACCACCGAGCGCTAGTGTTGCATGCGTTACACAAAGGCAACGATCGATCGTACCGATCGCACAGTGGCTCATCGTCGTGCAAAAAGGGGGTTGTTATCAGATTTTTATTTGTTTTTCCATTAATAAATCAAGAAGAAAACATCAAGAGAAATTTTAAGTATAATCAAAATACTTATAAAATTTATGAATCGAAAATTAACAATTAGGTAATTATAAGAAATAACGTTTTTTAGGTGATCAATGATATTAATCATCTTTAAACATATGTTTGTTATAAGGTTGTTAACCAACATTTTTTTAAACTTTTCATAATTTTTTTTATAGAAGAGAAGACTTTTTACTTTTTATCTAAAACAGCTGTAGATGGTGGCGCATTAGAAGCACCAGAAAATAATGATAATTGGTCATCTTTAATCTGCAAGCACTTCGCATTGATGTTCATTCTACATCACAATCGTGATGAATTTACACTGACCTTGGTAGTAAAACCGCTTTCCCAACTGTCCAGCTGCTGCAGCTGCTGCTACTGCTGCCGCTGTCAACCCATTCGAAGGATGTTGGATGGAATGTGGCTGCTGTTGTGGATGTTGCTGCTGCTGCTGCTGCTGTTGCTGTTGCGCCTGTGTTACCGATTGTTGATGTGCTTGCTGCTGCTGTTGTTGCTGCTGCTGTTGCTGCTGCTGCTGTTGCTGGTGTTGTAAATGCACAAGTTGTTGCGATTGTTGATGCTGCTGACCGGCAGCGTGATGTTGTGACGGTCCGGGTAAGGTGTGTTGTGAGTGCTGCTGGTTTTGCGATTGCTGTTGCTGCTGCTGCTGTTGCGTAGTGTTGTGTTGCTGTACCTGACTGCTGGCAGCTACTGCGGCTGCCGCGATTGCGATGCTGTACGAGTTCTCGTTGTACAGCCGCTGATAATTCGGGAAGGACCAGCTGTTTGAATTCGATCGCCCCGGCGAAGGACCTGGAGAGCCGCCGGTTCCCGTCACGGTAGCATTGTTGTTGGTGATGTGGTTTTGCAGCTGTTGCGAAACAGCCCAATGGTTCGCACGTCCATTCGTGTCCCCATGGTGCTGGTTGGTGTGCTGATGCTGCCCGTGCTGCATGTGCTGCTGCAGATGAGATCTGTTTGGGGAAGGTTGTTGATGTTGTCCCTGATGTTGCTGCTGTTGTTGTTGTTGCTGCTGCTGCTGCTGCTGGGAACTCTGATGAAGATCAAGCTCAGTGTCACAATCTGAGGCGGAGACCGTCGCTTGTGCAAGCTCCTCATCCGTCAAAGATTCGCTACGGGCAGGTCCACTCTCATCCGAGGACATGCGATAATATCCTGCCATGGCGGCAGCACTAGGACCGGCTGGTGCTTCGTTGTAGTAGTTTCCACAGGCTGTCTCTGTACCCATGCTGATTTGATCCTTTTTCCACGCAGAAACACACACACGCACGCTATTTTCAGCAAATGCAGCAAAGCAATCAGAAGTTCACCCAGAAAAAAGTCCAATCTATACTTCAAACTCGATTTACAGCCGGTTGGGAATGTTCAGTTTTACTCGTTTAAATGCTTTTCTTAAAATTCCCAACGATTGAAAACTTCCGATGTTAGTGCACTGATGACGGTGATTAGCGATTCACCGGACTTAAGATCGGTTCGTTGCACCACATCTGCAACTTTTGGCAGTAGAACGAAACACGATCAGTTCTGCTCATTTTTTTTAATTAAGTCTAAATTGTCGTTTACAGCAGAGTTAACGGCGCCGTTTGTGCAAAGAACGCTCACCAAAGCTAGCGTCCTTATGTTTTGTAAACACTTTTCGATTACTTTTATTTTGGTTTGCTACACTTTTGATTTTACACTTCACTTCGTGTGTCACACAAAACGTCACTAATGGAGATATTATAGAGTACACAATAAATATTTGTTTGCCTTTCGGTTCAATTGTTTCTTCATCTTTGCCCGGAATGATTCACAACGAACACAAATATTCAGATATGCTGTAAAGGTATGGAACAGAAAAGCCAGAAAAAAAGACCAAATATCGTTGGATGTGCCACAACAACCCCGCGTCCCGGGAAAACCCCTTTGGAACACTAGTGAATGGTGAGCCAAGCATTTGTTTAAAAAAACTTCCAAAGAGGAAATTTTTGGAATTCATAATTTACAACAAATTTTAAATAAAATGGTGCTCCTGTGGTAAAATAACGATCACCATTTCTATTCACTTGGGAATTACGCTTGTAATGTAACTAAATAAACTGACCACTTTTGCTAAACCTTTCGATCAACGCTAGATCAAAACTGTTTAATTAATTAAATCCACGATTCGGCACGATTTGATCTCTCACTGTTACTAATAACGGGGAGCAACGCAATAGAGCTCGAAGGATTAATACGACGGCGACCGGTCGGTTGCTTACAGACGAACCATCAGCGAGCGCTTCCGGAATGGAACTGTTTCGCGATCGCACCGTAAGCGTCCCGGCCTCATCGAACGGGTCGCCCGGTCGCCCGGTCACAGCGGAAGGTAGGTGAACCCAAGCCGAAGCAAAACACGTTTCGGGCACGCAGCTCAGCTCACCGTCAGGACGAAACACATCCGGCAGGACCGTACAGCTCATGCTGGTGAAAATGTGACCAACCAAACTGGTGGGGGGGAGGGGGGGCGTGCGCTTTCCCTCCCCTCCCCCAGAAGCTTGCTGCTTTCATTCACATTTTGCAAACGGTCGTGCCTCGTGCCGAAGGAAAATCACCTTCATGTCTTCACCCCTTTTGGAACATTTCCCCGCTGCACCAGCGTCGTGTTTTGCTGGATGGAAAATGGAAATGGCTTCCGTTTGGTTCGCCTTCTTGGAACCGGGGAAGGCTGGGGGGGATAATACCCACACTAAAGCACTACCCACTGAACGAAGCGACGCACGAAAAGAAATCCCGAACCTTTTTTTTTCAAACGGAAACGACGAAGAACGACGACGACCGGAGAAAGCGAGAAGTGGCTTTGAAAGCTCACCTAGAACTGGTACTCAGTCCCGCGGGACGCAGTTCGCAAAACCACCCTCCTCCGCAGCCTGGTTTCAAGTGGGTGGGGACAAGCGGAAGGGCAGTGACAAGGGGGAAATAGGGAGGCATCGGTCACGTTAGTCAGACGCGTTTGCGTTGGGCGACTAGACGGCACCACCACCACCACTTGCTTGCTATTGTGTGTCAGCCACCAGCCGCCTCCATCGCATCGGGAAACATGAGGATCACACACCCTCACACCACCATCGGAACATCCACGGGGAGGGGTGGGTGGTTTTGTTTTTTTTTCTTCTCTTGTTTGTGTCACGCGGATGAAGACACGATCCCCGTAGAGGTGAACACAGTAATGCTAAACAAAAAAAAGTAACAAATAAAATAAAACCAGCACAACAAAACCGCCTTCCAGTGCCTGATGCGTGTAGTTGTGCCGGTGTAGTTTGCGTGGATGTGCATGAGAGGCTGGTGTGTTCCTGGCAATGTATTCATATGTATGCGCACTGCACGTGGCAATCCATGTTTTACACCCTCTCCTTGAACCACCCGCTCCCGCAATAGCACCACCGCCGTCTCTCCGGCATTGGCCGGTTTAGTTGCCGGTGAATTTATATTCATTTTTCCCAACCATCACTCTCATTCACGCTCTCTTTCTATCTCTGTGTTTCTCTCTCTCGCTCTCTCTCGCTCTTTTTCTATCTAGCGTTGTATCAAAACCCCAAACGCATCGAAAACGCGCTCTCGGCAACGTGCCTTTGCTAGTTGCGGGGTCGGTTTTCATCTCCCACCGGGTCACCCTTGCTGCATCCCACCTGCCCACACCGGTGGGCGGTGTGGGTGAAAGAGGTGAAAAACGATTCCTGCAATTGGCATCGAGTCACACACACATACGCGCGCATACATATTTGACAAAGTTCGTTCCGGCGCTTGAATCGCTACCGGTGGGATACCGAGTGTGTGTGGGGGGCTGGCGTTATTTATTTTAAATTCAATCCCCTCCTCCCCCCGTTTACGTGACGATATGAAGGCAGACAATATGATTCCGACCACAGTAATGAGTGATGGAATCCTTGCTGCGAGTTCGAGATGAAATTGTGAACGGGAAACTCGCAGCATTTTCCAGAAGGAAAATGTGTCAATTGCAACGCTGAATGGTTGTGTGTTTGGATAACGAACGGCTGCATACATCCCTTTCGAAACGAAACCGAGGAGTCTTGCCTGACTAAAATAACAATAGCTCAACACAAAATTAAAACAAGACGAATTGCCAACCGTGCACTTCAACACTCTAAAGCGTTTAAATTAACCAGAAGAATTTGTTCCATGCACGAGTTGAAATATTTCATCTTCGTTAGTCGAAAGATACCCATTTTCTTCGCTCATTACATTTGCTTGCGCTTTGTGAAGCCTGTTGACTTATGCTTTTTGCTTTTTACATCAACACCTTCCGGGGGAAATTTATACACCTTTCAAGCATTGCAATGTACTTAGGATTTTCAGATGAACTTTTTGAAATGAAATCTTTTCCATTACCACGAGGAATTATTTCTTTAATTGCTACCAAGGATATGAGCATTGTTCCTTTCGTAAATATTGATATTGTTTTGGGTTTCTTAACCACAAAACCAAGAAAAAACCGAGTTCAATCAAGAAGCATACAAACCTCGTTCACTTTGTGATGCACTAGTTAGATGTTTATTAGTACTCACAACGGTAAACATACTCGGTGTCAGCTTTTAGTACATCGTTTCACAGAGTTGACACTTACCTGAAAGAAAAAGAAATAAAATAATTCTTTGTAATCTAATTGTTGCGTAGTTTAATGTAAGTTATACAGATAGTTAAAGTCAATCAAGAATTAGATTTAATTCTATAATTTTCCCTAATTAATAATAATACGAATTCCGAGGATTCAAGCCAGGACTTCCTTATGAATTAAATATAAAGTGGAATACCGTTTATCAGGGTGTAATATTTTTGACTTATTAATTGCGAAACTGATAAATAATATCAGCTGCTGCATTATAGACGATTTGCTGTATTTACATTAAACAAAATTGTACAATTTGCTAGAAAAATTTGTCACAAATGTCTAAAAACGGTCATTTCCTATTTTGAAAACTAAAATAAATGAACTACAGTACCCTTTAGCAGCAAAATGAATGAAAATGTGTAAAAGCAATTTAAATCCACAATTTTATACATTCATTTCTCACATGCATGAACGCATCCCAGCATGTACTGCTGTCAACGCATCTTCATCCCCTTCCTTCTCCATACGCACACGTTATCGGTGTGTGTGTGTTTAAATTTTTCGAAATAAATTTTGCCTTCCGCTTGGCTAATGGCCACCAAACCGAATCAATACAGTCTCATTTTGCTTAATCTGTATCTTTGCCCGTGCTCCCATGCCCACTTCGCACAAAACCATCCCAGCCCTATGAATTTCAAATTTGCACGTTCCTGTGGCAAATGTTTGGAAAATTTCTATTGCCCGCACAACTGCTTGCTAGCGTGGAGGGCATAGACTTCACCACAACTCCGGTGCTTTGATCTAATGTAAGGTTGATTTTTTTCTTATCAGCGCCACGCTTTTTTTTCCTCTTCCTTCGAAAGTAAATTAATCCGTCAAGAGGAGTCCAGCCACATCTCCAACAGGTTTAACCCGAACCTTTCGTGCAGGTCGGCGATGAAGTCAAATGGTTTTGTTTACATCGCTGTCCCATTCGTACATTCGGGCGCGTTCGGGCCCGTCCATTGCACGGCTGACCGTTGGGCGAAGGGGGCCCAAACACCGGTGGAGGCCTTGGCGTGATGGTAATAAAATTCGCACATCCGGACGGACGACACTCACATTCAACAGATCGCATCTCCAAATGTGACCGTACACAACGCACCCCCGCCGTTGATAGAGGGCAAGATGCCTTCGCCCTAATCGCACACAATCGTTCGGGCTTCGCTCGAAACGAGTTTCGCTCTCACTCGCCCTTCCGGAACGCACGCTACCGACAACCGAGTCACGTTTTCCGAACACGTGTCACGCGGTTTTGCCGCTCCATCTCTGTCCCAGTGGATCGGCGCTTGGATCGGCCCGGCGATGGAAGGAAAGCGAGCCCCGATATAGCGCTTTATTGCCGCCTTCCTCCACACTTCTGGCAAACTTCTGGTTCTGGTGTTGGTGTGCGATTGCGCTGTGTTTCGATTGGAGAATGTCGCTTCTTTTTTTGCGAGCAGCGTTATCTGTTCGCTATCAAATGAACGAGCTGTGATGGTAACGCTTTATGGCAGAGCTCTTTCACAGACCTGTGTTTGTGTGCTATTTAAATTTATTAATAGTATTTCTAACAGAGCGTGATAAAAAGAGAGCGAAAGTGCAGTGAAAATCAATTACATGTTAGTTCGGTGAAGAATTAAATTTTGATCAGTGAACATTTACTCTCCTTGAAACATCGTCAAATAACAGCTTTGTAGCAAATTTTCAAATGTCAAACGTGGGTCAAGTTTGAAGCAGTACAAAAGCATTTGCGAATAGCAATATATATTACAAATAATTTAATTAAATCTATAAACTAAATTGACATGCTAAAAGTAACGGTCACAGTGCATTCATATGCTACTTGCGCCACCTAGCGGAAACGGTGTACAACTTCGAAAATAATGGCAGTTTTGTGAAATATTTCACTCCATGAAATGTTTCACATGCAGTGACAAATAGTTATGCTATGAATAAATACAATAATTCAGAAAGTCGTTTTTGCAACAAATCTCTATCAAAGATTTTGCTTTTCTCAATTAAAAATACAATGTTTGTTGCATCTTTTAACTCCTCAAATTGTCTTGCAACTCCGTAAATGAAATGAAAAATACCATCACAAACAAGTTCACTAAAATTGCTCAACAAAATTACATATACAAAACGGAGCAAAGTTAGCAACTATTTTTTTGCGTTAAACACATGTCATTTCAATGTTTTACCATTAAATTAGGATATTAAAAATAATCATATCAAAGCATCGCAACAGTGTTTCCAACAGCTCCAGCCTTTTTAAACTTTCTTATCCTTGCACGGTCTCAGTCCAAACCACCGTGTCGAGCCACGTGATAACGCACATCTCGGTAGACACTGGTGAGTGAGAGTACTGTATCCATTGCGTACCGATACAGGTGTATGGCCACGTGATTCATTCGGGTTTTTGCACTTTTATCCCCAAAGCAGTATTATATGTGTGAAAGGAGCTATCCTGCTCTCGTCCCACATAGAAATACAGCACATAGAAATGAACGTACTTCAATGGAAAGCAAAAAAAACGAAAGTAAAACGACTCCTCGTGTTTATCGATGCTTACTTTACATGAAAGATGGAAAAAAAATTCTTTCACTAGAAATATGAAGAACTTTCGATAGGAGGAGTTTTCAAGCCTCTTAACGCATCAAGTTCTGAATGAGCAAATGTTTCACTTGCTCGGAATACAAAAAATCAGAACAGAAGGTACTCGTCGGGACGAACACACGTTATTCAAAATTCCCTACCGCCCTGTAATTCCCACGGGAGAGATTGATGTGTTGGTGGAGCTGATGGTAAACATGCAGAAGGAAACGAGAGCGACTTTCATTCGTACCATCTGCTTCTGAGAAACGATGAGTGAGAAAAACATGTGTATGTTTGATTTATTTTCTTATTCATGGATAAAAAAAAGGTCACTCAAGGGAACATATTTTTTCCTCGTAAATAACCTAGCCCATTAGCACAGGTGAAAGTTTATTACGAGACACAGATAAAACCATCAAAGAAATTTAAAGTTTTATATATTAGAAACCATTTAAAAAAAAAAGAGAGTTCAACAAAACATCATTTTTACTCAGCAAAAGTAGGAAAAAAAGTTGTCCCATTTTAAATTTTAAAATATGAATTCCCCTCACAGTTCCGGCATGACCGATAACAACCACAACGCTAACCACAACGGCCACACCTTGAACAAACTGTTGATTTATGACATAATCGCGATGACATGGTCTTCAACGCTAAGCTTCAACGGCGGTGGGGGGAAAATTGCAATCTTATCCGCGCGCGATTACGCTTCTTCACGGGTGGAATTTGCAAAACGTACAAAAAGTGCAGCTCCCGGTTGTTTGCCGAATACGGTTGGTTTGAGCCGATTCGCAAAAAGCCGGGAAGAACCAGTACTGCAGGTAGGTATTATCACACAGGGTTAAAAGCAGAAACCGTCCTCTTATCATCGTACGCAGCGGGAAGAGCATCGCGCATGCAGCGCCATTATGATGATGAAAGACATAAAAACTTTACTTCAAATATGCGAAGAATACTTTCAGTAAAGAATGAACCTTTATTGAGGTCGTAAAGGCACTTCAAAGAGTGAAATAAATTGAGCTTTAAACAATCATGCCTCGTGGTGCCAAACTATGCCAAATAACATTGTAGATTTTGTTTTCAATCCTAGTTACTCTAATCATCAGCAGTGTACAATCTTCGGTTTGATTGATTTACTACCCGTTCCCATCCCGCCGAATCAATTTCCCTCGGGCAACATCTCCTCCCGAAGGTACCGTTTGCTTCTTCCGATTGTTTTCTGCCTACCGAATGCTCTCGCACCGCTCCACTGCTTATCATCCGTAATAGCTGCACACCGCCACCATAAAGTATGTTTCTAATCAAAGACTCCCGGCTATTGGAGCTGATGTTCAGCGAAGAGGGACGCTTTTCTGCGTCATCCCCTACCGGGGTGGGTCCATCGTTTCCCGTTCGCAGTGACCTCCGCAGCCAAGGTAATGGCATTGCGCACCGCAATCACCATCCGACATCCGATGTTCCAAAATTATCACGCGTCACTGATAAGACGCACGCAGAAACAGAGGAAGAAGCTCGGGTACTCCGTGAAGGATTCAAAGTTCACGTGATGCTTCGGTGTTTTTTCGTGGCCCCCACTGTGCTGACGTTGTGAGTGCGATGCGCAAACAGATGCCGCACCATGGGGTTTAGATTAATGGACAGCCGAGAGTTTGTCGCTTCACCATCGTCTAACGCTAATCTTTACTGTAAACGTCTCCTGCACCATACATGGACAGAGGCGAGTAAACTATTTCACCCATTCTATAGCCTTTTTTTCAGTTCCTTTACTGTTTGGAACAGTCGATGACGAAAGGCTGATCGTTTTGTTGGTAAAGCCAAGCCTCCAGCCGGGTTGCGCATAGCAACCCTCGAAGTTACGCATGGGACGTTCGGTTCGCCTGTAAACGAGGTCGTTACCAGGCGTCTGCGTCGGCTCGTAGACGATGAGTTCGCACTTTGGTGTGAAAGAAACACTGTCGGAAGCACAGTGACGGTGTTTGCTCTCTGGACCGTACCGATTGGGATGCAGCAGTCGTGAAGAACAGGGTAAAAATAAAGTAGAGCATTTGATGGCTGATAATTAAGTTACCCTTGGTGGGGAATTAGAGCAACTAATACTTTTGAGGTAAATATTAAAACGAAGCATTGGAATGATGAGATGATATGTTTTCTAAACTAGATGCTAAATTACATATAGAATACGAGTAATCTGGACACAATATTTAAGTTCTACTAAAAATAGTTTTGATTGGAATTAAATTTCTCTAATAAAAAATTAATAATAATTTACACTGTTGCTTAAGAAAGCAAATAGAGATTAAAAGATAAAAAAGGATTAAAATACAAATTTGAAAGTTTATAAAATAAAAATGTTTAAAAAACTAATAAATAAATGATAAATGTTAATGATAATGATGATAATGATAATGATAAATGGTTATAAAAAATAAATAAAAAAAATAAATAAAAAACAAATAATAAAAATGTAGTTTCTACCAGGAACAGACACATTTTGATCAAACGATACTATATGACTGAGCGCAACATTGATCCCACTGTTTGAAAACAAACGGACACTCAAACTGCTCGAATGGTGCTGCCTCGTGAGTGCCGCACCGCAAAGCGCATGTCGCGCGGGAAGAACTTTACACTACTATTGTTTTATTTACATCCATCCATCTCACCTGCTGTCTATTGGTTGTAATGGTATTCGTTCTCTCTCTGCGTTCTTCGCTCTCTCTCTCTCTCTCTCTCTCTCTCTCTCTCTCTCTCTCTCTCTCTCTCTCTCTCTCGGTAGTTTACTCTCACATGCATGCACGGCGCTTCATCTCTGAAAGCTTTATTGTTAAGCTTTCGGGCACTCATTTTCCGACATGCTCAATTCTCGCCTTTATTGCGAAGAGAACCACCCCCCCAGCACGGTAACACCGATTTTGTTTGCGTAGGAGTAAGGCAACATAAACATTGGGCCAGCCTGCCTTACTTACACCAGCAAAGCGGGAAGTGTTACAATAACAACTTTACCGAGCCTTTATGCGTTCAGCTTTAACATGCAGCGAGAACTTTTACATTCTTAACTCCGCACCAGGAATTCTCTCTCTCTCTTTCTCGCTATCGTTTTCTCTCTGGCCATTCTGTATGGTCGTTTCATTAGCATTTTTATGATGTCTGTAAGGTCATAAAATTATGTTTCGTTTTTTCTTTTTGTTTCCTTTGCTTTTGCACCTCGCATTCGGTGCTGTCATGCTTAAATGACAAGAAGGACCTTCGTGCAGTTAGATCCTTCACCGCAGGATCGAGGAGAATGACTTTTTACCGAGCAACGGTAAGGTCAAGGAGAATTTCCCTAGCGACCGATTGAAACGCTTTGCTTTGTTTTTCTTCCATTTTTGACATTGTATTCGGTTAATCCGTTTAAGTTTTAAGAAGAGATAAAGGTTAATGAGAGTGACATTAGAAGAAACTAATTTCGATACATTTTACACTAACTGCACCCATTTTCATCTCTCCCACAACGGATGTAAACGAGCAAATTGAAGACAAAAACAATCACCCCAGAGAGAAACCGGATCACACACACAACCAAACTGGGCCAATACACTAGCACAACCAATGTTCGTTCCCTATCCGTTCGATGAGTGAAACGCTTGCATGGAGCGAACGTTGCGGAACCAGTTATGGCGGAGGGATAAGACCGCTTTGAATAATGCAGCGGCAAGCTAGAACAAAATTCGCTCGAATGACGTCATAGTCGGCTTTTTCTCACGCGTTTTTCGCCCGCCCGGGGAAAGCGCCACCACGGCACGGCGGCAAACCGTAGAATCGTTATGGTTCTCTCCCATTTTTCTTGCCCATTTCCCCCACATTGGTCTCTTCCGCTCGATTCCGGCATCCGGACTCCTACACCCGTGCGCCGCCAACCGACGTCACTGCGGAACTGGTCGTGAGGCAAACAAATGGGGCGCTATTACAGCAGGCCATCACCATGGACAGTGGTGGTGGCAAAACCGGATGAGCGGGCGAATTTTCCGGCCTGTCCACTTGGCATGACATTTTCGGCCAGATGTTGCTGTTGTTTCGTATGTTGTTTTTTTTATTTTTGTTGTTCTGATGAGTCATTCGGCCGACTGAACGATACATTTTCGAGTGTCGCAGTACATTCGGTTAAAAAAAAAGGAAACATTTTGTTTTTGGGGTTTTTCCTTTTTTTTCGCTTCGTGCAACAAAATTAAATACGAATTGGAATGTTGCGGTAAACAGGCCTGTCAGCGGACAACGTTTGATGAGGGAAGGCTATTTAAATAGATCATAGACTATGAGCCTTAAAGTATGTATTTTCAACCGAGAAAGATATTTGGCAAGACTACTACTAAAACACATGTTTTATAAGCATGCAAGGTTGTACTCTTATCATTAAATATGAGATAAACTTTTCCAATTTATTCCCTCCTTCCCAAATCCTGTCCAATGTTTCACACATTATCACTTTAGGCTTTCATTTTCCCTGAAAACAATTATTCAAGGATTGAAGTAAAAATCAAATTTTTGACCTTCGATCGCGCATGGTGAACATACGATCAACCGACAGTTTTCCGACGATCTCATTCACTCGTCAAACAGATTAAAACTACACACAGCCGTATTTTGCCTACTCACGGAATGCCTCACGGAAAATCATTCACCACCATCATCATTCGTGCCGATTTCGATTGGCAACAAACGCTCCCCATTTCCTATTTGGCCGCCCCAATAAACACGTGGTGCCAAGGAGGGGTGTGGGGAGACTATAGTCACGAGTTTAAATATTTATCCACCCCGGAACCGCATCACATGACTCGGCAAGTAGTTGTGTGGCCGAAGGCGCGAAACGCGATAAAAAAGACTGCACCTGACTCCGGGCCGTCATTGAGCGCACTGGTTGTTTAGATTTGGCACCCGGCCGAACACCGTGCCCGCGCTGCCTCAAGGTGAGGATTTAATTTATCGCGCTTTACTTCTCCAGACTACCACACGAACACACATACATGAATGAACCACGCTTCCTAATATCTTTATCGACGGTAGTGAAATTTTGTTTCCTTTGCGGTAGACATTATCTTAGAAAATAAACCAACACCTCCTCACATGACGCATGGGGCGAAGGTTGAGATGCGTATTTATTCACCCTTTTTTCACCGGCTTCCTTCCCGTATTCCCGTGTATAGACCAAATAAAGCAATGAACAGTGCGCAACACGAGCTTATCTTATCGGCACTAGTTGTGGCTAGAAATTGGTGTCGCTAGGCACCGGTTAAGATGGAATATTTCCGACTGGGGCGACTTAGAAAAAAACGCATCGATACTGCCCCCCCCGGGATCATCACCGTGTCGCATCGTACGCGCATTGCAGGAAAATTTGATGGAATGGCTTCCATTGCTTCGTGCAGTGGCGGAGCCCGAATGGCTTCTTCGCCCATATACACCCAATTAGGTGAGAAGCGACACAAAGATAACATTCCTACGGGAGAGCAAGCCATAAACTAATCTACACAGCACGTCCGCTTCTTCGCCCCATGATGGTGTGGTATTGCTCAGCTTTAGATGGATATGTACAAGGGAATGGAGCCATATTGACAAGTGTGTATGATACCCGTAGTCGGGATTCAATGTTTGGACATGAAAATTTCTTTATTGCCTGGAAATAGTGCAATAAAAGCTGAAGATATAAGGCACCTTCTTGTCAGCATAATTCAAAAGTAAATAAACGATTAAAATTAACCTGAATAGAGACATCTTAATGGTGTTTGCATATGGCATCCCCGTAATAAACCACGCATAAACAAGCATAAATTGGGGAAAATGAAAATGTTGGAGATATGGTTTTCAAAAATTAACAAACATGATTTATGCTCCTACGTTCGACAAGTGTATTCAGTACTACAGAATGCTTCCCAGATATGTAACCGCTAATAGCATAACTAAATTTTGGAGATCGTTTGACATATCTATTCTATGTGGTGTAGTTGTTTATTTTAAATATTTTAACTAAAAAGATAAATAAAGAGGCAACATAGGTTCGAGAAGTGGAAGCTTGCAAGTTTCCTAGTTGAGGTATGTCTTGGAAATGTATTACATTCAAGCGATTTTGAAGGTCACTTCGAAATTGGTCCATTAATTCATTTGTTTGTTTTTTTTATTTTTTATTTGTGACTGTTGACTGATAGATTAGTATCTCCTGTTCTAAAGTGGAGTATCTTGATCTTTGACATTGAGGGCTAGTTGAATAAACCAGATCTAGAACCATTCGGTAATTGCCTCCTTAGATCATTTACGTCAGTAAGGGTTAATGTTACACCAAGTTCTGTGTAGGATAGAGGTCGAGTAATATAAAGCGATTTGACAAGTAGCCAACACGTGATTTGACGTTTGGACGCCCTTTTCCATTCAATGTTTTGTGTGTAGTTGAGTTGATTAAGCGGGCCGGTCATAGCAACAAGATTTTATTGTTTTAGATTTGGTTGGAAATTTGTGTCACTGTTTTTCGATTTTAGTCCGAAATAAGATCTGCAGATCTTATTGGCGATTGGTGTTAGGAATGATTGGTGTTCAAGGCAGGTGAGAAGGCAGAGAATTGGATTTTGTAAAGCGATCATTTGGCAACGAGTAGGTGAGGCTCTTCACATGTGAGGAAGAGGATGAGGCTCATCATATCTCCCGGTTCACAGTACGGCGTGAAAGTCCGGTACCGTGCGATCAACCCTTGGTTCAGAACTCTAATAGGTGATGACCACACACCACTTTATAAAACCATCAACAGTTTGTTGTTTGAACTAAAGGCATTCAAAACGAAGGAAAACTTTAACGACCAAGCTAATTGTGAAACTTCGCGTTATAGTAAACAAGTAGGCTAGACGCAAGGAAACGTCAAATGAAATCCAAAATGGCGAACCCCGATCTTGCCTATTACTCGACCTCTATCCTACACAGACCTTACACTAGTTACAGATGATTACACTAGTAATGTAAGATTTGTTGACACAATCTTCACAAAATAGAAGAAAAAAAATTCAAAAATATTTAACAAATTGTTACGTTACTTTCAAAACAATGGAGGAATGCAGGAGATAAGAATAACGTGGTTTTTCAATATTTAAAAAAAATAGATGTCAACCAAGTGGCATCACCACATCACCAATCAGGCATTGTTAGTACACCGCAGTAGCTTCACTGCTTTGTTACGCTTTCAAGCATCTTATCAGCACCAACCGTTCGCAATCGTTTCGTACATCAACAAATAACATTGCACTACACTGAACCATAGTTGGTGGTTTGCTAAATCGAACGCCAACCGATGAATGCATCCCACTGTGCAAAACGGCTTAAGATTGAGTTTGGCGGTCTATAAATAGCGACCGAACCTTTTTTCTTTCCCCCTGGCCCAAAATCGAGAGGCAAAGCACGCGAATCGGCACCGCACCGTACAGTAATTTGTGGCCGCAGTTAATGGACGGAGGTTTCGTTCGGTTTCCCATTAGCCCGGCTTGGAATGTTGTTCCTTTTCGATCTTTCCCATTCTCGAATGGGTAACAAAACGGCCACGTCGGCATTGCTCCCCGGGTAAACTCGACGAACGGTCGGTTTGGTTTTTGGCGTATTTGCCCCCGGCTCTATCCAGCCGAAACTATCTGTTTGGCAAAGGTGGTTATCAGGTTTCGAAACTTCCCTAAGCACGCTGTTTTGGGGGAAATGATGTATCTAACGCAAAGGGGCTGGAAGTTCACGGCCGGAACTATTTATGGCCACCCGAGAGCGCAAGGTAGCGCGATGAATAGCGTTTCTTCGATCATGCATTATCTTCGGGATGAAGTTGCAAACCGACATTGTGGGTACTTACACAGCGATAACATTCCGCCATTTTTGGGGGGGATTGCTAAGGAATTCATTCTCGTCAGAAGGGAATCTTCCACGTCACAAGATGAAGACATTATTCTCGAGGAGGGAATATCATTTCCCTCGCTTGCTACTGCACAAGTTTACTATCAACCATTGCTAGCATAAAACGAAAAGTTCACGAAAAGCCACAATCTATAAGTTTCACCGTAATTCCGTGCATAGTTTAAATGGTTATCAACCATTTCGCCTTAGGACAGGAACTGTTTCATTATCGATTTTCCACCTCATTACTGCTTCTTGGAGGGAAATCACTATGCTACTGTGGTAGCGATAACCGATTCCGACAGTTGAGAATGACATAAATCAATCATTTTCAGTCATACACAAACCAACACGGTACACGGTTCGGCAAAAGAACGGTTCGCCGACTGACCTTCTACGATTTCGTGACTTTTAATCCGCTATATTCCGACCGAAACGTTTCGTACGTGCACTGTGTTATGTGCGTTTATGTTTCCGCGAGGCCGGAGTATTCTGTATTCAGTCGCAAGGGTGTTATTCTTTTTTCCAACCCCTCCTAGCCATCCATGCCATGTTCAACGTGACCTGTCGCTGTGTCCGTCGAACATCATTCACCGGGCACAAAATTGAAAATCGACCCAGGCAAAAAAGCACGGAAAACCATGCAGGCCACCTTGCACTGTGGCGAACTTGTGCACAATGCACAACGCGATGTTGAAGGTTAGCCCCCCGCTTTAGGGAGACGGATGTTTGTTTGGTTAAGCTTTTCGGGCCTATTCGGGTTTTTTCCCACTTTCTTTCCTGCCTTATTGTAGGAAACAATTTTATGTCCATTCCATGATGATGTGGGTAGATTTGAGCCAGTCTGTGTGTTTTTCTTAAATACAACGTGCACTGCATTCTATTCCAGGGAATGATTGTTTTTGTTCTGGAATTGTCCTACCAAAACCACTTTGCCCAAACATGGTTCAACTAACGAACCAATAAGAAGACATTTTTTGTGCTATAATCACACACTGTTACTAATGATCGACAAGTTTACATAGTGTCATGCAAACATTGTTACATAAAAATGCAACTGATTTAAGAAAAATAATCATGAGCTTCATGATAATGAATTGCTTTACTTTTAATATATTCTCTAACGTAATGAAAAGTGTTATTTTAATGCCATAAAATAACTTAAAACAACATTAACTACACTACTTACTATTACTTCATTAGCTCCTTATTTTAGTGCTTACCTGTGGAGAAAAAGGAATAAAATAAAATAGAATTAGAGAATGGCTAAAATCTTACACTTTCTTATACTGAATATTCCTCTTTTTAAGAACCTTCCAATCCATCATAGTGATCCGCACGATCAGTGTGTTAAGGATAAAGACAAATCAATCTTCACAAATGCCAACCTTCATCAGTGTGTGAAATAAACCAATCTGTTCCAATATAGGCCCTTTTCTAGGGCTAGGGAACTCCTCAGAACAACCTTTTTTTTTATTAGAATTTCTGTTTTAAATGATACCTATTTCTCCTTCCCATCTCTCTCTCTTCACTAGCGCACAGCATAAAGTTATTCGACGCTCTTATCGATGGTAGACGAAAGCAACGATAGCTGTCAACGAGCTTGAACCAACAGTGGGTGGATTTGGGCCACATGTGAGCATAAAAGAGCGCCAACCATAAAAAGGTAAAGTGAACGCCACATCTTCGTCACCGGCCTGTGTCAACCGTAATCTTATCGCTCACGTTGCGAATCGATTGATCATCATTAATCAGCTAAAACGTGTGAAAAGTTTCTTTATTTATTGCAAAGAATTTTTTTTATGTCGTATAAAACATGATTCTCGGTATTGAAAATCTATTATTTATGTAATGAAATCACTCAAAGAAACTGCTATTATCATTATCCATTTAAAAGTCATAAACATAAACTTTAAAGCATCACACCCGCAAAATGCCCCTCAAAACTATTCATTACTGAATAATTGATTTAAAACTTTCGCCTTATCGCTTCGCTCCACTCATTGCACGCTTCCATCTGATAGAGAAAAACATAAACCAAACCCTTTTTTCCTCCACACGAACCCCCCACATGTCCCGCGAGCCACTCACTATCCGGGGAGGTATCATCCCGGAACGACGATGCTAATCGTGGTTGTGGTTGTAAATTTTCCATCGCTCCCAAACGGCCAATTTAATGGAGCAACACCTCGCGATACGATCTCGGTTGGGAACGGTGCATGGGAGATGTATGTCGTTTATGTTGCCAAAGTCCATCAAGGTGGAACAGTGACGGCATAGCTGTACAATTGCCTTCGAACGATGCTGGTTATGGGTTGCTTCGATCCAGCACGGAACGAACACGAAACCGGGAATGGTGCGAATAGGACACTCGATAGCCGCTGGACATGCTATCGCGACTCGGTCCCATTCAAAACCATCAAAACCAAACCACTCCGCGACACTCACGGACACGCAAAGCTAGCCGCTTACTATTGCGCTCGATTAAAGATGCATGTGACAAATGTTTGAGTCCCCAGCTGTGGTACGTTGTAATGAGCCATTACCGACACGAAAAGGTGAGTCGTTACCGTTACACTGTGCGCCACAACTGTGTCGAACGGGTTGGAAAGAAGCGTGCATGTTTTGAGACGGTTCGATGCCTTTGATCATTGACGAATACATTTGGTCGTGCCATTTGACATTCATAAAAGAAATGGTGACACTAATCAAACCGATTCAGCGGATCAGGTGTCTAAGTTAATCTATTGTCTTCTGGATCTGATTCAGAATAATGACTTTGAATCTCTTTTATTATAATTAATTAAGGTTCTCAGCGATTCTTTTAAGAGTAGACTCACGATTCAAGTGATTCTTCATGTAAGGTTCCCTCAAAGGACTCATTTATTTAATTCATTTATTTAAAATTTAAACCAATTAAAGCATAATTCAAACAAATACTAAAATTCTATTGGTATACAATTTGTTGAACACATCCAAATACTCCCTCCTAAAACACGTCAAAACGTCCCTTCCACAAAAATGCACCATGACCGCACACTGGCCGCATCAGTGTCAATTGTCAGACACCACAAACCGGCAAAACGTTGCACAGCAGCAAGGCAACAGCTGTGCGACATTAATCGCTAATTACTTCGCCTGAGCGACGCTGGCAAATGGTAACCCATCGATTTATGCGTGCTGAACCCGCCCCCCAACCCATAGGGCAAAGGTCGCCGTCGTTGTCGTGCCGCTTGAGACCGCGTGCGAAAGGGCAAATGTGGGTTGTGAAGAGCTGGCACGGGGTTTGTAGTTGCAATGGAAATATGCAAACCTCATAAATAACCTAACTGCTTCTTAATCATAAGTAAAACACTCGACCCATGCAACTTCACCCATAGTGAGCTGTGAAACCGTACCACCGATTCAAAGCTTAAAAGCTCTCCTGAGTGAGTGGTTTCGGTTGACAGCGATTTACGCTTATTTGACCCACGCGCGTAAGAGTTTCTTACGAAGCGATCAAAATCGAAGAAATGTTTCCTCTTCGAGGCGGAGGACGGTGGTTGTCCATGATGAGGTGCAAAATGGTGTTGCCCGAGCACGAAGCGTGATTAATGATGATAAATGGTTGACCATCCGTTGAACGGATTGGTGAGGTAAGGGCAAGGGTGAGACCTATCTGCTCTGAGTCTGGCATCGGGTGGAAGACGACAATTTACGTTGCTCGGCACAGTGCCGGGACTCAAGTCACAGTCGAACGCTTGTCGATCCTCTGCCTTCCTTAGAGCTCTTGATAGCAAAGTATAGATTTTACCTCAATAATAAGTAGAATACATCCATTGGACGTATTACTCATGACTCACACGCACCAAAACAAGTTCACCTTCGCACAACATCCCCAACCGTACACACAGCTCCATCAACTAGGACACACGGCCAGCGTAATGTGCTCATTGGAGGATTGCTATTTTCTAACCGTATCTCATCGTTCACCATCGCGTACTATTTACATTTTCCTATCGACTTTAAAATGTCACCGCAAGCGATTGGTGCAACAGTTCGCTGTACTGTTGAGAAAACCCCTGGTGAGAAAAAAAAACAAAATGGGAAACTATTTTTAGTGCACCTTCAGGCATTCGGCACTCGGTAGTTCGCCGTGGCAGACCGAACCTGCCCGCACTCAGGGCGGTGGAAAACTGTCAAAAAATTGTCTCCGTTGTCTTGGCTTGGACACAGGGTGCACAACTCAGGGCATGGGGTAACCGGGTGGTACGGATTGTATTACGCGCTAAGTAACAGTTAATGAACTGGTCAAGGATGGATGGTACAGGGAATGATGGTTGCATGGCCATTATTGACAGTGTTACTCGAGACGACCTTGTTGAAATGTTTTAAATTTCAGCGCTGTAGAACCACTATCCATCAGCTGGACAAGTTCCGGCAGTGGGTAAAGACTCTTAGTTCGAAAATCCACCCTCCCTCCATTTATGAGGCACCATGCGTCTCCATTGGTTTTAACGAACTTAAATTTTTGTTTGTTCTTTTCGTGAGTTTCAGTTGCGCAATATTGGGTTTCTTCTTTGTTATTCGATTTAATAATTAGCAGCTGCGCTAATTAATGGTGTTGCATAAAGAACAATACCATTTAATCGTAGCGATCGGATATTCCCCCCCACCGGGAACATGAATCGAAAAGCAACAGCAAATGCTGTTAAATGTCATGTAAAAAAAAAGTCGATCACATGTAATATTCATCACCCTTTTGGTTTGCAATTAAATCTGTACACCCAAACCCAACCCCCTACGATTGGGCGCATGTTTTACACGATTACCCTAACCCGCAACAATGCCACGTATCGGTCGGCCTATTAATCTCTTTCGCGCTTGTCTTTTATTTATTTTTCCATTCACCGTTTTCTGCCTTCTGGCGATGCTTCCACTGGGCGCCCCCATCGTGCACGAGGTACTGGGCGTCCCCATCATTGTTCTGTACATGCAACCGTGCTGTAGCGCTTGAACGGCGAACGCATGTACGGTACGGTAAGTGATAGTGAAATTAAATTAAATTAATGACAATAAAATTAAGCCCATCATGTTGCGTCTTTTCAGCTTGGTGTCGCGACCGCGGGACCGGCTGCGGACACGACGCAAAACGGGGGGTTTCGTCACGCATCTGCACCGCACCACCGTTAACATGGCATATGGCACGGTAGTGGGACAATTAAGCAGACACCAAAAAGGCAGACGAAGCACAATTGTGAGTGCGCAATGTGAAGGGCAGCTGTAGGCATTGAAAGTGCGAACGGTAAGGTACGGTATGTTTTAATGCCAAACGCCAATAATGCTGGCTCAATGTGAGACGACACGTGAAATTGTTTTTATGTGACACCGATGAGAATGGGTGTCTTTAGAAAATGGGTACCCCGCACACTTTCATGTTATGCTGATTATTACAGCTTAAAACACAAAAGAAATAGCTGCGTATGTTTTGGAGCATTAAGGCGAGATAAAATCATTCCATTAAATAGATCGGTAGCAGTAGAAATAATCATTTTTATACAATGAATAAAAACTCATGAAAATAATGATGAAAAGAAACAATATAACATGTAAATACAACACGTTACCGTGTGCGGGTTCCAATTTAATTTCCAACCAATGATTTCGTGACACATAAAAAACCCCTTTTCGGGTCTATAAACCGCGGTTAGATATAAAAAAACAGTTTGTCCCATACACACATGAGCATGACATATTTTTTAGCCATTGTAATAAATCACAAAATACCTTCACTTTGTTTTGGGTTGTCTCTTCTGTTTTTCCAATACCAACGACTCACCCACAACATCATAAGCCGCATCTTGCGCACCCCAAATTTACTGCAAACTCACCATCTATTTACGAAAGTGCTTAAAATGTGCATCATTCTACGCTACCACGGTTATCCACGAAGGAAAAGACACCGTTCTTATTTAACGTCACTGTCGTCATAAACATGGTAGGAGGACGGCTCTTGCGTGTCGCGCGTTAGATTAAGTTACAGTTTAAAGTTTCCCGAACATTTTATTACTGTTCCCACCAGCCGGTTGGGTCCGCTGATGAAGTAATGCTTCTGGGTGCTTAATGCGATGCCACTTCGTTAGCTGCACCAAGTGCGACATTATTCCTGCTTCTCGTTGGTATCTGTAGGGCAATCGCACAAACAGGGCTTCCTTGCGACGAGACTTTTTGGACACTTAAATTACACCCAAGAATTCGTTTTTTTTTGTTCGCACAGAACAGCTTGCTTTGAGCCTTGTAAAATTATTTAAATAATAAAATGCAAACATTATTAAATTATAAAACATTATCATCAAAACATTGGGCAAATGACGGCACATCATTCTTATACTACACGGTTAAAGCTTGTTGCAGCCGATTCTTGTAGTCATCCGTTTTGCAAACCATTCTCCAAAGCGCAATGACAACGGAACAGTGCCTTACCAGCGTGATAAATAGCACCCGCACTAACTCCGGCAAAACAAATGTGATACGGCGAGGGATGACACCGAACAAGAAACTTGCAGTGTTCCATTTGGGTGAGTATGCACAACGCTAGGAACAACTGGAATTTGAGCACGAACAACAGCGACGACGACAACAACAACAACGAGGACGACGAAAGTATGTTGCGTATCGCAATTTTGGGCTTGAAAAATTACCCTTCCCAGTTTGTATCCTCCTTTTCCACACAGGAGCTTCTTACCTTGGAAAAATCGTGGGAAAATGAAAAATTTCCTCACGACCCACACACACACACACACATTCGTACTAATGGGTGTAAGGCTACACACCATTGTAATAGTACCGGCAGTCGAATCAACATCTGGCGCCCGCTGGTCCACAAAATCCAGCAAACACATACACAAGACGTGGCCCATCTTGAAAGGGGCCCCCAATAGCAACACAAAGCACAGTAAGTATTCATCCAACCGTACCGGTACGGTGGCGCTGGTGGAGTGTCTTTGCGATAGCATTCCGAAATGCTGGTACCGCTGTCGAATGAAACAACTTCAAGTCGGAAATGGGCTCCAAAGCATATCCTGTGCATGGACTCAAAAAGGGAGGCTTCGCAAAAATATCCACAGTGGCCCACATTTATTGCTGCTCGGAATGGAGGCATTGGACGACCTGCAAAATCAGATGAGATTCACTCGGTTGCTCTTGTCATCTCCTGTTGCTGGTAACAGCGACCTAAACCATTCGTCTGCAGCTGTTTTGCGATTTTGTGCCAGCTTGTACATAATTGCGGCAATCCGCCATCCGCATGACAGTCTCCCACCCAGGTCCCCCACACCGAAATCACCCATCACAAACAGTCTGACTTCATGGCAAAGCAGCGAAGAAGAAGCTAACAACAAACAAAACGGACAAAGACGGAACTCGTACCCAACTCGTACCGAAGGGAACGTTCCGCCGGAAATATTCGCACTACTCGAACGGGCAATGGAGACGCCCAGTCGAAATGGAGACGCCCGGTCGCTTTTGTTGCGAAGGATGTATTCACTCGCAGCTTCGGTCGGGGCGCTCGAGTACACTTTTAGCATTCATCTCGAAAGCCCCGTCGTCCGTGTTTTCCGTCGCTCGCGAGCACCAAACACCGGCCCCCGACGGGCGTCTGCGTTTGGTCGCGAGTGGCAAAAGATTTCAAAAGTTTGAGCCACACCGGCGTGCCTGCGGTATTGGGGGTTCCATTATTTTGCTTAGAAATTTGTTGGTGCGTGCTTTTTTTGTTGAATCTCAGGCGCGAACGTTTCGGACCCGGATGCTAAGCGCGAAGAATACGAATCGAAACGAAGAACAACACGGTACCGGGCATGTTGGGCTCAGCTCGCAAACGGGAAGGAACTTTTGGAAGAGTTTTTCGACCGTACCGTTTCCTGACCCACGATCGTACGCGTTAGCAACGGAACAATTTTCATGAAGTATAAAGAACACGATGCCGCATTTAATGTGATACTGTGACACTGTAGTGGGGATGGTGATGCAACAGGAAAGATTATTTGGTGCCCGCCAGCGGCCACGCTGGAGATGCCTTAAGTAGCGCGCTCAGGTTCTTAGCTACTTTTTTTCCGGCATAGCAGGAAACAATTTGTGCGACATGATAAGTTAAGGCTAGACATGACGAACGAACATTCATCATTTAAACTCCGAAGACACAATTGATAAAAAAATAATAGGAAAGACAGAATCATGAAGTGAAGTAGTGCAAGAGTAGAGTAATTTCTTAAGGGAAAATACGTTTCACGATCAGTTCCAAACTAATTGGCCTACCAAACTCCAAACAATGTTTCATCACATATCTTCACACCTTGCTATGCTGCATCGAACAACTTCAATATTGTCGGTAAGATAAACAATCTCTTCTAAATAAACCCCGTTCGCCTAGGCGCACAACAAAAAGAAACATAAAGAGCGCGATGGAACTCAATTAAACTTTTTCCATCGCAGCAGATCTGCCGTCCCATGCAGCCAGAAGAAGATCATTAGCTAACCCAATACCTATCAGGTAATTATCCATCGATCGGGAGAAATCCCCCAATGGTCTCGAAACAGACCACCACTCCGCTACACGCAGCATAACGTGCGCCAACTTATGGCCTTTATTTGTGCGTGATTACAAAACCGGGTGCGGTCAATGTATGTACGCAAGCGGGGGGGGGGGGGGGGGGGGGGGGGGGGGGGGGGGGGTAAAGTTTCGCATGCTCCAATTACACGGATGGCGTGTTGGCGTAGGTTCGAATTTGTTTCGCACCGTCCGATCGAACGCACTGCAGTGCGAAAACGATAATTGGTCAGCGTGGTGTGGTGCAGCAGGGCCCCGAAATCAATTAGCATACCCTTGCCCGGACAAGCGGACTATGTGTTTCGGCTAGGGACAGCCCGAGTGCCGATCGATTTTACCTTTTTGCCGCGGCCTATCGTTTGGAGACAGAGTCCCACAGCCCCATTGGAAAACCAGACGGAAGTGAACAGTTTAACTTTAATTAGACGGAAACGACCCACCCAACCCCGGCACCTTCGGCCGGCATTCTACTACGGAACGATGCTGGATTCTCTACCTCGCTCTGTTATAATCCTTCCACTGTATGCATACAAGCAAAAGGGGAGTTCCCAACCGGGGTGGAGTGTAATTGAAACGTGCTTATTACCACTGCAGAATTTTAATTCTACATAAATCTTGCTCCATTTTCTCGCCGGCAAGATGAACCGGCAGCAGTTTGTGCTGAATTTTTTTGCCCACCCACCCAAAAACATTCCACCCCCATACCCCCGACGGCATTTCAGCCCGTCAGGGTTGCTGCACCGTGGGGAAGTGTGGAAGCAGGATATATTCCAAAGAATTTTACCTTCGGTTGCTGAGATTCACGTAATGCCTGTGGAGGATCGTGACCGGAATCGTGCTTGAAACCGGTACTAAATGGTTCAAAATCCAGGTGAAACGAATAGTGTTGCGCGCCCCTGAATGGTTTACGGTGTGCTAGCAGTGTGTTTGTTTTTAACCCAGAATCAGCACAGCATTCGTTACCTCGGTAACAGATGGTCGGTTGTCTCCCGGATGGTTGCTTCGATAGCGTTGAATGGAAATGTCTTTCAGCATGGTTTTCACTTTGTTTTCCTTTGCATCACAAACGATAATGGTTACATGCAGATGTAAACCGTTCTAATACTTTGTAAACTAATCATACAATATAAAAATATATACAGCTTGATAAATATATAGGAAGCATAAAGAAGTTCGAGAACTTGATCATTCATTTACAGTTCAAAATATTTTTTGTCGTGTTATACTACTGTTTCGAGTCTCTCAGAAAAACCCAGAACTACATGGCGGTGCAAATTTACAAAATTTCATCAAATTCCATCAGTTCTAAGTACATTAACAGTGACTGAGTCTCATCTTTTTGTATTGGAATAATTAAATCATACCTCCCCTCGTATTATGGTAATTTTTCTTAACATTCGCAATTGTGTTCTTCTACGATCCTTTTGTTAGATTGCAACAGCTCATAATACACCATTCCCACAATGATCCCACCAAACACACCGCATGGCTTTCTTGATATGAATATTTAGCTTGGAAGAATCAGGAAATCCATAAGCTATCAAGCAAAAACCCGTAATTGGCCCACTTGAAATCCAGTTCGATGTAAAATCCCTTTCACATTTGTTATTCCGATTTCATCGATTACATTTCTGGTGAATCTTATTTTATCTTATCAAGCATTCAGTTCCTGATTCTCCAACTTTCCAGAAACTCCGGGGCAATCTTCGCATTTCAAAATCAAATTGCCACTACTTCCAACGAGCCGTCGCTCCAATAAGGTCGTTGGTATCATAAATATCCTTTAACAAACGATGGCTATCAATCGATGGCCCTTTTCATTTACAATGAATGGATCAGTATTACAATTTCAATATTAATTTAATATCATAGCACACTAAAGTATTACAAGTTCGGAATGGCCCATGTTACAGAAATATGACGAACTTATCTATCTTTGGAATATTTTTTAACAAGTTCACCAACATTCTTTATACAACAATTAAAATCCTATCCTTATTGTTTCCCGCTCAATTACCTCCACACTCAAACCACAAGCGATCAGATCGATAATGACTCTGGCCGGATAAAATTCTTCCTCGCTTGAGGCTCCGGCGCAATGTTTCTCCCTTTCGCTTTCATAAACAGTCAATACAAATCTTTGATCTTAAACACGATTATCCTGCAACTAGCATGAGAACTGATTCCATAAATGGGTGAAAACTTTCCAAACCCCACCATATCCGGCAGCCACAAGGAAAACTATTTCAAAGTTTACGGATTTTTCACCACCATCCCGTGTCTGCCTGTCCCCACCCGCATGGCAATGTATATATCAACATTGCAAAGATTCAATGAACTGTTTATGGTTTGAAAACTGTTTGGAACGGAACACCGGGTAAGACAGCAAGAATATGCAATGGATTTAAAGGATAATGATGGTCGATTCGATTCGTTCGATCGAGTGTATGCGCCACCGATTTCATGGCACCACATTCCACGCAAAGGGGTTGCTCTGGGATGTGCCTCAGCCAGTACTGTTGCTAGACAACATTGCCATTTTTCTTCGACCTCTTTGCGCAATAATACCTACGCCATGTACGACGATGTACGCGAATGTTTCCACGAAGTTGAACGCACTCGACCAATGATCCAACCGTTGATCTCTAACAACCGTAAAGTAATACCCATTACACGTATCCTACCCACCCACCCCAGCTACGCCAGACGTGGTGTGAGCAAAACAAGGAACCTGTAGACGAGGCCGGGTCGAGCCACTTTGCTACTCTTTCATTCGGCAGCATTCGAATGGCGGATGAAGCGAAATTATTCTCGTTAAACGGAAATGTACCGCAAAGATGGTTCTTCCATTTGCCGTTCAAACACCCCCGTCGTGTCTTCGCTTTGCTCGTTTATCGGTCGCCCGGAATCGGTGCGGATTAGGATTTTGGATATGGCTCACGACGCGTTACCGACGGGCTCATCGCGTCCAATCCAATCGAGCGAATTGATATTTTTGCTTCTCGCTCGCTGCTTGGCAACACACAGAGACAACGCAGAAGGGACGAACAAAAACAAAAGCATCCCGGTCACGAAATGTGCACAGGCAGGCAACAACAACAAAAAAACAATCACTCCCCGTGTGCAAAAGTTGTCAAAAAGAATATAAGAGAGCTGCAAAAACCAAAAAAAAAAATAAAAGAATCCACTTTCATCAACATGCTGAACTGGTTGCTTCGGACGTGGTTGGTGGTCTTGGCCCTTTTCGTACTCCCGGGCCATCGTGAATAGAATTATGTCTCACTATATGGGTTCGTTTATGTGTGTGTCGCTCGCTACATCGCTAGTGAAACCGTCCGTTGGTTCTTCTGTTTCAGTTGTTGCTTCTCACTGGAAGCAACACTTGGCGAAAGAAGACACACACACACACACACACACACACACACACACACACACACACACACACACACACACACACACACACACACGCAAAGAACACATAAAAAAGTGCCTTCTTCTATTAGTTTTGTACCCACCCGTTGTTTAATCCGTTTGCAAGCAACCCAAAAAAAAAGCAGCTATATACGTGAGCAGTCGACATCCTCGAGTAAAATGATTCGACTGGTCTGAAGATAGATGTGAGCGACCGCGGTATGTTACGCTTTGTCGTTTTGAATGCTAAAGAACGGTGACAGAACTTTAAAAATGTGTCATCTTCTTGAATGTGAACATTGTCGAGAATATTGTCGCAATAAAAACTGCAGCTCAATTGTTGATTAGTAGCTAGAATAATGAGATCAAGTTCAACGATTTCTTTAGAGACATGAAAACACACGTGGCGTCCACCTTCCTGTGGACCCAAAATTTCAAATTTCAATTCGATTATTTTCGATAAATTTGTAACTATTTTCTGTGGACAATTAATGGAAATCAAATGGAAATCAAATACTCTTAATGATAAATAAAATTACGCTAGTCAAAATAAACGAAATGTATGTTTTATTCTAAGTGTATACGAGCGTCACCCACATAAAGGGTGACACAAAGGCCCACGTCACCCATATTTTGGTAACGCTGTACGGGCGTGGTTTGGGTGACGGATGCAGTTAAAGCAGTTTTGTCTATCGCATAAATATACCCTTAAATGAACTGTACTGTCTACCCGCTTTTCGAAACTAACAGCATCTGACCCGACGGACATAAAAATGTTAAACAAACCCATAAAAATGCACAACTCATAAGGCGGCTAACGCAAATGATTTATGTCCCTTCTCGATGCACATCCTTCAACTGTACGCTCCGTATGAGTATGGGTTATTGTATTTCATGGGTGTCGCGCGTCTCATAAGTCGCAAAAACAAAACAAAAAAAAAACAGAACCAATATCACCCACACCTACACCGGTCCGGACGTTGCATGCAGATGCATACGATTTTTACGCCACCATCACGCGACACTTCATAAACCAGTGCCAAGTCGCGCCCGACTTACGCTCGGGCCAACCCTTCGCCCACCTCGCAAAATCTTGCTGCTGAACTTGAAAACGACGAATGTGCCAGCTAATGGCGGAACGGGATGCAACTGCACCGTCAACATCATCAGCATAATCATGAGTCACTGGCAGGGTGGGAGGGTAGTTTAACGCAGAGACACAGAGGCAAACCTCGCATCATCCCCGAAAGGCAACCATCATAGCGCGATATTGGTATTCAAATGGACCAGATTGCAACTCGTGGTTCGTCTAGTTGCAATTCACGGCAGGGGGATTCACGGCTGTTCCAGTCAACTCGCATACTTAATATTCAGCTTACGTACCAAACGGAACAGAATTTATTCATGGGTAAGAAGACGGACCAGATCGGGAATGTTTGTCATTCCATCTTTCCGTTTTCAGGGGCTGCCACAAAGGGCTAGAGGTAGGCACGTGTAAAGGAAACGGGTTGCAAATGAAGAAAGTGCTGAGATAATGTTGTGGTTGTGCCCACGAATTGGGTACCGATCCATTTTTTAAGCGAGCGATGGGACACCATCAGACGAGGAGAAACATAACTGGCCCTGTCATACAGTTGTGGTCGAATTTAAACATTGTCTCATAAAACAGCTCAAACAATGCAAACAATCATGCAACAAACATGCAAACAAACAATCAAACAATGCTCTTCAAAACCAACGATAGAAAGAACTTGATGAGAATGATTCCCTTTTATTTATACATCTCGATTTTTATACGACGTTTGTTTCAAGCTGAGTTGAAGCTGAGTTGAAGCTGATTTGAATAAACCCACTCTGCTTTGGGTTTTTTTCAGACAGGCACTGTTCCGCGGCACAGCATGGAATCGAAATAAATTCCACCCCTGTTACCTTCAGCATTCATTTTTACACCATCGAAAACCTCGCTCTCTTTTTCGCTCTGCTTTTACGAAAATAAAACAATAATCCAACAGTATAAACTTGTTCCGGCAACGGACCACATTCGAAGGGCAGATGGTGTTGGTGGTGGTGGCAGTGGTGGTTTCACTTCATTTGAATACATATTACTGGCGAAATTTGCGGCTTTATGCCGGCGCCATGTGAAAACGTGGCCAAAATTGTTGCCACCCGAGAAAGAGCTACTGGATTGAGCGAGTGATTTTTTTTTTGTGTGTCAATCATTACTGCCAAGACAAGCGAAAGAGTTAGCACTCTGCTAACTGCATACGATGGTACGTGCTTGGGAAACTTCATCGACGATCGTTTGGTTTGGGTTGAGTTCTTTTGTTTCATTAAAACCTTTCAAAACCACATAACCAAGTGTGCTCGGGTAGTTACCCTTATGAGATTAGTTGTTCGAATTTAACTTCTCGCGTTGGGCAAATGAACGCCCGGTGCATCAACTACACCAACTATCGCAAGTGAGCCCCCTTCTTATCTGCATATCATTTAGCTTTTATTCAGCAACATATTTTACCTACCGTAAATTTTATAACATTTTGCACATTTTCATCATAAACAGGCCGTCGGTGCCGCAAGGTATCGTATCGTATTCGATCGATGCCACATTCCAGTAACAGTAACGAACATAAATTCTCCTAATACCGTCCTTATGATAATTCAATAAAGTATCGTTATTCCGAAGCAGACCAAATTATTGCAAAACCAGCGCTCGAACAACTGGGCCTCGTTCAGGCAAGGCAGACGAGCAAAACAGTGTCCCATAAAAACCGCTGGTGAAAAGCAATCAAAGGGAGGCATTTTTCCAACACATCGGGTTTGGTTTTGGGAAAACCAGAAAAAAATATCAACAACGGAAAAATGCGCTCCCGGGCATGTGTAATGGTGCCGCAGCAGGTATAATTCAATGGTAAATAAATATTCGTTATCGTAAGTATTTCAGTGCTGAAGTGGGAGCAAAAGTGTTTGTCTTCACTCTCGCTCCAGATAGGGAAACACTGCGGTGAGTAAAAGTCGGCCATTATTACAGGTAGTCCCCGAAATATTCGGTATCTCAGGTACACGCGAAATCACAGGCATGAAAGTTTGAAAACTTTACTTTCTTCAAGTCTTTTAAAATGCTGTTTGGATCACAAAGAATTAGGAGAACCCAACTATATAACCGTCAAATATAAATTATGCTAAATGATATATAAATGATGCGCCCGATTGCTAATACGCGCGTTAATTTAATATGATTTTTAAATTCTACTGACAAAGGCGGTTCCATTTCTGGATTTTAATTTACTTTAATTTTAATTTAATTAAGGTAGCATATTAATTTTTGTATGCAAGTCTTTCTTTGTGCAAGGAAACCTGGTACAAAATAGGTTTCCTTTTGGATAACTAGCAGAAAGAGCCAAAAATTCCTGTAATTGTGTAACTCGGGAAGAATTTGTTTGACATAGACAGCCTTACAGTTTTAAATATGGTCACTATATTAGCTCTTTATGGTAAATTTTCGAAGATCCTCCATACTACTTCATATCCTATGAGAAACTCGTATCTTTAATTGGTAATCATAACTAAGGCATTAAATATCCTTAAATATAATAAATATAAATAAAAAATCGCATATCGTACAAAATTCATAATAAATTAATAAATTTACAATAATTAAAGTAATAATAAAGTAATTCATTTGCAATACCAATCGCTTACAATATTAAATAATTGCAAATATAATTTCGTTGCCAGCATTGAACCACAACGCAAACACTTGCCAGGAAGTAAAAGCACATCCCACAGTATTTGAAATCACTTTAAACTACATAAAACAATGGACGCAATCCTTAAGGCACCCAGTTAGCGAAAGCCTGATCCACCCCAAAATGCCTGATCAATAATTCAGATCACAGATAAAGGAAAAGGCGCAAGAATGATCCAGCCCATTCCTTCAGGACTCCGTTCCCTGTGCCTACAAAGAAAACTATCTCATATGACACTGTGTGTCTCTCTCTCGCTCTATCTCTCTTGCCATCTCTTTCTGTTCTTCTGTGTGTTGTGTATCGCTTGGGTATCCAACCATTTCTCATATGTTGCCGTTTGCCTTACCCTTGAGACCTGCTCGAGACCACCGGAAGAGATAACGACAACGGAAGAGGGTGGATTGAAAAGTGCGAAACGGATGCCTTTACTTCCGCCATGTGAAACGGCAGCAGCAACAACACGAACGCAACATTGGAAAAATCCACTGGCCTTACGGTTGGCCGGTGAACGATTTTTCACAAGACGTTTTTCATCTTTCATCCTTCCTTCCGCCGTTCCCTTCGCGATTTGCTCCCAGGGAGGTGGTCCCGGAATGTTTATACCGTTCGGGAAACTAGCGGCCGTAAAGGATATTCAACTCTTTCCCCTGCTTCCGGTTTATCGGGGTGAAAGGCGAAAGAAATGAAAAATTAAATGGATGTATAGACAATTGGCACCGGAACGGTGTGAGCCGTAGCCAAGTTCTACATTCATACCTCTTTTTTTGTTAAAGAAAACGACATTATTTCAAAAAAGGGAAAGAAAAGGAACGGTGGGTGAGAATGTGTTTTAGAATGATTGCATGTGACCTACATAGTGAAACCAAATCACAAACCCGGCATACGCGAATACCACCCACAATGGGCGAGGACGCATGAAAGCATGGGAAAAACCGGAAAGTTTTCCCTCCTCCGTACATACGATAACGCAATCAGTTTTGATCGTTTCCCGCCCTTTTTTGCCCCCGTTTCGGCACAGTTTCGGTGCAAAATTTGTCAAAAAAAATACTTTGGGCGCACAACTTTCCTACGACTTTTTTTTAATGTTCTTTCATCCTGGCACTGCTATTGGATTACTTTTGTGCTTTTTAGCGGCGGAAAAAGTTTGTCGGGCGTAAAACTAAGATCACAATAACACGCCTTCATCTGTAACAGCCCATGCATGTCGATATAAAGGATTACTTTTTCCCTCCCCTTGAACGATGTGTCTCTTCCCGTTTCTATTTGGGTGCCTATTTAAAGATACTCAGCAGAAACTCATCTGCCCATCGCATTACCATCACATTTGCTTGAACTTCATTTACCAGATTGCGGGAGAAATACTTACCGTCCCTCCCCATTCGGCAAAAACAGCGCAACAACAGTTGATGGCAGACGGACAACAGCACTGGTGGCGTTGCTGCCACCTTTTTGAAACGGTTTGATCCATTATTTACAAAACACTTCAATCGCACATTCATATGGTTATTTTAGCGATACGGGCCACAAGGTGTATTCCGCAGGAAAAGCCACGATCTTCCCCGTGCTCTGGCATTTGCTCGCAATGGTGTATGAAATATGCATGCGGATGTTAAAAGTTTCACCGACTGGATTGGTGTTCTCATCGGAAAAGGGCTGCCACACGGGGCGGGCGACCGAGATCAAATCACATATGCTGATTTTTTAATGAGCTTACATTGATTTCGGTAACTCTTTCCGGGAGTTTAAGAATTGTATTATTGCAAAATCAGAAAACCAAACAGTGGTACAATTTTATCTCGATCGCTACCCGTCCAATCATTCCTAATTTGATCAAGTTTGATTAAAAGGGTTTTCCATATGAAATTGCATCACGGAAAAAATGCCGCAAGTAATATTCATAATATCCAATATAATCCAATAATATCTTTAAATTTTGAGTAGAGAGTGTAGTAGTTCCGAGTTTCCGAAAAAAATGGCGTCACTAAAAGCTACTGTGCAAACACTCAATAAAGTGATCACTGATCTTCAAACAATTTAAATCTTTGTATTGAACAATGTGGTCGGTATCGAAATTTATGCACGTTCCTAAATAATTGCACAATAACCTGCTGTAAATTAGAGCCAATACTGCTTTGGCGATTAAACAAAACGTTGCTCGATGTTCAAGATTATTCTTACAATCCAAAACCATCTCAACGAATCTGGCACGACAAACAGATTTCCACGGGAAAATCATCATCCATTCCTAAGCTCCTTCACCTGGTCGACAAATGTTACGAGAGAAAAAAAACCTACTCTTGACAGCGCTACGCAGCGCTAGGCATATAATCCTACAAAATACCCAACTTTGTGTCTGGAAAACGATTATGGCAACAACACGGAGAACGGAGAAAAACTTGTCACGGCCAAGGTAACTAATTTTGAAAGGAACGCGCCAGCCCTCTCAACAAGGGCTACGATGCAACACACACACAGATACGACACTGGATTTCTATTCCCAACATTTATGCTCGGTGAATGAGTCGCTTTAAAAATAGCAGCATATATCATGTGACCATCGCATCACGTTAGCACTGCTGCTAGAACACTGCCATAGTAACTACGGCATCATGCTCTCATTGAGCAACAAAGCACTCTCGGCTGAGGATAGCTGGGAATTTTCGGGGGAACCACTTAACCACTCATCCCATCCCATTTCGTTCTACTTGCCGTCGTTTCAAATGGTTGCGCTTTATTGTTGTTGTTTTATTCACAATTTACGTTCATACCTATTGTGCCACGTTAGGCACAGGAGCGCGGCGGCTCTTAGCGCGTCGTCGAGTTTATTATGTTTCCTTCTGGTTCGGTGTTCGGTTCGGTTAGCGTTGTTTCATCTTCGCCAAACCATCGCTTCACGCTATCGACCGTCGGTGCGCTACAACGGTGGCGGTTCAAAATCTGGCGTTGTTTATCGTTTGGCCGCGATGGGACACAAATATAACCGGACGCAATACAAACGCCCCTGCGCCGGTACGCACGCACGCACGCCATCAGTTTGTACCAATAAATTTGCTCGAAATATCATGTCAGAACAAATGATCGTACGAAATAAGGGTACCCACCCGAGCAGGCTATGAGAAAAAGCCGGTAATTTCCTTTTGCTAGTGGCAACAGGGCACGCGTGGAGGATCAAAGAATTTCGACGTACAAGGTTTTGTTGCGTGTTGATTTTTTGCTGTCGGTTTTTTTTTGTTGCTTTTCAGTAATTGTTTAAACGAAGTGATGAATTCCTTAGCAGCTTTAGCGCCCAGTTCACTTACTTAATGACAGTATCCAACTGCCGTGTGTTGCCGTTAATCCACCCTAATCCTCCCATAAATGTCCCGCCGCGTCAATATTGATTTACCGCACCACGGAAGCCAACGGTTTTTCTTTTCACTTACCTGCAAAGAATCCAAGCAAAAGAACAAAAATAACTCGATTAGAATTTGTTATCGCATTCCAAACCATCCAACGGAAATCCATGCAAACCATCGTATTGTTGTTTGGTAAGACGAACAAATATACAGCCTGCACGAAATGTGCCATATCGTACGCACACCGCTCCGAGTTACTCGATAGGTTACTCATAAAACAAGATTTTTCCTTTTCGTCTTCCACCCCCGTTGGTCGGGACCCGTTCAGGCTCATGGTCAAACCTTAACCGACACTCAAAGGGTACGAAGAAGGACTCACGGTTGATTTATCGTAATAATAAGGAAAGGCCCTTCGAAGCAGAAACGAGGCTAAAAATCAATATCCCGGAGAACGGAGGAGAACCCGCGACCTTTGCAGTAATTCAACCAGAAGGAAAGCCGTCGCCACTTAATGCAATCAAGAAGATAGAAATTGATTACCCTTCAACTGTAACAACCACAAAAAAAAACGAACCCCTTTTCTTGTACCGAATTCAAATCTTGGGATTAAAGGAAGGAAAAGGAAGAAAAAAAGTAAATTTTTTTTTATTTTTCCCTAATGTAATGTGCCATGGTTTGTTTGATACCCCCTTCAGGCGTTGAAATCTTTCGAGTAACGAACGTAAATAAATAAAAAAAAGCCCATCCATCAATATTAATCAAAATTCGACCACAGGGTCGAAATATTCGAAATCGACCACTCCTATATCGTACCACTTCATCTCTCCATAGGCGCCAGCGTCACCTAGAGCAACACACCTGAAACACACACACAAATTGTCCAATAGGTTTTCCTTTCCCTAGCTTCAAAGCCGACCAGAGAATGCTTAATTGAAATATAATAGCCATAAAAAGTGACTTCCAGAGCAATCAGAAGCAATAAACATTACCTATGCATGTATGCAGCGCCCTGTGGGGTGCCAACCCACATTCGCAACGGGGATCCCTTACTAGGATCCACACAACTGCTTGATTGACCATGTGTGGGGTGTGTTTATCTATTGCTGATAGAGTTTCATTGGGGGGAGATCCCGAACAAAGAGCCCCATGCCGGCGAGGGCGAACCCTTCGGTGTATTGGACGTTAGAGTATTGTTAAAGTTTGTGCCTTTAACCTGTTTAGGGCTCACCGTACACCACTTTATATTGTATTTTAATCGTTTTTACAAGCTGTAAGTCCTATCAAATCAAATATCAATTAAAACGGGAATCCCTGCTGACCCACCGGACATTGATTGGTATTCAATTGATCGCCAAAATGTGTTGTGCTTGGCGTTACGCGTTAAACCAATAATATTATAAGTTGATTCAGCACCAATTTATATACTGCCACACTTTAGCAAAGATCGAAGAAAGTGAATTGTCATTTGATTGTTTTGTATTTTATATTACTATTTTCGGTTTAGATAAATAGATTGTTGTTGCTTGAATTTAATAATTTTATGGATGTCCAGCAGCAACTCGTTTATTTCATGTTCTAAATTGTGTAATAATGATATTAAAATTAATGTCGAAGCTCTTTCCAAATTCTAATTGTTCCTTTTTTTCCGATTTATCAATGAATTTACTTTAAACTAATAACCAATGATCCTTAAAGTTTAGAGAATACTTTAAAGAAATGCTTTAACTGAAATTAAACACAGCAGAAATAAAAAATATAGAAAAGAAACCGAATGATATCATCATTAAAATTAAGCTTTACGTTTATTTAGCTCTATAAGCAATATGGTAATATTCAAATGCGAGCCTTAAGCCTACCACCAGCTGATTAATGGTGCAGCAGTCTTGTCAAACCAGCAGTGGATTGTAAAATCGACCGCAACATTGTCTGCACGGTACGCCTCCAGAATTTTAGAACTAGACCAATTTGTATCAATTTTTTAATATCGTTTTGTGCCTTTTGTGCCTTTGTGCCCGAAGGAAGCTCACGGTAAGCTGTCCCCTGTGGCATGATTCGTACGGCACTACCATTCCCGGGGCCAAATAAAAAAAAAAGAACAACCAGCAGCAAAGCACAAGAACGAAGCGGTTAGATTGCAGCGATTACTAGCTTCATGTTACTACTACTACCTTCACTCCTTCCTTACTCCTTCCAGACATGTACGTTTTATTGTTATTGCCTCGTATCAACAACAATCAGAAAAAACGAGGGAAGGCGGGAAACGGCCAAGTTCATTCAATGCAAGGTTTTTTCCCCAGCACCAAAACGCCAATGGATAAAACCGAAAATTTGGTATTCGAAATGAGAGCAAAAACAAAAAACAACCTTACACAGTACATACAGCAATCGCTTCAGATTGTCAAACCGGTCTCCGGCCGAAACAGTCCGCTAAACTAATGTTTGTCGGTGCTGATGTTGAAATTCCCCAGATACAATGTCGTTTTCGTACGGCATTTGGATGGAAATCGAACCCCCGTAGGAAAGTCCCGCCATAAAATCGTCTAAACGGGTTGGGCTCAACGGTGAACCCGAACCAAAAAAAAAATGTATGTCAAACTGGGGCAACTTTTCGATAGTGAAATGTGAAATGGTCTACCGTCCGTTGGGGATTAGTCACATCGATTTCTGTAGAAAGCAGAACGTTTGGAAAGGATATTGAAAATTTTGCATAAAAAACACTTCCAAAACGGGTAGAATAGTGAAAGAAAAGTGAGAAATTCGTCGCCCGCGCATTACTTTAATAGTTACCGGCGTACTTGACAAAGTATTTTAATTTAATTCTGTAAAAAGAGTTCTCCATCCCGACAAAGTAACTCAAAATCACCAAATTTAGCATTCCGTCACACACACACACATTTGGTATCGCCGCCGAGCGTGTTCAGTTGTGTGTCATTTTCCGGAAGTGAGGGATGTACGAGGTGAAGCCATCGATAAAATGAAGAAATTTTGAGTAAAATCTTCACAAAAAGTATGTAAATTTGTGTAAATACGCGCTTTTCATTAATTTTGTTTTAAATTACAGTTTAGTATCGTTAACTTCACGAAAACCTGGAGGAAACAATCATCACCAAAACAACAAAGGCCAACAAAGTAGGCCTGCAGTAAAGGCGAAAACAGTGTTTAATTAATTAAGGTGAAATTTATGTGTGCGTGTAATATTAGTGAATTAAAATCAAAAGTAATAAATAAAACATTAATGAAAATATAAAAAAGAATATGCTAATGTGTTGTAATTATTGTAAATTATTGTAAAAATGAAGCAGAAAAATGAAGCACGGGATGAGTGACGTCACTCAGAACAAGAACGTCAGAATAAGGCGAGAAACTAATCCAAGTAACCATCTCCTTTCCAAAGCAACCTCATAAAACAACAACCTCCCAGAGCATCTCTTCTACGAAAAGTCACCCAGTAATGCAATTACAATGCACCCGGACCACTTTTTGCTCCAACATGCACTCGCAAAATTCATAGCTCAGTTCTTACTTTTCGCACTTCTCGCACTGAAAACATTACAGCTTTTTTTTTTGTTTGTTGTTGCGAACCATCCCTTGCCATGCTGTTTTTTACTCTATTCTATCCCTGGAAAACTGGTTCGCTCGCGTGACCAACTGTTTACCGACTCCGGAAAGGTGTGAAAATTCGATTCACCGCTGACTCAGTGGTTGCCCATTTTGGTTCCGTTTCAGACCTTTTTTCTTGCGTACGTTGCGTTTGCCATCGCAAAGTTTCCCGATCTTCGATCGCAATGCCAAGCAAACCTTTGAAACGAATTATAATTTGTACCGCCCCCCTTTCCTTATCACAATGAACGTGCTCGGAACGTTCGAAAGATTTTTTTTTATTACTTTTTGTTCGATTGTTATGCTTCCACACTTCGGCAAGGCCTAAGGGGGTAACGAATACCACCAAGCCGACCAAGTAAAACTGGAAGCTGAATTGTGTACATTCCAATTAACACTTCCGTTCGCACAGCCTGACAACTTTTCCGCTTCAACTTTAGAGTGTTTGTTTTCGTTCCGTCCGACGAGGTGGGTTGGGTTGGTTTTTGTTTTCTTTTCGCCCTTCATCTCTCCGTCTCCTATCGCCGCATACAATGCAACATGCTGGCCACGCAAAACGAGTCAGAAACCGTTCAGAAACTAAACCCCCTTCTAGGTGAAGGTAAAGCGAAGCAAAACTAGTAACATCATTATTTTTCATCTCCTTTCTCGACTGTCCCCTTGATGGACGATGGCATCCCCCTTACCGAATCCCTGCACCGGGGGTGATTTGTGTTTCACTCGCTTCACCTCCCTTCACATGACTCGTATTGACTCGTTTCTGTTGGCACATTCATCTTCACCCGGCGCCTATAGACACTTTCTTGGGAAGCACACCACACCAAGCCCGATAGGTTGCGTGTGCATCTTCACCCAGCATCCCATTCACCTTTTTTTGTGCTTGTTTGTTTGGGCTTTCAATCTTACGCGTTTTTTTTCCTCCTCTCTTTTCGAGTGACTTTTCGAACAGCGAAAACGGAATGGAGAAAAAATGCTCGCTACCGCTGGCAAGACGACATCCACCACCGCACTGGGGCGAGGGAAGGCATCACCAAAGTGCTGATGCCACGAATTTATAATTTAATTTGATATAAGATGCTAACCCATGCCGCACGGATGGCAAACAAACGGTACACCGGGACGGTGTACACATGCAAACCCACACACACACACGCACGTAATGATGATCTATTTCCATCGCGAGACCAACATGTGATTGCCCTTCGAAAGGCGAACTTTTCGTCGTGGAATGGTAGCACCAGATCGTGAATTTCTTCGTTCAGGGAAAACTAATTGATATTAATAAATCATAACAGATCACAAAAGAAGCGTAAAACAGTGTTAAAATTAAGTGTTTTTATTTATCTTGAATTTAGCATGAAAATTTTTCAAATAATTTCAGATTGGTAAGAGAATTCAATTTTTTGTAGAAAAAATGAACAGAATTACCAAAGCAATGAATATTGATGGTGATACTAATTTATTAAAAATCATTGAACAACATAAAAAAATCATATTTAAAAAGTAATCAAACTTTTCACCCCCATTTTCCCATTAAAAATAGCTCAAATCGGCCGCGTCGCTACCATCCACAACGAATGCTTTAAAGAAATGCTTTAACTCAAATTAAACAAAGCAAAAATCAAAATTATAGAAAACAAAACCAAATTATACCATCAATTAAATTAAGCTGTACGTTAAAACTTCATTTAGGATAGCTAATTGATATTACTAAATCATAACAGATCATAAAAAAGCGTAAAAAAGAGTTAAATGTTTTTATTTATCTATTTTATTTATATTGATTTTAGCATGAAAATGTTTGAAACAATTGCACATTGTTAAAATAATGCAGTTGTTTTTTTGGAATAAAATAACCAGAATTACCAAAGCAATGAATATTGATGGTGATACTAATTTATTAAAAATCATTCAACAACGTAATACATCATATTTAAAAAGTAATAAAACTTTTCACCCCCATTTTCCCATTAAAAATAGCTCAAATCGGCCGCGTCGCTACCATCCACAACGAATGCTTTAAAGAAATGCTTTAACTCAAATTAAACAAAGCAAAAATCAAAATTATAGAAAACAAACCAAATTATACCATCAATTAAATTAAGCTTTACGTTAAAACTTCATTTAGGAAAACTAATTGATATTAATAAATCATAACAGATCATAAAAAAAAGCGTAAAAAAGAGTTAAATGAGTGAAGATGCAAACATGAAACATGAAAATGTTTTAAATAATTTCACATTGTTAAGAGAATGCATTTTTTTAACAAAATAACTAGAATTACCGAAGCAATGAATATTGATGGTGATACTAATTTATTAAAAATCATTCAACAACGTAATAAATCATATTTAAAAAGTAATAAAACTTTTCACCCCCCATTTCCCCATTAAAAATAGCTCAAATCGGCCGCGTCGCTCATAAAACCCGTTTAAAGCAAACGGCTCAAACGGGCTGTACATCATGTCACATTTTATGCAGGACATACTGCACTCGGTTTTTATGGCGGCGCAAAAGTGCATAAGTGACTCGTACGGGGCGTGCTACATTAAGCGACTACCGGTACGTACATGGTTCGCCACACACACATACACATTCAATACACAACATTTATGATGCGTGGCAGCAAGAGCATAAACATCCGCCCCAGCTGGTCACACACGGGCATGATGCGGGCAGATTGCGTGGAGCAAGAAGTGACAAAAAACTGGCGAGAGAGCGCCGGAAAAACTCCCATTAAATTAAGAATAAGAAAAGGAAATAAAAACCTCCCCCCGTCTCACACACTTAACCGTACGCGGGACTCATCTCATCAGTATGCAGCGAGCGGTCAGTTTTTGGGTCCCGCAAAACCGAAACGTATCGTAATGCCCGTTAGACATTTTTGTTTTGTTTTTTTTTGGCCATTTTTTTGCCATCTCGTATATCGTATATTAAACATTTATTGGGTTTTTTATGCTCGAACCCGAACGGGTTCGCCTATCGCTTTCCAATCATTGCCCACATTTCGAAACACGCTCGTGACGCTTTTCTTCCGCCCAGTTTCTTCGTGGCTTGGGGCAGGGGGGGGTTCGATTGGCCCGCTCGCTTCGTGAATCGTGCCGGGAAAGGCTTTATTGTGGAAGAAATGCCATTAAGCTAAACACCATCGAAACCCCTGTGCCTCGGTTTTGATGCAAAATCACACCAGACGGCATGGCGCAGCAGGAGAAGAGTAAATATATTCTCCCCTGTCAGGACGAACAACAGTTCGGAACGCCTTGTTTTCCACACTCTTCTCTTGTGTTTGTTTCTGGCATTGGCATTAAGTGTGAGGCATCTCGTTCACAACGCAGCACAGGACGTCCTCCCTTCAATTCATGCTGACATCGATTTGGCATAAAGGCTATTTTGTCTTTGCTTTCGTTGCTCTCTTTTCTTTTTTTTTTTTGTTTGCTTTATCAACCACTTTGAACACAGGACAGGGAAGCGGGCTACTACTCACGGATATCAACACGCAAATCGACAGATACTCGAAACAAATAAATTCAAGCAGAAAACGATTGGCTTGGATATACTGGTGGTTACTAGCTTTGATAGGATGGTGGGATTTGCAAACATCCCAGCAGCGACACTCTGGGACCGGAAGTCTGCCACGGAAGAACTTCAAAGTCCAGACGAGACAAACAAGCTGGAGGATTACCCGTACAAAAGCGCTTTGAGCTAGTTGCTCGGTTTAAAAAACGATTTGTTTGGAGTTTTGAATGGGAACAACAAAGATTTGGGATGTTTAATAAATAACTGAACACAAACGTATGACAGTCAAGTATGCATTGGATCTCAGTTGACGTTCGTAGTAATACAAATTGACAAATTAACCGTTTTCGATCTGCATTCTCTCACTTAATTAATAATAAGATAATAATTAAAAATATTTATATCATTTCGAACATGGCAAATAAAGGGTGTCCCCGAAAGTATAAGCTCGATTTCTAAATGACGTATCAAGTAAACGGATGACGTAAAACAGCTGATTCTTAATATGCTTGATTGTTTACATTCAGAGCTACTAGCTAGTGCATTAAAACTATTTTTTTCAATAGCGTCTGTTGAAATGCGAGGCATTTCCGTGAAGTCTAAGTCAATTAGCGAAATCGGAAGATGTGAGTATCGGAGCCGTACGAACCGCCATCCAAAAGTTTCGGGAGGTGTCCAGCTTTGAGGATGTGCGGAAAAGTGGCCGAAATCCTGGTCTCGAAATCGTTCGGGACAAGTCTGTGCTGAGCCTGATGGGAGGCGTCAGATCAAAAGTGCGAGTGATCATGGTACGATTTTTTTTAAATAGTACAGAACACTCCACAAATTCTAATTTCCAAATAAACATTAAGCTTCTGGAACAGATTTTTTTTATCTAACTTTGAAATTGTGCTTATACTTTCGGGGACACCCTTTAATACATACTTTACTTTACTTTCGGACAAAAACCCCCACACCTCATTTTATTTTGCTACTTTTGATTACGACCGAGGGCAAAGTAACGCATTCCAATTCCCTCGGGAGACTAGAGCAACAAACCAAAATGTAAAGAGGCATTTAGAAAAGAAGAATACCTGTGGAGCAAGCAATCTCCAGCAAACCTTTGAATTGAAGTCTAAATAAACATAGATTGTTATGGCTGTTGTTCCCATTATGACCCATAATTATGACCTTTAATAGCAATAGCAGCCATGAGGGCCGTGGGTTTTACGTTCTCCACCAAAAAAATGCATTCACCACTTCCACATCAACTTTCTGAAGAAATTGTTGGAGTAATTTAAGATAAGTCAAAAGGAAAAGTACTCTCCTTCAGCATTTGTGATGCAAGTGGAAGATTCTTGAAAATAATTATAGTATATTCCATAAAATAGTAAGTGATTGTTTGAAAAACTCTGAAGCCCAAAGCAAATCTAAAACGAAAGACGTACTCTAAAGATTTTTAAGTCAAGAAGCAAAACGTAATCAATCGCCAATGTCAGGAAAAAGCTGAGCCAAGAGCTGACATTTGGTTCATTAGCAGCTCTTGATGAGCTAATGACCAACTGGCGCTGATGGTCAATAATCTAAGTTGCATTCAATTATGTATATTGGTTTTGTCTTCATCATCATTCAAATTTAGTCTATACTGTATTTTTTTAGTATTTCAATCGGTATTATGCACCTCCAGTCACAAATTAAGCGACCTGTTCAACGCTCTAGGATTTCTTTCAAAATTAAAATCAATTCAAGCGAAACGAGTCCCGAACGATTTTCTTTGAAGAAAAACTCCTGAGCTACGATACCATCAAACGATTTCACAAGCGGAAATGCGTTCTAAACCGCACCCCAGGAATTCTCTTCCGGTTGCGTTCCAAGTGGTCCACCTGACATCACCCCTCCGTTTGAAACTATCCACCCAGAACAGCGCGCAGATGTCGTGCTGCGATTCAATTAGACCGAAATGACTTTGTCCAACTAATAGCCGTAATACATGTGTTTCCCAATCAGCACGGTTCGATAGCAATCAGCAGGTGGTGAAATTAAATTCAAACAAAAAAAAGGTCCGCAAAAACAAACTAAAGACACGCGGAAAATTGATGCATAATTTCCAATTCATCGATTTCCCATGACGCCAAAGCAACCTCCGAATATTCTAATCTTCCATTTAGTTTCGTTTTCTAAGCGACCGGCTGCTCAAAGACAGTGCTCAATGCTCACTTAAAAGCGGCCATTCATTTTCACCGTAAAAAGAAAAACGGAAAATCGTAATAGATTTATAAGCCGAAACCGAAGAAAGAACGACAAACGGAAGACCGGCGCTGACACTGGGTGGACACCGTGGAAAATGAAAAGTTTCCTCGCTTGCGTTCGCTTTCTGTTTAGGGTGGATGAAAATTACCACCTCCCCACCGGTTTCAAACGGACCGCGGACTTCTACTAAGCCTCCGGGCTGCTCGAGAAGGACCTCCATTAAAGGAGGCACTGCGGCTGCTACTGCTGACTCATTTCATTTCGATTCATTATCGCACGGATCCCATCATCCGGATGCTGTTGCGTTTGCCGGCACAGAAAAAGGACCGTACTCAGAACCGTGGGAAGCACAAACGCGTTGCAAAAAGAAAAAAAACTCCACCAAACTACAATGGCAAATGGCAAAGCAGAAGGACTGTGTCAAAAACCTGCCATGCACAAGATTTCTCGTGCCGGTGCGGTGATGCTGATCCGGTCGTAAGCTTGGTTTTATACAAGGATAATTTAATAAAAATAAGCCCGGTTAATTAATCCTTTGCGGAATGGTGGGCCTTTCTTTCTCGGGGCTGACACAGTTGTGTGCGCAACCACTTCACCTTCACAGTGCGAAATATTTGTATCTTTCGTTCGATTTGCGTATTGTGGCAAATACAAATTCTCTGTTAAATACAAATCCAAATAAGGTTGTTAAAGTACTTAAATTTATCTACTTTACGTAACCCATAAAAAGTGTGACTCTCTTTGTCTGCTAAGGAGATCTTTAAAAGTGTACCAAGAGACCAGGGAACGGAACGGCTGAGAAACTGCAAACGAATGTTAATTTTAAGGATAGGAAAATGAACCAAAATCGAAATTGGATTTCCTCGCTTCATGCTCTTTGCCTAGTGCACGAGAGCTACTCTAGCTACCGGGACGATAAGTGCTCATCGGAAGGACAAAAGCTAAAGATTATTACACTCGTTCCCTGGGTTTATTCCATCCTCTCGTTTTTTCTCTCATATTACGATTAAACTTATTACAGTGAGCGACAGAAAAAAAACAGTAACCTTCAGATAACTTTTTTGTTCTTTGTCTTCTAATGCAAACAACATTTCTTTTTTTCAGAGCAAACTAGCCCGCCTTTTCCGTCCTTAGTTAACGACGGAAGGAAGTAGTAAAACTAACAGAGACAAAATTTATCTGCAAATTAAAAGTTAACTAATTAGGGCCAACGTCATCGACTCACGACGGTCGCCCGGTAAAGCGGGTAAAGCGCAGCGTAACTTTGCTCCCAACCGAAACTCACCGATGAGTTGCCTTTCGTTTGCCTTTCTTTCGGGCTTGGGAGTTGTTCGTAAAAACAGGTGTAAGGTTTTGAGAAGCAGAAAAAAAACCCCATCAACCCCCCTGATGGAAATCAATACCACACCAGACCGTAATCACCATCAACATCATCTCCCGGTAGCCTGATCGTAACCAGACAAAACAAACGACCTTTCCCGGACGACGTTTCGGGGGGAAAAATTGAATGAAATTATAACTTATAATTGAAAACAGTCGAGACACAGGTGGGGTGAGCAAGGGAACGGGACGAACTAACCGAATCAAATAATGCCGCCTGATCTTCCCAGCCACCGGAAAAAAAGGACGGTGACTGAGGAGTTGCTTCGGAGCAAAACATTTTTCGCGACCCTACCGTTTGCGCGTTGAATGCCTGTGTTTCAAATAATCATATCGAATGCAAATTCCGTTTTTACGAGCTTCCAACCCCGCAGCCACCTTTATCTGGACGACTGCCAGAGCAAATCATTTCTTAAGCTGCACGGTGAATATTCAAAACGATCTTCAACCACCCACCCACCACCCCATCATCGGCCTATGCTCTAAACATTCGATCTCAACGAGCACATCATTTTCATTCACTTCTTCTGCAGCGCACGAAAGTATTAAAGGATGGATATCACCCAGCAGCTAAAACACAGCCAACATAACATATGTTGTACCGAGAGCAGGGTTTGGAAATCAAAAAGATCACCCAACGCGAAGACGGAAATCTGAGCTCGTACCGTCGTGCTCCCAAAAAACAAAAACACGGGAGCAAAAAAATTAAACATGTAAATCGGCTTAATGGACCATGTCAGGCGTACGTTGACAGAATGCTTTTCACAAATTCCCTTGCTTTTCCCTCTGCTAGGCACTGTTATGAATATGGAATTTTCATTGATTCGGTAAAACCCGAGCCGAGAAAAGCTTCAATCCGTCGCTCGTGCGAAACACCCATCGAGGCTACTAGATCTATGCTTTATGATATGAAGACCTTTTGCAGCAAAAAAAAAACGACGAAGGGCAAAGAAAACACAAACGTATTTCTATTAATATTCAACCAGCAGCACACGGGGACAGACTGACATGGATGGGACATGGACTTCCCTGTACCACAACGCCACAACGCCGCCAAACATTTGGCCAATTAAGTGCTCACTAATTATGAGAAATTGTTTGCTCTGCTGCCCATTCCTTCGCCACCCAACTCCTTTACCTTGTTTGATTTTATGCACTCCCATTGTGCAGCTGAAGGTGTACACGAACGGAAATCATTTCGACAGCCTGCTTTTCTCTCGCCAACAATGTTTGTTTTTTTTAATTTGCTGATACCACATTGTCGCTTACGATAAACTTGACAAAAGCCCACTGTTTAACTTCCCATTTTCGAAGAACTCTTAACCCCGGCTCTCTCTCTGTGTGTTTGCCCAAATGGCAATAACATTTAAGCAAAACTACACCCCTTAATATACCCGCAGGAACCCCCGGCAAAACCCATCTTATCTTGATTGCGTTTGGAGTGCGCGCGGGAAAAGAGACCGCACTGTGGTTTTGCAAAGTCTTGCCAGTACGTGAACGGCTGCCTTTTCATACGCATTTCACCACTATTTCGACACGTCAGCCCCGAGAGAATAATTTATTGTTTTTATTATTACGTCGGCCCAGGTGCCGCCGTGGTGCCGTCCTCCGCGACAGGCTGTGGCCGCTTATCGACTCGAAAAGGGCACCCAGAAACCGGTGCGTCAACGCCACCGACTTGTGCCAAGGAGACGGTGTTCGAAGAAATAATTACAATGTGTAACAATGATATTAAGTATTAATTAATGAACGACACTGGGGCGGGCACATTCCCTTTTGCTGCCCTTGGACGAAAGAAGACAAATTATTAAAATGGCCTGCCTGCTTGAAAACCCCAAAAGCGGGCCCCGGTGGATCACTGTCGGTGGAAATCGACCGTGTACGTGTTTTGTGGCAAATCTGGTTTTTTTTCTGTGCAAGTTTTCAACATTTAAATCAAACTGTCATTATTAGCAGCAGAAAACAACGAATAAAGTCGCTTTTTGTCAGAAGAGGCATAGACATAAACATTATTATTGTTTATATTAATGATTTCAAAGGATTTCTTACTAAGTACTTTCAAGAAATTTTATGTTTTCTTTTTTTTTTGACAAGATGATCAAAGATTAACAAACTGTTTACAGCTGAAAACTTACGAGCATTTTGTCTATAAGAATATTTAAATTATTTATATTATTTAAATTAATTCATTTTTATTTAAATTAATTTAATAAGAATAAGAATTAAACAATTATTAATAAAAATATCGTCGGGTTTTGTTAAGTTTTAAAAACAGCGCAAGATGCAAATGTATAACACCTCTGTTTTTAAGTATTCGTTAATTTGTTTATTGTAGGTAAAGATCGGAAAAACATTGTTGAAAGAAAATCAAGCACGATCCTTTGGAATTTATACAGCGTTAAGATCACTTTTTGAGTGGAAATTTTGATACTTGTTGGTATATTGATTTAATGTTTTTGTCAGACATTCGACAATATTTGAGCTTCGAAAAACGGTAAATTTGTTTTTACGATAAAAACATGCTCAATGTATGTTGTAATAAGCATGCAATACACTGCACTTAGACGATAAAAAGTCGTGAATTAAAAGACCGGAAAGCTATGAAAACTCTTCTACACTCGCGAAAACTCTCGTAAAAATGTAAATCTTAAAACCACTTTGCACACACCAAAATCCCATAAATGCAGTCAACACCAATCTTACAAAACTCGTGAAATGTCTTTCGCAAAACGTTTGCCAATTTCCTTCCAAACGGGAGTCTTTCCCGGACGTTTCCCCCCCCCCCCCCCTCCCCTGCAAGAAAATCGATCGCCTCAATTTGGTTGCAAAATTTGATGCATTGCAGCACATTGTGCACGACGACCGTGTACGCGCGGCGCGACCTGACATCGCGTTGCACCCAGCAACGATGCGCCCGTGGCACGTACATTCGATTTAACCTCCCGCACCACACCCAGCCGAAATGCTTCCAATTTTTCCCGACCAAACCACAGCCACAATCCACGCGACTTATCGGGCCTCGACGTTTTCTGTGCTGCGTTCGTTCGTATGTCGCCGTCGCAGTACTACCGCATGCGAATGCATTTGCAAGTTGGGTGCAATTTTTTGACCCCACACACACACACACACACTCGTCTACATTATGCCCGCAAGAGGAAAATTAATGAGTCGTGTAATTTTCCAAATCCGCACCGAATCGCACGTCCGCTTCGATGGCTTCGATTCCTAGCCGGTGCACGTTCAAGCGATTTAAGCGAAACGGGCGGCAAAGTGAATCGGCTCGCAGTAGGCCAAAAAAAGGGGAAAACGTTGCCACTTTTTTGTCCTGCACTGTAGCAGATCAATATGCAACACATTGGGCGAAGTAAACGAACCGTAGCTTTTTCCTTCAAGTTTTCCGATACTTTGTTCAACTGCAAGAGAAATGCATTTTTAACCAACATTAGTCGCGCACATACAACGCAAAGGGAGGGAAAACAAACCCCTTTTTGGACAAAGCTAGCGTTTTTTCTCGGCCGTGCCCCTTAAATACGGTCGCAAAAATGTTCGACGTAATTTTTTGGCGACCACAAATCGGAATGCATTTTTTTTTTGTTTCCTTCGCTGCTCCAACCGCTGCTCCGAAACGGCACTAATGCTAAACGACCCGCCGAAATTACACTGCATTTGGCCACAGCACACTTTCGTACTTTCACGCTGTGCAATGCATTTACATGTGACTCGGATGTTGCTTTTTTCCTCACTCTCTCTCTTTCTCGCTCACTCTCTCTCTCCCGCTTTCGCTTATTTCCCCAACCACAACAGCCATTTTGACATTCCAAAATGACTTTCACCCTGGAGGATTTGGTTCGGAGCAAAATACCCGCAAATAGGTAAACTGAGTAACGATAAAACCTTATGGTTCGGTGCTTTTCTTTTTATTTTTGAGTGTTTTTTTTGTTCTTTCATTCTTTTGCCTGTTTATTTCACCCTTGTATTTCTTTAGTGGCCAAAAAAAGGGTAGCATCGTAAATTGCTGTGGTTGGACATTATCAAGATTCATTTTCGTGCAATCGTGACACTCCCCCCACAAGTTGAAACTCGGTTGGGGTTTTGGGATGGGAGGGCGGCGGTGGATGGCATTTCCTCCTAACTCAAGCTCGGAGCAAAGCTGACTTTATCGGGCCCCGGAAAGGGTTAAAGGCAACCGAGGCAGGATAAACACCAAAAAAACAAAACAAAAAACAAGCAAACAAAACGTAAACCAACCCAATGGCAGGATCTTCGACTTCGTCCATTCAAAGTGGATTTAATGGTGAAGATGAGAACGTGGAATGTTTGCGTTGAAATTCTTCCATTTTTTTTTTTTTTGGTAGTGGGTACGTAAGAGAGAGATATAGTGAGCGAGAAAACGGAGGAAGTAAATTTATTTTTATGACACAATCAAAGCTCAATGCAACAAAGCTGCCGCTCATAAAATGGACCTACAGTACAACAGGCCAAAAAACATCACCCGCTCTTTAGGGATGTTATCATGGTTGTCGTGTGTTTTTTTGTTTGTTTGTGTATGTGTGTGTGTGTGTTTAAGCCATTTTGGACGGAAGGATAAAAATTATCTGACTGTGACACGCTACGATTACCAAGCAAACCCATTTTCGTTGCATTCTGATGCAACGGATGCATTTGATTGACATTGCATTTTAAACTGTCTAATGCATAATATCGAAAAACAAAATGTAAATTACTAGGGCATGTTGGAAAATAATCCCTAACCTAGATTTTTTTTTAAAGATTTAAACAAAACTGTATTTCAATATAAAATATCTTAGTCTAAAAATCTATATTTAATAATTCCTCACTTATGTCTACAGCGGGATTTTGACTAACGGCATTAATGTAATTAATAAATTGTTTGAAAGTCGCTCCTTTCTTGATGGTATCAGGGAAAACTAGTTCATCCCAGCTTTGAGTTTTTGTGCAAATGGATTGAAGGGTTAACTTTAGAAAAATTTCCCATTTTTGTTTCTTTATGGGACAGGTTGCGTACGTGTGTTCTATCGATTATATTTCATTGCATTGTTCACATTGTTCAGAGTTTCTAATGTTCATTCGTTTGAGTGTTTCGTTGTTGTGTATCTTTCCGTGAATTAAATAGAAGTAAAGATTTTTCTTGTTGCTTGTCGTATTACTATTGTGTAGATTTCTCCATATTTGCTTCCAATTTTTGGACGGGTATTGTGTACATGATTTCGGTTGTGGTAGTTGTCTTAAATAATGTGCGTAAATGCTCTTGCTTGATAAATTTTCTCTAACTTTCCTCGGAAGATATGCTGTTTTGTAACAACGAATTTTGTGCAAGGAAGGTTTGAAGCTGTAATAGTGGGTGGATTGTCTGTGTTTTGTAATGCAAGCTTGGATATAGTGGTGAATTCTATCGTTTTTGTGTGTCTATTTGTCAAGAGAGCTTCACTCTTCAGTTCTGGCATCTGAAGACCAAGGCCACCTTCTTTAGTTGGGAGAGCTAAAGTCTGTCTGTGGGTCTGTCCCATACAAATCTCATTCTTTCTGCCTTGATTTTGCTGATCTGTGAGTTCAGTGGAGAAAAAGAATTAAAACCTTCCATGCCGTCTAAACATCTTCAATCACCTTATTTTAATCATCTTAAACATCATCAGCTTTCTACTGAAGGATAGGATTTTAAGATACTCTAAGCGACCAGTTGTCGATATCATAAGGGCTGTATTCCAAAGATCAATTAACCAAGTGATTTAAGCGTTCGTTCCACCATAGTATTCAACTATCCTCGAAATAAGGTTTATTTATCATCATTAGCACATATAATTACTTACAATACCTTCATGTTATTCACCATTGTACGTATACGGTAAGACTTCATATAGAAATTTTAAAAACAAATACCACAACACAATGTCTAATCCTATCTGCCATCCATTAAACTAATTGGTTATAAAAATAAAAATGGATTTATTATGTTTCAAATCACTTTTTTTGCTTAAAAACATTTATTCAGCACACTTATATACAAATTCAAATACATTCAGAAGGAATAAGGGCAAACAAAGCGATAAATAAAGTATGTAAGCTGTTAAGAATGTGCTTACAACTCGGACAAAACTGCATTTAGGACGTTTATATCAATCGCATCATCACTATTGCTAGTGAATAGAACTAGAATATCATTCTCAATTCATCTGCTGGACTCCAAAAGTAAGACGATCCTTTAATCTGCATCAGTGAACAACGCAGCATAAAAATCATTTAAAGTTTGTTTTATTTCCACTCAATTTCCATCTACTTTGGAACGTTTTTATCCCTATCCCTCCCCTTCCAATGGACTGTACCGTACAACTGACCGTGTCGTGGAGGCATGGCCATAAACAAACTATAAACAATCTCGCTCAAAGTCAAAGTTCAGCTATCATAAACTTTAAAATGAATTCAGTGGAACCAGAAGCCTGGAAAAAAACGACCATTTCCATGACAACCGTAGAGGGATTGAATTTGCCGAACGGAACATCTTCCCCGGGAAGCTCATCTTTTGCTGTACGATCAACACATCATAGGCACGATATCAATTTATGCAGTTATAGCGTCAGTAGAAACGGGATCTAAACTTTATTTTTCACAGCATGTTTCTTTCTCTTTCGCTCTTGTTGGTAAAGAACCCCCCCAGCACGGTAAGAAGATTGTCTTTTGCAAATCGAAGCAAAACAACAACGGGACAACAACGACCGAACGTGGACACCCGAAAGGATGGCAGCTTTCGTGCAACACTACACCCGGCCCCGAGACAAGTAGGCGTCTCAGCAGTCACACAGCAAAAGCATCTGTTCATATCGCCACGTTGAACAGGGCACAGGGTGGTAAGAACTTTCCCAGCAAAAAACCCCAGCGAAAAACACACAAACACCCCGAAAAAGCGAACGTACACTTTATCGCTTCCGAAGGGAAGGTGGCAAGCGTAACCTTCCCCCCCACTGGCATGGAAAGTTATTTATTGCCCAAAAACCATGGGACAAAAAATACGTACGCACACATCTCCACGTCACGATCGCTCATGTTTCATGTGGCGCACGGAGTATGAGTTATCTTGTGTTTTTTTTTTGCAGATCAATGTTGAGCTCCCTACAAAAAATATCATTCCATGTCGGCTATATTCAAGCAAATATAAAAAAAAAACTACCTTCTTGCCCGAGCTGTGTGGCTATTGGGTGATTTCAAATAGATTCATACCATCTCTGGTTCGATATCGAGCAATTCTCGGTACTACAAACTCCCCTGAGTAGCTCAGCGTGGGAAATGTGTTTTCAATTTAAATTAGTTTGGAATATTGTCAAACTTCTCCTGGGAGGGAGCAGATGAGGGGTGAAAGATCATCATAACTTTCGATTTAGTAGAACTAGTTGCCATGATCGGGTTGTTTTAAGGGATTTTCTTTTCCCCAGTACAGTGACATGATATGCATCGTGCTACTAAAAAGCTTTCATGTGATTTTCCCAACCTTACTCTCTGTGGAAATTTTTTCGAACCGAGATATGACTATTTCCCTTCGCTCACGTTTACGTTTTACCCTTGAAATGCATTTCGAAACGATCGTCACTTCTCCTTGCTCCCATCCGAACCATTGGGCACTGTTCCATCGTTCAAAACTTTACAACCCATTGAACATGCGTATTCGATGACAAACGATATTGGGCCGGATAGATAGTTGGAGCACAAATTGTTGATTCATCGATTGGAACATATTTCGCGCTGTAAATGCATCGGTTTCGGTTTCGGTACGTGCAATAAAGAAGCATTTTACCCGAATGATCGCATAGAGGCGCATAATGTATTTATGCTAATTTTATGTCCACTGTCCGGGTGCGGGTTGTAAATCGCGTTAAAGATAATATAGCTACGGAAACAAGTTTACGAGGCATTTCATAAAAAAGAGGATGAGGAAATATTTAAAATTTTATAATATTCCTATCAACTATAAAGACTGTATTATGAAGCATGTATTTTGATAAGTGCAATGATATTATTTATGATAAAGAAATAAAGCGAACCTCAAATTTCCTATAAATTTCATAATATTTGAACATTAATGTCACATAAAAACACATGATTTCAAAATAAAACTCATATCACGTGGTAAATGACGTGTTGTTTGGTTAATATAAATGCAACATATAATCAAAACACACACGAACTCTGACAAATCAATCGATTTGTTTCAGCAAACAAAATACAACTCGGCACAGCTCGGCAGAAACATTTTTCCTAGTTTCGAAAACAAAACACAAAAAAACATAAAAAACCTTTCCCTCCGGTATTGGGCCTAGATAGCGATGAATGTAAAAACGAGCTGTCCAAAAATATAGCTTTACCGGTACGACAGGAACGGTCGAAGAGTAATGCGATACCGTTGACTCCGTCACGAAACGGGGAAAGGAAGCACAGGAAAAGGTAAAAGAAAACACACAGCAGCATCGGATTGTTTGGGGTAGCTGGAAAAGTCTCACATTTTGCATGTGAGGTAATGGCCAATTCCTAGAGGTAATACGAGCGTCAAATGTAGAAAAGCCTAGCGCTGGCTAGAAAAACCGGTATCGTAAAAAACTAATAGGAAAACATTTTCAAAACAGTTGATTTCATGCTGCAATAATTTTTAATTTAGTGATTATTGCAAACATGTTTATGTGCTTTAAAAAAACATCCATTTGTAGCTGAATGTAAAAAAAAAAATACAAAAATACAAAAGCCGTCTTTATGAGCCTCTTCCTTGCATTGCATTTTGACCATGATTCAACGCACGCAGCCCTGTGCGCGATCGATTGAATAAAGTCACTCGACTGCCAACGGGCCCCATCAGACTCCTGGCAATGGCCGCGTGGAAAACATTCTTCCCGTCCCTCCCCCCTCCTCCGTCCTTCCCCCCGCCCACCCGATACTAAACCAACGGTATCAAACCATTACTACCGCTGGCGCACGGAAAATGGCCACTATGAGTATGTGTGTGTGTGTGACAGCGAGATGGAACCGGGGGGTGGTGGTGGTGCGACGTCCCGAACGCAAGGAATGAAGAAAAGATTTTATTTTCGGCAACTCTTAATGAAATGTCGTGCAATGCTCGGGCCTCTGTTCGGGCTGTCGCCGAGAGCCGGTGGTACGGTTGCCAAGAAAACGGTGGCCGAAGAAAACGTTGTCGAACATCCGTTCCGACGGTGCGGTACCTCTCGCGCATCGCAACCTCCACAAACGCATCGCATCGCAGTGACGTACACAGGCGCGCGTTAGCAAAAGCCGAAAAGCGGCATCAGCGAATAGACATGATTGTGCGGTGCCCTGGGGTTTTCCTGCTTACAGCCCCGGTCCACGGCCCATGGCGAATGGTTGACGGCTTAGAACGTCTTTCGTCTTTCAGACCCCGGGCTAAGGGTAACGAAACTCTTCTACGTTCTGCGTCCAAATGGACGGAGCGTTCCCGCACATACACGTCAGATCGAACATCACGTGGACCAAGATGACGACAGTGAGGGAAAATATGTTCGTCTTCCATCGGCTGTCCCCCATTCTGTCCAACTCCCCGACAGATTTGGCCTTTTCTTCGGCGCGTTAGATACGTCAGAGAGGTTCGTTTTCCTTTGGTTTTGGTTAGTCCCGGTATGATCTTATCACCGGATGTTGATTTAAGCACACACACGCCGGGGCCAACAGGGGCACAAAGAACCCAGGCATCCCAGCGCCGGATTGCAATTCTAAATTATTAAATTGTTTCCCATTTCGTGTATGGTGTGGCCATTACAAAAGCCAATGCCGTGTCCGCGTACCCTTTCACTTCGATGCGAAGACATTTTCCCTTCCATGCAAATTAGTCCCAGTCGCAGCTTAACGGTTCAACCCCCGAAAAGCACCTTGCTTTGGATCGGTGCAATCGAGCATGAGCCGGTGAACGGTGATCGGTGCTAAATTTGTGCACTGCAAGCAAAATACCACTAAACTAATTTTAAAACCGCGTCTAAATTTAATACTCCACCCCGCGAGCACTGAGACCGACCGACTCGCCGCTGGGCTGACTGATTGACTGCGGCTACAGCGATTGGATCTCGCAGAATGGGTTGAAAGGAGTTGAAAGGAAACATTGCCGTAGCGCTGCCACACCAACAACAACAACAAAAAACCCCTTCCACCACCAATACACCAATCCGTCAGCGGTGGACGAGATGCTCGCTTTTCCCCATCAACCTTTCTACGGCGATCTCGGGAAAAGCCTGGTCGACACTCGGGCAGCACGTGAACCGGGCAGCCGACGGTAACACGGGCCGGGAATGTTTGATTTTATTTTTTCGTGCAATAAAAAGTATTTTTATGAACGTACAGCTAATAAGTGGTAGCGAACGGGTACAGTGGCGAACGCAGCAGGCCACCATAATTTGACATTTGCAATTCATCAAGCGCCCGACTCGGATCGCAGCACGTCATGAGTTTAATAGCATAGTTCGCTACTGCGTACACAGGTTTCTAAATGATTATTGTTTCGTATTGTTTGAGCGTCCTCACAACACACACACACATACACACGGCACCTTACGCACGTTCGCTTTGTTCGTGCGTAAAGGTAGCTGTACGCGAGCCGCTAAACGTACAACCCCTGTCACATATACAGCCAAGCCAGACTGAACAAATAGCTTATGATTTATCGATGGCAGATGACGATCTGCGAAATGGTAGTTAACGTGTTGGGAAGAGTGTTTGTTTGTTGCCCCCACAGTATGTTTGGGTTTGCGTTAAGTTGATTTTTATTGGAGTTTTTGTTTTTTGTTGAATAATGTCTTTTTTGTGTGACATTGAAATGAAGAATCACTAATAAAGATAATTGAATCCAACGAAGTGAGCTTCTATCATATATTTCATACCAGTAGGCCGATCGAGATCCGTAAGTCTTCACTACTGAGAGTCATTGCAAGAGTTGGCCTACTTTGGACCTTTTATTCATTTTCGACCAACCAATTTCCTACAGTGATTTCTTGGTAGGATCAGTAAGCTTTGGTCAACCTGTGTAAGTTTCAATTTCAATTTCACCTAGAGCCTTATTCCAGCACTCAGCAGGTCTATGAGAAATTCATATTTCCAACCTAAACACAGTTATCCACTAAATGATCTTCTTCACTGATCTTCTTCGGATTAACAAAAATATATTCTTCAAGAAAATAATATGGGAGTCTTGGGTATTTATTTCCTATTGGAAGAAGAAACTTGTACAGTCCTATGCTTGTAGTTGACATTCAATTTCGTGTAGATCTCATGATCTATGAACTCAGTTGTCACGCTTCGTCGGATGTTGCCTTCTTGCCCAAGTACTTAGTAACCGTTTGGCCAGAAGGATCCTTCTTCCATGCAGGAAAGGATGGCTTCTTCAAGAAAATGGCGTGGAAGACTTGGATATGTATCTCCTCATTGAAGGACGAACAGTATACAGTCCACACACCTGTCATTACCATTATTTTTCGAATAGACCTCACCATCTATTAAGACTCAGATGTCAGAATTCGTCGGATGTTACTCAGAAGTGGATAGTCTCGTCTGCCATCTTGTACTTTGACATCATTTGGGCTATGTTTTCGTCCTCCTAAGACATACTTTTCTCTCGATCATCTGCGTCAATCTCTCTGACTAGTCACTTATACTATTTTGTGGTCGGAACTAGACTTCTGTTTGGTACTCTGGCATTTAATCAGAAGTGAGAAGATATTCCAAACTCCAGATCGGCTACATCTGGAGGGTATCTTAGTGTGGAGTGCTAAGCTAAATTCAATGCATATGTACAGTAAAGTGTTTAACTTAACAATTCACACTCCATTATCACTAAAACTGTGCAAAGTAAGTGCCAAAAGTAGATGTAATCAGCGTAAAATGGAATGGACCCTTTTACGCCGTAATTCGACTAGTCAGTTCATTTTACACCATATCGATTAGATCTTCATCCACAACTATCAATTTCGTTCAACTTTCTAACTGTTTTTTTTTCGCAAAATTCAATCAAAACTGCCATTACTATTTTGCACTGATAGAATGAAAAGGCTGCTGAATTTATGTTCTTTCTACCATTATCAATTCATTTTGCTCCTTTCTTACCCCTTAATCTCTCCATCGTCCAAAAATTCGAGCACGGAATACGGGAGATCTTGCAGGTTCGGAACTCGAGAGAAGTTCGCAGCAACAAACAAAGAGCAAAATGCAACGAAGAAATTCCAAAGCCAATGCCAGCTGTAGCCTTTGCCAGCATCGAATCGGGCGATCGGGTTTTTTCTTCAGCTCAATCCTTAGACGACACTGCCACCGCCACCATTTCGAATGCTTGTCAGAACTCTTCTTCCACCGATCGACGTACGATAACGATACTGATGGTTGACAGCAACTCTGAAGGAGAAAACGAGCACAAACCAAACCCAAAAAGCTCCTTTACTCTCGCACACGAAGAAATACATTCTCCCTTGCACATCCTTTTTCACTGGTCCGTGGTTTTTATTCCTGGCAGCGGTCCAAACCCACGTTACAGTTTACATTTTTGTTTGTGCCACATCAGCTATAAGCCAGGGCCACGTTCACTTCCGGGCTGCGGCCAGTCCGTTTTGGACGTGAAGAAATAACCTTCATAACTCAGCAGTATTTGCCACCACCGACTACTACCACCACCCACAAAACAAACGCCCATGCAATCACAACGCGAACTCGATGGAAAAATGCTGTACTGCTTCAAATGCGATAATCGAGAGTAAGGGGAAATAATAATGGAACGAAGCGAATGGAGGAGGACGAAAAAAAAGCACTCTACAAGGAAACATAAACTGCATTCAGCTAGAGAGCGTGGACGAAGAAGTCGGCGGCGACAAACAAAAGCTCGCCTACATCGTTTCCACTTTACCTCCAAATCACCCATCCCTCCCTCTATTCGTTTCTGCTAGAAAGCTTACATTAGCAGAAACATTCGAATAAGTAGTATATGGGTAAAGCATCATTGCTAAAAAGAGAAAAGAGGAAAATCGCCGAACAAGGAAAGCGATACACACACACACACACACACACACACACACACACACACACACACACACACACACACACACACACACACACACACACACACACACACAAAACAAGAGAGGAATAAACTGCCATTTTCCATCGCATTTTCCAGGCATTTGTGCAAAAACCGGCAATGCGGCAGAGGCAAATGTAATAACAACAAACCACCCTTCCCACGACCAGTTTTCGAGATCGTCCGTCGTAATCAACCGAAGATGCAATTTTAGAGTACACATTAAAGCGAAGGTAGAGAACCATCGATTACAGCTGTATTTGCTTCCCATTTCCCCCATTTTTTTGTTCCACTGCAGTACGAATTTATGTGGCCCGTGTGGCGGTCCCAGTAAAACACAAACCTAATTTTCTCACCCCAAAAAAACTGCGACAGCTCAAACGCGCAACCGAAATTGTAAAAGCTATAATTTATACCACAAAAACGCTAAACAAAAAACAAAAAATGCTACATTACCGCAATCTCAACGACAATGTGGCTGCAAATATGCAGCCGAGTGAGGGAACCGCACTCAAACCGGCGATGAAGTGCCGCGCCGATCCCCTTCTCATCTGCCGATCGGTGATCGTCGAACCTATTTTTAAAAAATACTCAAAATCATTACATTCGTCACAAGGGGGCGGTGGTTTGCTGACAACGCGCAACCAAACGGTACGATGCGTTCGTGATGTTGCAGCTGCTGTTGCTGTTGCTGCAACCTTTTTTTTGTTGTTCACCCGTTTGGCAAACGGTTGAATGTAGCATGTGATCGAAACCAATACACGGTTGATTGCTTGATGTTGATGGTGATTTTTCCCTCCCCCCGTCTTCATTCGGGTTCTTGTTTGTGGCATCAAGTAAAGAATTTGTCGGTGAGGTGCACCGATGGCTTAAGAAGAAAACTCGAGAATCACGGGTCAAATGGTTTTTTGTTTTAATTGCCGTCCACACAATTAATGATTGTGTATGTCTGTACACAACGCTTACTTTTTAATTTTGCACACTATTACGAACGATGATGATTGGGCCTTCAGATTTCCCAGGCTATTTCTACCAATTACCACCACAAGTTCGGCTACATTGTACGCTCACCCTCCCAAATAGTGAAAAATCACCCTCCCAAATGCTGACTAATGTGGTAAGTAGTGCAGCTGCAACTAGTGCTGCAAATGGAATGCATTACACGGCATTGCTTGTGTGCCAAAACACAAAAAAAAACAAGAAGCACCACTAGTCGCTGCTCCCAGAACCAGCAGGAAGGCGCTTTGCGAACCGAACCGATTTACGCCCATCATCGATCAACCAATACGTACCGATCAGCTAACCGATCTTTTGGCAGCACGTTGGCACAATCCGATTGTACTCGACGCTTCCATTTTGCTTTTTCCCGTCGACGCTACCCCAGCAAACCCAGCTAGCCCGTGCATACTAGTTTTCCAATGGCAAATCAACGTCACGAAACGAGCGCGCCTGCCACCGGATGCTGTAATGGATTTCCATCCATCTGTCGTGGTAGTGTTTGTGTGTGCATGGCGGCATAACTAATTTTATCGGCAGTGAAAGAAAATACCATCCGACGGAATTGTGATGCGATGCGACAGAACAGAACAGAGAAGAAGTGAGCGAGTACGGGGCAGCAATGGGGGGAACACGTGCTTAAACGCATTAGCGTAGTTACGCCCTGCCAGGAAAAATCTAAAATCCACCGTGGCCAAATTGCTAAACGAATCTCAAGCACGGGATATAAAACGGGAGCATAATCGGACGATCGGAAACTGTTTGCCTTCCAAATATTTTCCATCAAAGCATGCAACGCATTCAGCTGCCTTTACGAAACCACATTCACCTCACACATTGTCCTCGCACTACTCCACTCGCACCGGTGTGCGAATGGAATGCATGGCGGTGAAATGTAATCGGTTCGGTTTGTTATTTTACCCTTTCCCCACCTGGTTGAGTTCATTAGGTGGAAGATCATTGCTGGGGGCCGGCAAAATATTTAGAAGCAAGTTCCAATACACCCACCCAAAGCGCCCACTAATTTGTACACTTTTCCCAATGCCTACTATTCCAATGCCACCCGAAACGATGCTAAACAAATATACACTCCCCGGAGACGATGAATGACTCGTTGTGGAGGAATTTATTTGTGTTCGTTATAACCGAAAGGAACTTTCCAAAGTGATTAATATTAAGAGCAATAAATATAGTGTGAATGAATAATAAAAAAACATGTAAAGGACAGCCTATTTCCACTCGATAAATTCTTTAATGCTTATTAAACTCGAGAAATTGAATCATTGATGTATTTTTTTGTAATAATCAGAAAAATATAAATATTTTAAAAACAGTTAATCTAATCCCAAACCCCCAACATACTTTTCTAAAATTTTCTTATTACTTGCTGTAATATAATATGGAGAAACCTTTCGAAATACCCAATCGATCAAATAAGCTATGCAGCAATATGAAGCACATAAATTGTCATGCTCCTCCGAATGATTGCACACCCGCTGTTTGAGGGCTTTCGAGCGATCGTGCACATAAAAGTGTCACTTCATAAATCATGCCCATCGTTTGGATACGGCGTTTGGCGTTCTATCGTTCTAACGCAGAACAAGCAACACACCGCTCGGCTCAGGCTGAGGCTTAAGCGCGATCGAACAAACAACTAGTAGGCGTGGAAAACAGGGGGCGATCGCTGATCGCTGGGAAAACAAAAAAAACCCCATACGAAATTTTGTTTTTCCGTTTTCTGTTTGTTTTACATCAAATTGCGAACTGTTTTTATTTCGCTATTAGAAACAAGTTGCTACAGACGGTGAGTGGGAAGCGATTCACTTTGTCATCACCTGACTCGTGCATTCCGCTGGTTTTTCACTGATTTTCCGTCTGATGTTTCCCAGCGTAAGGTTAATCGAATTTTAAATCGTGTCTGGCAATTCTTCTTGGATAGAAAAAAAACGTTTCTAGCGAGAAGAATACGTATCACACCTTTGATCAACACAAAGTTGTTTACGATCTTCAAGATTGTGTGAACTTCAAGAATGTCTTATATGAATGAATTAACTTCAGAACTGTTTCTGAAGCAACTATTTATTTATTTATTTTAAAGATAAAGTAATTTCAAATTCTTACACTGAAACATTACCATGAAACATAAATGTTATTTTCATCTTGATAATTCCATTCGATGTTGTACAACACTCTCAGTTGCGAGTTTCATTTCAATTAATCTGATGCAAGCGATTCAGTACGAGCAATTATACAAAATGAATCATCAAAATTGAACTATTTTAAGAAATTCAACAAACACAAAACCATAAAAAGTTTTATGATTGATTAGATTACTTCATTCCACCTGAGAGTGCATGTTGCAAACGTACATAGAAAACACAGAACGCAACACAACACAAATTTACAGTGTTGCTATAAAAAATTTCCAAATAGTATACAGGAAGTCCTCGAGACACGCTATTATAGCGAACCGCTATAACCCGGGAAAAATCCGTGTAACTCGGAATTTCCGCGTAAGTCCAATTCTAGTGCAATTTCGTTTATACTTCAAAGTCACAGAGTCGACTTCTTTCGCTGCACATAATTTATTCAACGTATCAGGCGATTTTTAGATAGGTTACATTAAAATAAGTTAAAACAAATATTTTATATGACAAAAACAGGTTATTTCCACCAATTTTACACCTTTCTGCTTAGATTTTGTGCTATAAACCTGCTCAGCTGTCAAATTTTCAAAAACCGCGTATCTCCGAATCCGCGTATCTCGAGGACTGCCTGTACGTTGTGTGAGATTATTAAGATTAAACTCATTTAATGTACGTATTCACAACTGTTATTCAAGAAGATGTGTACTGAAAATGCACGGTTAGAATGCCCTTCTTTAATGCAGATGGATTCGCCATTCAACCTTACCGTCCGTTACATGACAGACGGTTCAGCATTCCAATGTCCATCCAATAAGACACGCAACCAAAAACGGCAACATGGCAAACAGCACCACCAATAACTTCAACGTGACTGAGAAAGACGCCAAACAAAAACAACAAATCCGGGAGCTTTACACCTTTTTCGTCGCAAAAAAAAAACAAAATGTTCTGAAAAACCGCGTGCCATTCTTCAACATCGACCACTTGACAGGCGCCCTCGCGCACCGACAGTGGTCGGAAAATGCGCGAATGCGTATCGGCGCGACTCAAGGATACTCCCCGGCACAATAATGACGTTGCGATGGATTACGAGGGCAGCATGGGCAGCCAAGTGCAAGGAAACAGTCCCAAGCATCCGAGTCGGAACGGTACGCGAAAAAGGGGAGGCAAACATTCTCGCTCGCAGCATCCCCTATTGGAGCTGGCCATCAAAAAACCATGCCCAACGCTTCGAAACATTTCTTTCATCCATCCGTCCTTCTGTTGTTGTTCTCTTTCTGTTTTTTTTTCTTCATACTTCGATTCTCTTGCTGAACATGATTCATGCCATAACGTCTGTTAAATTTCAATGTGAAAAGTCACATTAATGGTGTGGCGGGCCTGGCACGGTTCCGTGCAGGCCTCTCTCGAGTATGACTCTATATTTTTAGCATTTTCACCTCGTTGATGATGGATTTACTTTGACTGTTCTGAAGCCAAGCTCCAAGCTGGCAGCACTCTAGCCGTTTTGTGTTTTACGGATGCCGTTAAAGTGATGGGTTTGGTCGCGGAACATGATCTAAGTGCAATTCCTTTTTAATCATCATTCAAAAACAATTGCCACTGAAGCGCTACGCCGAGTGTAGCGTGCTCCGTAACGAGCATAAAATAAAACTCGATGTACATCATAGCATAGAGAAATTCATCAGTTTAATGCTTCCAATAAAAATGTGCAGTAAAAAGCTCTATGAAGGTCACTTCAGCAATAAGAGCTCGATCCATCAACCTGTCATGAGGAGGTGCTTGACTGATAGTACCGATCGTTACAATATTGATATTTTAACTGGAAATAAAATGTTGTACGTGTAACATTACGAAGAAAACAGATACGCTATTAGATATTGTTATATTTTTAGCGATTAAAGAGAGAGAGAGAAAGAGAATATTATATTTAACATCACTTTAAGCTAACAGCTGCCCTACATTTTACGCTTACCAAATCAATTTCAGATCAATCTATTGTCCAATAATTGAGAATTTGTTGCGGGTACACTTACCTAAAAAAGGAAAGAAGAAAAAAACACATTAATTATACAATTTCAGTACATCTTCTCTTCAAAGTAATGTAAAATCACTTTAAATGTTACGCTGTAATAATGCTAGAAATCTCACTAGAACGAATAAGCCACCAACCACACTGCAAACCCTGCAAACTATGGGTTTAGCTGTGAGCCGCCGACAACAACCAGAAAACCCCCACTTATTAAAACCACCGAAACCAGCAAAACCACCGAAACGATAAAACGCCACAGCGACAGCTTCATTAGCTACTGCGCGATAAATTAGACGACAAATAGGTACGATAATTTGTTATCGTTTGGCATCTCATTTTTGCACACACCGCCACCACACCCTTCTATTGATCATCCCCGAGGATGGAATCCCCCACGAGGATTCGGTGCTGAGCGCTCAGTGGCGGCATTACAGCGTTCAAAGGATTTTGTCATCGGTGCGGGCCAACCGATGAAACCGGCACATTATCACCCTGTGCGTTCGTTTCGCGTTGCGAGCAGTGGCGGCAGTGTTATGGTAGCAACAACATCGGCACCCCACTGCATGACCCCATTATCAGTCGCTCGGCAAACATAAGAACGCCATAAATTTTCTTCTTCTACGTTCACGGCCCACCAAAAGGAGGGGGATGCCACCGCAGCAAAATTCCACAAGTGCGTTAGTCCACGTGACGCTCCGAAAACCGAGCTGACTGTGTGATGCGTTCGATATCGAGCATCGTACATTTCCCCAATTTTCCAAAGAACGCGTTTCATGCGTTGCTAATCATAGGACCTGGGATGGTACGGTGATTTGCGTACGATCCCGGTTTTGATCGAAAGGGTCTGTGTTCGTGTTGAGTTGGGCCGGGCTCATTATGTTCAGCATAAACGCCGTGCATCGATGATCTGCTTGTACGTCGAGCTTCCTGTTTCGAGTGGATAATCGATCTGGTGGTTGATAAGAGTAATTTTGAGTGGGTAATATATGCGATTCTGATACTAAACAAACCCTTCAAAGAGATTCAGGAGTTCAATAAGCTGAATGCTTTAATTTATTACATGCTACGTACACAAAATTCCGCTAAAAACAATTCTAAAACTTCAACCTTCTAACAAACAAACTTCAAACAAATTCAACCTTATTCCTTTACCGTAATACAAACACACCCACATCAGTAGGTAAACATCGTGCTGAAAATAACTTTATGAACTTCCTCACCCCCATCGCATTACATCGCATTACGGTCGCAGATACGAAGGAATAACGATTTTGAATCGTTAGGACCTAGCCGGCCCATTATTTAGCCTCTGCCGCAATCCAAACGAATGATCCTTTAAATAAATGACACACCAATTTAGCCGATTTCAGCAGCTACTACCCCCCCCCCTCCGAAGGGAATCGGATCCAAAGGCCCGCGTTACCCGATTGATCGCGACGGTATCATTTGTCCGCAAGCGGTATATCGGAAGCGACCGAAGCCGGTCGATTTTCCAACCCATGGCGTAATGAAATAATGGCACCTAATTGCCAATAAATTACTTGGATTGTAATGAACTTTGCCGGGCATTGGTGAAACGCGTCACCAAAGGGAGACCAATGGTCGAGTCGAAAAGCTTTGGCATAGGTTGAATAGGTTTAGAGTTCAATTGAATCCTGTGTCAACCCTTTTCTTTGGTAATGGGAAAAGTAAATACGGAATTTTAAAACTAAATAGAATTAAACTACAAATAAAAGTTCTGAGTAACGATGTCGTCCAAAAGGGAATGGGATAGCGTTCTAATAAATGGATGAAATACCCACAGGGGATGGAAAACAATTACCAATAAAGGACGTTTGTGCACTACACAATTATTAAAACATATTTCTATCCAAAATATTCATCTTTTACCAGAAAACTTTCAAAGTTACGAAGTTACGGACCGGGAAGCGAATCACTATCACAACACTCTGAGCACGGACGCAAAACTTTTCCATCTGACGTAGCAACCATAGAATTTATTCATAGCAACCATTGAAACATAGAAGAAACGTTGAAATTATTTAATTTAGGTTAAAAACTTTGCTTTTATCAACAAACGATAGCTGAATAATTACATTTATTCTATTTGTGGCATAAACTTTCAGATATCTTTAAAATCTCCCTTTAAGATGTCCCTGGCATCTCCCTGTCTTCATTTCGCTCTCGTATGTTATCCTCCGTTTTCTAATTAGATATCTTCCTGTTTTCTTTTCGCTTTCTCGTTTTCTTCCCACTCTATTTACTCTGTTTTGTGATTTGTCCATTTCCTCTTCTATTTGTTTCCTTCCTTTTTGTCTTTCCGGCTTAGTTGTACTCGCTTGTTACTGCAGTTTTCTTAATTTGTTCTTTTCGTTGTAGGGTTTAGTTGAGGGCCACTTTAGATTTAAGTTTTATTTTTATACCATTGTACAGCCCACGAGGCAAACAATTTTGATTAATAAATAATAATAATAACAATAATAATAAAATATCTAGAATATTACATTTTATTCAGGCAGCCCGAGTGTGCTACTCCCTCAAGCATAGAACAGTTACACAAATTGCTACAGTATAAACACTAGATAGAGTATCGTTACTAACGAGTGAAAGGGTATTTTAATGACTACTCGATCATTTATCATACCACATCTTCGACCAAACCCATCGCAAAGTGGATTCAAGATAAATTAATGTTAAGTGACTAAATTCCCGAACTGCAAAACACCTTCATCCAATTTCAAAGTATCCGTTGAAACTATTCTGATGCATTTCCACGGTTTGTGCGCTGTGTGGCAGTAGGTGGAGTGAAGTTTCAATTCAACCTCGCACCGCCATGGAAACCGAACGCAACCAAAGTCGGTAGTACCAAAATCGTGAAACAGAAATGGCGACAAATGGTCATAAATCATCCACCGAAATGCTACCCAAGCGAACGTTGGGATTCAGTTTCGGTATGCTCAGCTCGCCGTACTGGCCTTTTTATACTAATGTCCTACACTAAATTCCACCCAGCTTGTCTCACACATCCCTTTCCACGTCTCAGCGCCTCAGACTATCTGTCATCTTTGACATGGCGGAGGGGCATTAGGGCATCAGGGATGAAACCGGTACCGGGCAAGGGAACCGGCATCCAGTTGGAAACGGCAGCGACAATTGGAAATGACATTTCGATTTATTTTTCTGACAGTTACGCTTCAGACTTTCACCACAAATTCGGCACAATGTAGCGTTACGGTAGCGTTACTACACCCACTGTGCGGTTTGCAACGGTCACGGACGGATAGATTTGTCTTGCTTCGGCTCGATGCGAAGTATTTAGCGCTTTATTTATTACTCCAACAGCAAGCGATCCAAAGATTCAACGGAGTCCTTCCAATGAATGGCAATGGCAAAATGTACTCCATCTCGAGCAAAAGCCACTCCGCAAAACACTCGGCTCGGCGCTCGGTTCACTTCCAGACCGTGTCCACTGCTGTGCGATATCTCACTTACAGCTGATCGGGTTTTTTCGGCAACACAACTGATGGGAGGCAATCAATCAATTTCAGCATTGCCAGGCGCTTTGTGTTACTTTGTGGAAGAATCTGAAAAGGGGTCTCGCTAAGACGATTCGGCTAAGCGCAGAGAAGCAGAGCGTCTTAAGACGATGCCTCAAACGATACCCATTATGTATAGCCACGGCAGTTCCTATGCTCCAGTGAGCAAGATTAATTTACCGAACGGAATTTCGGACAGTTGCCGGGAAGTAGAAATGGTAGAAACAACAGTGCACATTATTGACAGTGGGAGATTTCAGGAAATTACTTTGTGTATTACTTTTCATGAACTTCCATTGTACCCAAATAAAACCAACTCTATGAATACGAAAACTTCATTTGCCACAGCTTTCTAAAACTCCCGCAGCTGTGTGTTGTAAGCAGCTCGGTTTTGACATCGCTCACTGCAGTGTCCAACAAAACACCAGGCGTCTCCATCTCAAGTGGATCACTTCAGCGTGCGGCGTTCTGGTTCGTTCTGGTGGATGATCTGGTTTTCCACGCGCTTTGCACATCAACCAGCACGTCGGGGCGGCATGCTAAGTGCGATCGGCAAATGATTCAACACGCTCGCAAGCGGACAACAGAAAAAAAAGCTTCGTACATCCATCGCCAACAAAATGGCTTGTTCTGCGCTGGTGTGTGGCAATCGAACGAAAACTCATCGCCTCATCGGCTCTTACCAACCCGAACCCCGTTCGGTACCACTACCACTTCCTGATCGCCTAGGTCAGGACTATTTATACACAGCCGGCGTTGAACCGCAAGTTCAATCCAACGGCGGAATGTGTCGGCGATCGATGGCTCGCGATACTAAAACAAATAACACTAACATTGGTCTGTTGCTGCAACGATCGCGCGAAGTCTTTTTAATTCGTTCAGTGTTGGTGGGCGCACGAAATACAGGGGCACAAGTGATGGTAGTGGTATTAGAAGCATTGATCTTGCAAATGAAAACTTTACGATTACTTCTCAAAATTACTATCGGTTTTCTTATCATATGTAGATATTTTTGAAACAAATACATAAACCTTGGTAAACCAAGCGTATGGGGTACCTTGGTTCCTTTTGCAACCTTGGAAACCTAAGAACCTTGATGGAATGTGACAGAAGAAAAATAGACGAGAAGGTGATCGTTAATAGACGAAGGAACGTCGCTTTGTGCTTTGTAAAGTACTTGTACTTGTAAGTTTAATAATTTTTTTAAATCTCCAAGCAATAATTCACCGCAAAAATGAATTGTTAATAAAACAGTAATCAATGAGGTTTATTAATTTACAAAACTAACGAGATGCATCAGGCGCCTTCAATAGATCGTTAATCCATAATAATCACAATCTTCTTCAAACAAAACTACTATGTTAGCTTCATATTTATCTTTCCCTCTTAAGTAGTTAAAGTGGAAAGGAATAAAAAAAACTAGGCTAGACTCTTTCCGGATTTCCACCAGGACAGGTGATGCAAGAGCCAACAATCAATATGACTGCAATTAATTAGGTAAGTCAACAATCCCAGCCATCGTGCAATGTTGACTTCGCGTCGATGGGTAGTAAATACTGCCGTGAAATATCTCAGCACTCAGCGTTTAATAAACAGCGTTCGAGCAGTACTGCAACAAAACGGCTCTAAAGCGACAAACACAATCGCTCGTTATCAATCACTCATCGCCGCGTAAAACCACTGCCACTTGTCGTACTGGTAGAACCACTCGAATGCCATCGGGCCCCGATCGATCAAATCGTTCAAACGCCATCGACTACGATAAGTGATCCGGAGCACTGGGACAAGCGTTTGTAAATCCCCTCGGGCCCCTCCATACCCACCCAATGCACACGCATACACCAACAAATGAGAAACACTTTGAAATATAAATCAATTATAGTTTACTGCTAATTGTTGCTGTTCCGTTCCGTTCCGTTACGGGGGAAAACGCGATAGGGATTGGATGGCGGATGGGTGTGTTATAAGTGTGTGACACTTACTTATCACCGCAAAGAAAGATGTTCCAGCTGATACGGAGGATTGATTGAGGTTACGAGGGAAAAACATGCTCTGAAAAAGGCATTGCTGGTGCTGGTGCAGGGAGGTACGAAAGCAAAGCAATAGTTTTGTCATTTCGTAAGCAAACAAAACTATTACCAGTGATGTGTGAACAAGATGTTTAAGTAATACGTTACACTCGCAACAGGCGCCACTGCAATCGTGCTGGAAAGCGTGTCCGGTAGTAACAAAAAGGTCACCTTAATTTCTGTTTTTCATTTTTGTAGATAAATCAGTTGTAAGATCAGTTAAAACTTGAATATCAATTTATTTTGTTCAAACACTAAAGGCTACAATTTTAGGCTTTTTAAATCTGTTAAATATTTAGCGATTCAATCATCTTTTAAACGCCAAACAAAAATCACCAACATCGTCATTTCTTCAAATACCATTCCGGAAGTCATTTCACAAACAAAAACAATCATCCCATCGTTTGCTCTTCCGATGGCGACCGTGAATTTGTTCTCCCGGCCCTACCCGAGACGGGGCAATTCTTTCATTAGTTCACGGTAGTAAAATTGATTGAACAACAACTCCACACCACCCATCGCACTGGCACTCGCAGATGATTATCGTTCCGTGCATTCATCACCGATATCGCCGCACACCATGCATGCCCGTATGTGTGCGCAAGAATGTCTTCGTCAATTCTTCAATCAAGCTCCATTGCTTCTTTCTTGCTACGGCACTCGTAGCGTAAATGGTTAACGCGGACGCTCTAGCCCGA